>NC_069502.1:477190788-477550788 GCF_027579735.1 Bombina bombina | reverse complement strand
TTAATGATGATGACCCCAGCAACACAATATATTACCATAATTAACGATCATGAGCACAGCAGCACAATTATATTACCATCCATAATTAATGTAATTGTGCTGCTGGGGTCATCATCATCATCATTATGTTAATTTAATTGTGCTGCTGGGGTCATCATCATTAATTATGTCAATATAATTGTGCTGCTGGGGTCAACTCATCATTAAATTAATGATGATGATGATGGATGACCCCAGCAGCACAATTATATTAACATAATTAATGATGATGACCCCAGCAGCACAATTATCTTAACATAATTAATGATGCTCACCCCAGCAGCACAATTATATTAACATAATTAATGATGATGACCCCAGCAGCACAATTAAATTAACATGATGATGATGACCCCAGCAGCACAATTACATTAATTATGGATGGTAATATAATTGTGCTGCTGTGCTCATGATCGTTAATTATGGTAATATATTGTGTTGCCGGGGTCATCATCATTAATTATGGTAATATAATTGTGCTGCTGGCGTCATCATCATTAATTATAGTAATATAATTGTGCTGCTGGGGTCATCATCATTATTATGGTAATATAATTGTGCTGCTGGGGTCATCATTATTAATTATGGTAATTGTGCTGCTGAGGTCATCATCATTAATTATGGTAATATAATTGTGCTGCTGGGGTCATCATCATTAATTATGGTAATATAATTGTGCTGCTGGGGGTCATCATCATTAATTATGGTAATATAATTGTGCTGCTGGGGTCATAATCATTAATTATGGATGGTAATATAATTGTGCTGCTGGGGTCATCATCATTAATTATGGATGGTAATACAATTGTGCTGCAAAAAAATGTAGTAATATAATTGTGCATGGAAAATTAGTTCTGGTCGACAAATGCCCCGCCCCTTGGCCACACCCCTGACCACACCCACACTGGCACCGTGCCAAGTGGTCCCAGTTTCATCTCTAAAAATAATGGTAAGCCTATATATATATATATATATATATACTGTATATATATATATATATATATATATATATATATATATATATATTAAAGTCAGACTGCTATTTTTTTTATTAATACAAAGCCACAGAATGTGCCTTTTGTTTGAATTATCCATTTTAAAACTGCATAACCTGCACAGGAGTGAGACATAAGGGCATGTAACCTTTTAAAGGGACATGAAACCCAAAAATGTTCTTTCATGATTCAGATAGAGAATACAATTTTAAACAACTTTCCAATTTACTTCTATTATTTAATTTGCTTCCTTCTCTTGCTGTCCTTTACTGAAAGGTTTATCTAGGCAAGCTCAGGGGCAGCAGAGAACCTAGGTTCTAGCTGTTGATTGGTGGCTGCATATATATATTGATTGTGATTGGTTCACCCATGTGTTTAGTTAGAAACCATTAGTGCATTGCTGCTCCTTCAACAAATGATACCAAGAGAATGAAACAGATTAGATAATAGAAGTAAATTAAAAAGTTGTTTAAAATTGTATTCGCTATCTGAATTATGAAATAATTTTTTGGGGTTTCATGTCCCTTTAAATTGGTTCTTTATAGATCTTTTTTTCACCATAATAAATAGGCGGAGCAAAATTATGCTATATATGTAGGTTGGGCAAAGTGGGCGGAACTATAGGGCAGGGGGTGTGGTAAAAAATGTCATGCAGGTAATTGATAGCTGCAAAGTGTCCCTGGAAACATTTTTCAAATGTTGGCAACTATGCAGAATGTATAAAATGTTTCCAACTACGGCCCCAGAATGTCGATGTTGTAGATTGTTGTCAGCAGATTTGTGTCACATGGTACTGTCCTAAGATTTCTCAACTCTGGAAAAAAGTTGGGTTCTGGGTCTCCAACTTATTTAACTCTCCAATTAGATTTACGCTAGAATCTATCTTTTTTTTTATATACTCAACATTTGAGCCCAACCTTATATGCCAATATGGTTAATACTATTATTTTGATTGTACGACATTTGATATTTAAGAATTGGAAAACTCGTAAGGCCCCTTCCCTCCCTATGGTACTTAAGGAAATTCAAGGCCAGATTGTTTTTGAATCCAACTATTTATAGACAGCTTCGGGGAAAAAAAATAAAGACATTTCTAAATGGTTGGTTACCAATAATTAAGTCCTATACGTGTGCTATTCAAAAACAAATGTTGTTCCCGTATTTGAGTTCAGACTCTTTTGCAGAGTTAGTCTTGTTAAATCATTTTCTGAGAGAATGGATCGCCTTATATAGAGATTTATAGGTTATGCCTGATGGGGTTTTTCTCCCCTCTTTTCTCCCCTTTCTTTTTTCTTTTTTGCTTTTTCTTTTTCTCTTTCTCTTCTTATCTATAGAGTTTTAAGTAATATTATAGATCAAGGTTAATATATGGTTAAATTCATTCGGAAATCAAGAAAAATTATTATATTTATGAGATTAGGAGTAATCTTGGTGACGTAATCTAAGATATATGATTTGAATTTTGCAGTTTAACCATTTATCTCGGTTATATGTGTGTATTAGGAGCTGCGTCTCCTTTAAAATTAATGATATTATGGGAGTTGCATCTCCACAAAATGTATTTCTGTATTTTTTTATGTTTGATTTTTTAATTTTTTTGTATGGAAAAAATCCTGATAAATAAAAAAGAAAAAAAGAAAAAAAAGAACCATAAACCCAACAAATCAGCTCACAGTTCCTATAAAGTGTAAGCTTAAAGAGACAGTCTAGGCAAAGTTATACTTTCATGATTGAGGTAGGACATACAGTTTTAAACAACTTTCTAATTTACTTTTATCATCAAATTTGCTTTGTTCTCTTGGTATTCTTTCTTGAAAGCTAAACCTAAGTAGGCTCATATGCTAATTTCTAAGCCCTTGAAGGCTGCTTCTCATCTCAGTGCATTTTGAAAGTTTTTCACAGTTAGACAAGACTAGTTTGTGTGTGCTTTATAGATAGCATTGTGCTCACTTTCGTGGAGTTATTAATGAATCAGCACTTATTGGCTAAAATACAAGACTGTCAAAGAACTGAACTAAGGGGTCAGTCTGCAGAAACTTAGATACAAAGTAATCACAGAGGTAAAAAGTATAGTAATATAACCATGTTGGTTATGCAAAACTAGGGAATGGGTAATAAAGGGATTATCTATCTTTTCAAACAATAACAATTCTGAAGTAGACTGTTCCTTTAATAAGTTCATAGGATAACATCATACTTATCCTAGACATGCTTTAGGTCCCCCACATTTTTTGTCTTTACTACCTCTGATGGAAATTTATTCCATGAAACAACTACCTTTTCTGTGAACAAGTGCTTTTGCAAATTAATCTTGAACCTGCTACTCATCAGCTTGAGGTGCCTTGCTCTGCTGTTGCTCTTTTTTTGGAAACTTAAATATTTCTATCATATCACCGCTTTCCCTTCTCTAAGCTATACATATTTAGGTAATTGAGCCTACTTTTGTATTTTGTTAGACCATGTACCATTTTAGTAGCTCTCTTTTGAACAGATTCCAGTTTGCTTCTGGAGGTCATATCTGTAGAAGGAAATAAACACAAACATACTCAAGATGTGGCCTAAGTGATCTATAAAGTGGCATAAAAGCCTTACTTTTCCTGCTGCAAACACCTCTACCTATTAAACCAAGCATTCTAGTAAGCCTACAGGAGTTATTCTATAATTTCATTCATTTCTCTTACCTTTTTTAAAAGTTTCAGCACATCCTCAAGATAATGATCAAGATCAAGGTAAAGTCTATGTGTCAGAAGGTCATTGTGCCATGTTATACAAAGAGCAACATACCAAAATTACATCCATGACCTTCTAGGAAGAGAAAAGTACTGTATAGTTTGACTGTAATAGGCCAAACACCAGAATTGATCTGGTCTTTTTATATGATAGAACATAATGTCTATATGCTTCATACAGATTTTGAATGACCGGTATAAGCAAATATGTTCATCGCCCACAACCTGTTTCTCCTGCAGACAAAGGCACAGAATATTCAAAATCATTCAGATTCATACAACATAATAACATTTCACAGTACATAACAAAACATGGACAATACATTTTGTTAAATTTTACATAAATTGACAGTGTTAATATTAATATATGCTAACTGCCTTTCAACTAAAATGGTCACAACATTGTTGTTGATAATGAATAGGGATTTCTCACTACAACTTTTTTCTCATATTCAAAATATATTGTCCAAACTGTACAATTATACATCACATTTAAAAACATTTGAAACTTGATTTCTTTGGTCATTAATTTTATTTTAATATTACTATTTAGAAAATATTTTAGTTTTACCTTTATGAAATTCACTCTTTTATAGGACAATTGTAATGTAATGATGTCTTAATCTTTAGAGTGCATATTAAAAACGATGCAATGAAAACATTATTCTTAAAGGTACATGAAACACAAAACATCTTTTTTGTGATTCAGATAAATACAATTTTAAACAACATTCCAATTTACTTCTATTATCTAATTTGCTTCATTCTTTAGATATCCTTTGTTGAATAAATAGCAATGCACATGGTGTGCCAATCACATGAGTCATCAATGTGCAGCCACCAATCAGCAACTATAGATGCTATTTATATAAGTATTTCAACAAATTATATCAAGAAAATGAAGCAAATTAGATGATAGCAGTAAATAGGAAATGTGTTTAAAATTGCATGCTCTTTCTAAACCATAAAATAAAAAATGTGGTTTCATGTCCCTTTAAGCTCAAACAAGTTGTTTAATGTAATACTGGGTTCAAAGAAACTACATACAGGTAACACAAAAGCACAAATGACTACAAGCAAAAAGTAGCATGTGAAACTATAAACAGTATTTATTAATTATAAATTAAAATCCTTGATTAAAATCCTTCATGTATGTATTCATAAAAGCCTTGTCACTGCAAAGATATTAATACATTGGGAACAACGCACTGCACTCCTTGTTTAAACCAACAAGGTTAAATAAAATTAGTAATACTTAAATTAGTATGATGAAACCACCACTTTTAAAGAAAATGTATAGGGGTTTTGGACTATTGAATACAATGAACACTTATTGGCTGCTTGCCTAAGTATATTATCCCTTTAAGACTCTACATCTAACCCCCCTATCTCACCTATATTCCCCAGATACTTTAACCAGCTATGAACCAAATACTTTCTATCATCACAACTTACCACAAGTACAAGTCCAGACCTAAAATAGCATACTTACCCATAACACTTTTTTTTTTTTTTTTTGCGGGTAGTGGAAAGGGCCAGACACTAAAATTTTACACATCTTCTTGATTTGTTATGAAGACTTTTTGAGTCTGATGATATAAAGCTCTCCGCTCAGGTGAAATGACATAAAGGGCCAGATTATGAGTGGAGCGCAAAATTATGCTTTCACAAGCGCGATATTTGTGCTCCACCCGTAATACCAGTGAACACAATTGTGCGCTGATATTTGAAGTGGCCCGCAATGTGAATGTGATCTTGTGTTTGCATTGCTAGAAAGCTATGCGCTAAAGTGTCCGCTTCCATGATAACTAGCGCAGCGAAGAGGGTAAGTCACACGGCAATGGCAGCAAATTGTAAATGTGTATGTATATGATTATATACATATATATTTATGTGGTAATATATTTTTATATATATATATATATATATATATATATATATATATATACACATATTAACACATAAATATATATGTATATAAGCATATACATATATATTTAATGGGAACACAGTGCCCATAGACCGCAATGTAAACGCACTTTTCAGTGCTGTTTTTTTTTTCTAACAGCCCACACCCACCAACTTAAGCCCCAAAAAACTGCTTGGTGCAGTTATTTTATTAAAAAAATAAAATGCTACAATTTTTATTTTTTAATAAAATACACACCACTGTATTTTGGGGCATTTTGGGCACATTTATTAAATGAACCTGAGATCTGATCTCTGGTTAATTTTATAAGTGGTAGCAATAACCAGCCACTTGTAATGGCTGGTTATTTATTGCATGCCCGCAAATGGGCAAATTTGCCCGTTTTTGCGAGAGATCCACTAGTTATCTAGTCCAAAATCCTCCAGTGCTGCAAGTTCCCTAGTGAAATTCTAAAAATTATTTTTGATTTTGCTAAACTTCTCAAAGGGTTGTTCCCTGCATTTCTGTATGTGAAGAAGAGAGAGCCCAGTACAATTTAGCACTGCATGGCATGAGAGTTCTGTTGAATTTAACCTTTGTGCTTCATATTTTTTTTATAACTTTAGACTTCAGATTACATTTCATTACATTTAATCGTTATTTTCTATTTTTTGTATACAATAGTGTATTTAGGATTGTGATTTTACTAAATCTGATCATGCTTTCACAGTGTATGTGTAACAAATGAGGCTCATACTTTGTATATTTATGTGTATCCTTTACCATTGCACTTTGTATTTCTTCTATTTAAAATAAAACTGAAAAACTGACAGCTTTAGTTTCCCAGAGAGTGTTATCCCTTTTGTGGGGCCTGATAAGATAAGCAAAGATTTTCTAGTTTGAGGACAAATTATAGTGCAGTCTTCAAAGAGGATGAACTCACTGAATTCTATAAGAAAAAATAAAGAAAATGGAAGCCCCAGAGAGATGAGATATGCCTTCCACAGAGAGTAATGAGGCTTCTCTGGCATTCAGAATGTCACATGGAAGAGAAACGTTAACAGGATAACACATTAGGTTCATATAAAGTCTCAGTCTGCAGCAAATACAAACTAAAGTGAAATGTTTTCGGCACACTTTAAAATGTTTTTGCCACTAGTTAGCATATATTACTTTTCTTTAAGTTAAATAAGTGTAATTGTGAAGTTTTAGCTAACTTCACCTGCATACAGCTGGAGAGATAGTTCAGTGAGACAACTTGTTTCAAATGCTTACAGCATTTCACAAGACTTTAGAGCTTCAAACTTACCCCTTCCCTAAAAAAATAATTTGCATTGCACCTAAGAGTTCTAATATTCAGCAAAAACAAAAGAGAGTGCAAGAGATTGAATTACAGGCTGGATTGCACATAGTTAGCTACCTGTAGAAAGAGCTTTTTACCAGCACTAGCTACAAGTAGCAAATCATCAGCTATCACACTTCACTTGCTACAAATGGTAATAAGAGCAAGGTAGCAAAAGCTCTTGTAGAGCAGCCAGAGTTGTGGCTGTCTATACTTTTAATGGGCTTTCCAAATGCATTGTAGCTAACATATCATATGACGCTTGCTACACATTTATAAGCTGTTGCTCCATCTCTTTTTGTTATGAGTAAATTCAAAAGTTGTAAGTTCAAACTAGGGTTCGCTACCTATAACCGCAGCAAAGCAGTTTTAAATAAGATTGATTGTCCCTTCCTTCTTTTTTTTAAGTTACAAGAAATAATGAATAAAAAACAGTTACACTTGCAATATTATCTATAAAGAAATGACATTTTCCTAATTTAAAAAAAAAAACTTAAAACAATTAACAAATAATGTATGTACATATCACACAAATATGTATTTAAAAAAGTACATTGCAAAGATTAATATGTATACATTAAATTATTTTACAACTATTTTTCCAATGCTCTGGTATTACTACTAACTCCATTGTATTATACAGTATATCTATTAATTAAAAAAGAAAATTGATAGTATTTAGTGGTGTCATGACATATATACCAAAGAAAAGATTCATAAACGAAAGTTATTATGTTTATTTGAAAAAGAAAAAAACAATGCAAGGGGGCGGAGCTAACCAGCAAGGAGAGTAGACGTGTTTTCACGGAGCTCTCCTACTATAACCGATAAAAGATAGACAATTATCTAATGGACTGGACTTTTAAACTTCTAAGAGGCTGAAGATAACCACATCTGTTAACCCTCTGCAGCATGAGTCCACCAGTTATTGACTCTTGAGCTCTTTATCTGACATTACAGTTTGGGGCCTAAATTGTCCAGCACGGTGGAGGGGCTATACTTCTCCTAGCATCCCTGAAGTGCCCATCTCATCGCACCTCCTAAATGGATCTGGAAGCTGCCCTACATAAGTTCGAAGAACGGGTTTGTGAGAGTCTAGACGATCACTTTTCAGAACTAAACCGGCTACTTACCCAGCTCCGTGAGCAGTTCTACATTCCACCTCTCAGACAAGATGGCGGCTACAACCCGAGTCCCACTAAATCTGCCCGACCGCAGTCCCTGCATGATTAAAAAATTCCTGCTCCCCTGAAGGCGGCTACTATTCTGACAGGAGCTCACAGATGTCATCATGAGCTGAGAGAAATGGACTTGCGAGTTAGTCTGAGAGCACCGGAACCTGAATTAGCCACATTGGATGCTAAGATAACAGTGGTCCTGGAGATGAATACATACCTGGTTGACCCTAACCGACAGGACACTCTTTTTCTATTATGGCTATTAGCCCCCACACCTGAGGGACTGATGGAACTGTGCTTTCCTTATTCACCACACGAGGATTTGTGCTACACATATCGATCTGACTGCATACTCCGGAGGGGTATTGGCTGATCAAGAGGACACTGTCAGTTAGTCTATACGGGGAGCAGGGTTGCTCATTTCCTTAGGTTTAGACATGTATATTGGTTTTACTGACTGCTCCTCTCCCCTTATTATTAACCCTAAAATTAGAGCTTATACACACCCACGGGCTCATAGACTTCCTTCCAAGGGTATGAGTAACCCCTCAACGTTTCCCGCAAAACAGCGTCATTACATAGAGAGAAATGTGCCCGGTTATTTGTTTTACACAGCGCCTTTATTAATCTTGGTTATGCTACTCACCTATCTACACTCCGGTATTGCGTTATATAAGAGTGTTATGGTTTATTACTTGTTTTTTACTCCTTTGGCTCACAGATATAGTACCGAGCCCAATATATCGTAGGTCCACAGCCTTTACTCCCACTGACCTAAATACGCTTGCACAGTTACAGAATGTGACTCAGTCATTGATGCTGCAGATGAGGTCTGCACTGAGTCTCCCGACAGTCACTCAGCTCCTGAGATCTCTTGCTAACAATACTGCAAGATCCCATAATAACTGTAGTTTGTTTACTTTATTGTTAAGTTTTAAATAGTTCAAAGCTCTGGATGTTTTACATATTTGAATGTTTGCCTATTTAGACATATTGTGATGTTATAAAATTCTCTAGTTGACATCTCTTGTACATAACATATGGTTGGCCTAATGGGAGTTATCTAGGCACGCAGCTCTCTTATTTTCTCCATGTATCTCACACTTAATCTCTTCTAAGCATTAACATGAGCTCTTCCTTTACAAGAGACACACTAAAAGAAAGTGTAGAACTGTTTTATATTTGGGCATACCAGTATGTTCATATTTTTGGGTAAATATTAACCTCTAACAATGACTTCTCTGCTAGTGTATGCATGCAACATAGATGAGGTCTCAGATATTGCTGTCAATTATGCATGTCTTTAATGTATCTACAGAAATGGGCTATTGCTGGCTTGCTTAATCTTCTTGTATATTCTACACACTGTGGAGCTAACTGAGAAGCATCTGAGCTATGTAGGACACACAAATAATAATAAAAACAGCAGAGTGAATCCTAATGCAGTTAAACTATGCAGCCAGCAAATCAACATTAGTTCATTCCTTATATCAGAGGACCATTACTAGTTGAACTCTACAGGTTATTACTACCTGTCTTAAGTATCTTATACTAACATACACTGTTCACCAGATTATAACGCAGCGCCACTTTTATTAGATGTTTCCTAGATATATCTCTTCACTAATATGAGTTTAGGATAACTTTAAGATGACTCCTCATCTCAGAGACGCACTTTCAATCTACAGTAGTGTTCTATACACATATTGTAACAAGTGTGGTTGGACTGTGTCAACTGGGAAGGCACGGCCCGACATATACACCGCTATTTATATTTTTTTTATATTTTTTTCACTACAGACATGTAGGTTTTAGGCATGAGGCGTTGGACAAATGTTCAGTCATAACCTAAGAGATAATTTAACTATATTGTTTTTGAGAGCATGTGCATTAACTGACAGTATGGATGATGATATACCGTAGCTTATATATTCTATAACGATCTCTTTTTCTAGCTATATAGCCTGTTATGGTCTTTATTCTCTACTGTATTTGAACCTCCTGCTTCAAGTCCCCAGGATCCCACACCTGTTGATATTGTATATCTGCTAGTTTTATAGGTATCCGTACTAAACCATATTGCAGTCTTACTAGAATGAGCTCCGCCCCTCCATGCTTTCTCCTCCCCTTTCCCTCCCCCCTCCCAATATTCGAGTGGCTCTTGTCCACTGTAATTCCTCTTTCTTCCAACGTTCTATGATCCACTCGTGGTCATATCAAAAGCTAACTCCCCACATTATCACAGAAACACTCATCGTATAAACCCTAGAGATGTGGAGATCAGAATACTATTATCAAAATATAAAATGAAGTTCCCTTTAAGTTTGCCCAACCATATATCTGACACCTCCCTTGACACAACATAGGTTTCTACTTGTTGGAGCTAGTCTTATCATATTATTATGGTTACATATATTTCTCTGAGCCCTTAAACTATATGACTTAACCTGATATATAGGCCAGCTATCTCTCCACTAGCCTAACAGATATACTAGGTGTCACAACCTTTGTTACTGTATTCTTGTGTTGCTATTATGATTGGGCAGATGTTGTATTTATATTCGTTGTACCTTTTGAAACTTCAATAAAAATCTTGTTTTTTAAAAAAAAACAAAAAAAACAATGCAATCTTAGATAGTTTACCAATACAAATATTCCACTAGTTTGAATTTACAAGTTTTTATTCCACCCTTAGCAAAAAGATGTAGCAACAACTTATAAATGTGTAGCAAGCATCATATGATACGTTAGCTACAATACATTCAGAAAGCCCATTAAAAGTATAGACAGTCACAAGCTCTGGCTGCTCTACAAGAGCTCTTGCTACCTTGTTCTTGTTACCATTTGTAGCAAGTGAAGTGTGATAGCTTATGATTAGTAATAAGGGAGCTAATGATTTGCTACTTGTAGCTAGTGCTGGTAAAAGCTCTTGCTACAGGTAGCTAACATCATGCAACCCAGTCCCAAGATGGGGAAGGGCAGTTGATGGTGATTACTTAAGAAAATTAATGGATGCTGTTTTGGGGGACACCGATCTCTCACTTATGAAGCCCAAATAATTACATAAAACTTCTGGGGAATGTAAAGTGGTCCACATGCAACCTGTCACTGGTCCCTGTCAAAAGTATTCCATCCTGAATGTATGCTTCATCTGTAATCATTTACTTTGTTGGTACCTATTCTACTATCTTATATGTTATAAAGCTGACATTGGTATATTTGCTGATTGGTCTTATCTTATTTTAGGTGCTTATTACACCATTCTTCTAAGAATTACATTTTTAATCCTATATTTTATAAAAGTGTTATTGCTTTAAACTCAGGGTGTGTGACTTCATATAGGGGGGAGAAAAGAAGGAGGCGCCACAGTAGTGTGAAATCGTAGATGAGTAGGACCCCCACAAAACGATACAAGATCACTTACTAGATTCTGAGCACTTGAGAAGTGCCACAGGTGCAGGCTGAACTATTCACAAGCTGTCCAGCGAGCTTATCCTCACGATCTACTCCGATCCAGTAGCCAAAGTGAAGATTTCGTGAAACCCCACAAGTACTTGGGGTCAAAAAAAATGCCCAATGATGGTACGAGTATCCTCCTCGGGGCAAAAGTGCAGCTAATATGATGTGTCAAAAGCTGATAGCGCCAAACCACCGCAATCCAAATCAGCTCCCTGCTGCCGCATACCCGCTATCTGAGGGAACACCCGGAGGAAATAATCTCCACTACATGAACTTTGGATAAGAACTATATGTACACCCTATTTGTTTTTGGGCACCTATTGTATGTATCTGGTATTTTTATGCAATACCTCCACTAATATGTGTCTCTAACATTGTTTGTCACTATTGTGCGTTTGGAATTACTCTCGCATTGATAGTTATTTCATCTCAGCAACATAGTTGCTGGAGGTTGTTTTCGATATCTTTATTTTTTGATTTGGAAGACACATTAGTATCACTTTATAGGCACAGTTTTTTTTTATCTAAATCCACAGTTACATTGTTATCTATATTTTTTGTACACACATATGTACTTTTATATATAGTCATCCATCACTTTAAGAATACAGTTGTGAATACATATCACACACATCTCTAATCCTTGTCCTTTGTTGAAGAGGGCATTCAAGACATTTGGATATACATCACATGTTCACTTCTGTACACTTTATTCGTGTGCATATTTAGGCGCCTTCATTTTTTTACATCACTTTGTGTGACTTCATGACTGTTGATTGCCTACTACAAATACATGGTATGAGTAGATCTTTGTGGTTTCTTCCCAGAAAAAGTATTTTGTTCCTGAGAACTGTGCTTTCAAAGGTAATTGGATGCACTAATTGACTTTCTTTCATTGTTATTTTATAAAACACAAATTTGAGATTTGTTTGTTGACAGCATTTAGCCTTTATGAGGTTTTGTAAAACACACATAAGTAGAAAGGAACTCCGTTTTTACTATGCAAAATCAAAGAGATAATGAAAACTTTCTAATAAAGTTTTGGATCACCAAATGTCAAAAAGGACAGTTATCAGTCCCTGTAATGTTTTATATTTAAAGAGACATGGAACACTTTGAGATTGTATTAAAAATGTTTTCCTTAAAGGGCCATAATACCCAAATGTGGAAACACTTGAAAGTGATGCAGCATAGCTGTAAAAAGCTGACTAGAAAATATCACCTGAACATCTCTATGTAAAAAAGAAAGATATTTTACCTCAAAAGTTCCTCAGTAGCCACATCCCATTGTAAAGGACTTCTAAGCATCAAATCAGTATGTCTGTCCCGGGACAGCTAAGGGGTTGAGCCTTGTGCACTCTCATGTTATTTCCCTATTCAGTTTAAAGGAAGTTTACTATGAAATCTCATGAGAGTTAAGTCAAATCTCATGAGATCACAGTAAAAGAGTTCATGACCTCAGCACTGTTGATGCTGATTGGCTGCAGTTCATTTCTTCATTATTTTTTTTTTACCTGCAGCTGGGCAGCAGCTGAGTATAACTTTTTACACAGAACTAACTCTGCTGAGCTGAGGAGATTGTGAGGTAAAATATCTTCCTTTTTTACATAGAGATGCTCAGGTGATATTTTCCTGTCAGTTTTTTACAGTTATACTGCATCAGTTTCAAGTGATTTAGCATCAGAGTATTATGTCCCTTTAACTCTAAAAAAGTGTTTTTTTTCCGATTCCTGTGAGAAGTGCATAGTCCAGACTTGCAGGCCCATTTATCAAGCTCCGTACGGAGCTTGAAGGGCCGTGTTTCTGGCGAGTCTTCAGACTCGCCAGAAACACAACTTATGAAGCAGCGGTCTAAAGACCGCTGCTTCATAACCCTGTGCGCCTGCTCTGAGCAGGCGGATAGGAATCGCCGGAAATCAACACGTTCGAATACGATTGGGTTGATTGACACCTCCCTGCTGGCGGCCAATTGGCCGCGAGTCAGCAGGGGGCGGCGTTGCACCAGCAGCTCTTGTGAGCTGCTGGTGCAATGTTAAATGCGGAGAGCGTATTGCTCTCCGCATTTAGCAAGGTCTTGTGGACCTGATCCGCAGTGTCGGATCAGGTCCGCAAGCCCTTTGATAAATGGACCCCTATAGCCTAATCATGCTACGCTCTACATATAGATGCTGTTAAATGTAGAAGCTCAGTTAAAACTGTCCCTAACTGGTCTCAGCAGAGAACATAAGAAGCTTTTAAAAAGTGTGTGCAAAGACTGAAAACAATGTTAATTTGCAAACAAGGTGGCAGCCTTATCAACTACAATAACACATTTGGACAGACTCCTCCAAACAAGATAATTGGTGGAGAGAAGCTTGGTCACTGAAAAACAATTGCAGCAAACTTGGTGTTAATGTATGTAGAACCTTTTCACATTCAGCTTGTAAGTTAATTTATTGCCGTACTATACAAAAGTTTGTGATAACAAGGTGTTTCATGAACCTTAAATGTTGTACTAACAAACAATAAGGCACTGTTTCTTTTTCTTTTTTGATCAATTCTTCATTTTGCATAACATGAGATATACCTTTAAAGGTATGTTTACTATATTCAATAACCCTTCAAATTAATTTATATTGTATTTCTCCATGCGCTGCAGATGATTATACTGATTTTATTTGATTATAAAATAAAACTGTTATGAGTGGGTGATGCTTTGCTAAGCAACCATTATAATATTCTTGATCTCAGCCTGCGTTAAACTGACCCTGCAAACTTGTGCTATGTTGCTATTTGCTAAAGCAAAACAAAAACATTCATACAATTGTTTGCAATAAAAACACTAAATGGCCAAGTAAGCTCATTAACATGAAGCATGAAAATGCTGGCACATACATGAAGGTGTCATGTCAACTATTTTTGTGGTGAGATTGAGATTGCAATTAAAAATCCATTTGACAATCTCCATACATCTGATGACCCTTTCTCAGTAAAATAGCATTAACAAATCAAATTTACAATTGCTAAACCATTTATGTAAATTATACAGTAACAAAATGATAAGCTTTATTATTGATTTCAGGCTGGTATATATCTAAAGGCATCTCTAAAATGATCTTTGTGCCTAACAAGCCTTCTGTGGGTGTCTGGATAACAAAAGTTCAACCTCAATAAAGTCAACCTCAGTTTAAACAAAGACTAATTTTTTGACGAAGATAAAGCTGCGTGGCTTTCATGACACAAGCAATGAATGATTGAAATCCCATTCAAAACTTATAATTAAAGGGACAGCCAAGCCCAAAACAAACTTTCATGATTCAAATAGGGCATGCAATTTTAAACAACTTTCCAATTACTTGTATCACCAATTTTGCTTTGTTTGCTTGGTTTTCATAGCTGAAAGCTAAACCTAGGTAGGCTCATATGCTAATTGCTTAGACCTTGAAGGCCGCCTCTTATGTGAATGCATTTTGACAGTTTTTCGCAACTAGAGGGTGTAAGTTCATGTGTGTCATATAGATAACATTGAGCTCATGCACGTGAAGTTACCTAGGAGTATGCACTGATTGTCTAAAATGCAAGTCTGTTAAAAGAACTCAAATAAGGGGGCAATTTGTAGAGACTTAGATACAAGGTAATCACAGAGGTAAAAAGTATATTAATATAACTGCGCTGGTTATGCAAAACTGGGGAATGGGTAATAAAGGGATTATCTATCTTTTAAAACAACAACAATTCTGGTGTTGACTGTCCCTTTGATTCACACATAGTTTGACCTTTACACCCTGTCAATTATTGCATACCCTTGAACTCAAGTTAAGACACATGGCAATGATTTTCATACTATATCACAATATATATTGACAGCTTATTAATACTATGCCAGACAATACAAAATTAAAAGGAAGTAACAATAAAGAGCTCTGAAGACTTTGTTCATGTTAAACAGAAATGATGTCTTACATATAACACATTTTAGCTTTTTTTTAAGTAATATGCTCCTGACAACACAACAATGTGCTTTTGAATCACCCAGATGCAGAGGAAATTGCTCCCCTCATATTCTATTGCAGATCTCTGCATGATGATTACATTGATTGTGTCAGTGTTATGCCATTATAGATGCATCAAGTAGTGAGTCACTTTCGGTCTATTAAGCCATTTAGTTTTTTATGGACTATAGGG
This sequence comes from Bombina bombina, assembly GCF_027579735.1. Lineage (NCBI taxonomy): Eukaryota > Metazoa > Chordata > Amphibia > Anura > Bombinatoridae > Bombina > Bombina bombina. The sequence continues at coordinate 477,534,973 of NC_069502.1, read as the reverse complement.
TAATTGAGCTAACAATGATGAATTTTATTTAATGTGATGGAAAACCCAAATTTAATTTCTAGAAAACAAAAGCTATTTTAAGTGAGTAAAATTAAAAACATCCACATTTATTGTCAAAATGTATGAATTTATAATAGCCTAGATTAACGTATTTTAGAGTTTGGCGCACAACAATGTTGAACTTGTGCTTATCATGTATTTTTTGGTTCTTTGCCAAAGCATTTGTAACCTACTAGAAGTGTGTCTATGAATCAGATACATATATGACAAATTATCTGCAATGTGATTTCAGCCAATGGAACTGAAAATAAATCCATGTTTATAATCAAGAATGAAAAGGTCAAATTGGGTTCCAAGAGGTAAAAGATCTTCAATTAATTAATTTAACATTATACTTATAAATAGCATGTGAAGTGATATATGTTCAATTGAAATATGCTGATTAAAGGGACAGTGTACTCTAATAGTTTACCCCATTTTATCTGTTCCCAATTATCTATTTGATCTACTGGGTTGAATTAAATTATTTACAAATAGCTCCTTTGCCTTTATTGTCTCATTCGAAATAACTGCTTTTACCTGTTGAATACCCGCCTACATTGAAAATGTCTGTACTTTAAGGCAGTGATTTGCAACCTTTTTTTTGCGGTGGCACACCTTTTTACATTAAAAAATCCTGTGGCACACCACCATCCCAAAATTTTACAAAATCACACATTGTAGCCTAATACAGGATATATATACAGTATATACAGTATATATATATATATATATATATATATATATATATATATATATATATACATACATACACACTGTACTGTGCTGTCATGCCATGCCTCCTACAAACTATACATGACATATTGACATTCATTCACAAACACCCCCGCACTGTTGTCAGTCTGCCTGAATCATGAAAGTTTAAATTTGACTTGACTGTCTCTTTAAGTAATGGTTAAAAATCCTATGTTAACAGGAAGGTTTAGATCAAATAATTCTCCTAGTGAGGGGTAAGGCAGAAAGTTAAAGGGACAGTTTACTCAAAAAATGTCTCCCCTTTAATTTGTTCCCAATGATCTACTTTACCCGCTGGAGAGTATTAAATTGTTTACAAGTATTTCCATTAACCTTATATTGGCATTTGAATTAGTTTATTTAGCCTGTGGTATCCCCACCCATCCTGAAAGTGTTTGGCCACAAGGCCAAGCTGTATTAACACAGCCAGTAGAAGAAATTACACTCCCAGTGGGTTATAGAAGAGATAAGGTAATACAATTTAAATTTTCCATTGTTCTCTCCAAGTATTGGTGATTGGTTTACAGACAGATATATGATTAAAAAGCAGGTATATTTACACAATGTGATAAAGTAATGAGATCTGATTATACCTACAAGCTCAACCCATTTTATTAGGTTGTGGCTTTAAAACACAAAATCAGCTAATTCATATACACAAATAAACCTTAAAGCGACAGTACACTGTAAAATTGTTTTACCATTAATGTATTTTAAATGACTTGTTATACCAACTGCAGAGTATAAAATATTTGAGAAATTCCATTTTCATGCTTATTTGTGTATATGAAGTAGCTGATTTTGTGCTTTGAAACCACAGCCTATTACAATGGGTTGAACTTAAAGGTGATATCAGATCTTGTTATGTTCTAACTTTGTGTAAACAGATTTGCTTCCTTATATTTTATTTGGCTGGAATACCAAAGCTCAATACATAGAGAGTACAATGGAAAATGATAATTTTATTACTTAACTATCCTGAATCCCACTGAGAGTGTAATCTATTCTGCTGGCCGTGTATACTTAGGCTATTCAATAGCCTATACTCCAGTATTAATTTGTTCAGTATAGGTGGCAATACCACAGGCTAAATCAGCTATTTCAAATGCTGAAATAGGAGTAAAGGAGCTACTTGTAACCAATTTAATACACTCTAGCAGGTTAAACGGATCATTGGGAATAATTTAAAGGGGAGAACATTTTTGGGTGAACTGTCCCTTTAAAAAAGCAAATCTCATACATTTATACTCTGCAGCTGGTAAAAAAAGTAATTGGAAACACATTAAGGGAAAAACTATTTTATAGTATACTGTCCCTTTAATATAATGTTCATTTTCCATTGTCTTTCTAAGTTATGGTTTTTGACTAAGCAGTGATAATTAAGATAAAAGGACTTTGTTTAAATAATAAGAAAGATAAGATAGATGTTTGTTTTCCCTACAAGGTCAGCCTATTGTATTCATGTGTGGCTTCAATTAACATTTCCCCATACATTTTAAACTCTGTAGCTGGCAAAACAAGTAATTAGAATCACATTAAGGGGAAATCATGTGTAGAGTACACTGTCCCTTTAATGTTCACACTGCAAAATGATACATTTTTACAGTGCACAACCATTTGGAAACCATGTGAAAACTGGGGTTTTATTGGAATGGGTTTGATTTGAAAAATAGATAATTGCACTGAAAACCCAAACTCTTGTAATTTAATTTGTTACTGTATGACATTTCTTTTAAAAGAAGCATAGAATTTGTTGTTTCTCGGTTTTAAAGTAAACAGTACATATAATATGCAGTGAATTAAAAAACTAAAATTAACAATAAAAATACATTTACGTAAAATACTCATGAAAAGAATACCAAATCCTAAATACATTTCAATGTATTTGTAGGTAAGTTAAATAGTAAATGAGTTACTAAATTGCAACCTTATACTTTATACATATTTTGGCAACAGCGTAGGAAAATATTTGTATAGAATAGGTAAAAAAAAAAACATTTAAATATAAGTTCAAATAAAACAAGAATTCTGGGTGTGTGATTTATTAAAATGAAATAGTTGCTAAATATGGCAGGTGATTGGACAAAGCTCTAGTCTGAATTCTGCAGTACAGTATGTAAAATATAGATTTCAGTGACAAATGGCCACTAGATGGCAGCCATGTCACACATTTTAATAAGATTGAATTCCCCCTTTACTCTTTTTTTTTTTTTTTTTAAAGACTGCAATCACCTTTATGCACTGCAAATGTATAGCAAACTCAGGTTTCTTCATTGCCTATTTTTCTATTAATCCTATTCAAATAGAGAATATGATCTTTCTGTGCCTCAGCACACACAGCCTTACTGGATCAGAGAGAAAACTGTTTAAACAATTAATATGTATATCCTCAGATCACAAGCTTCTGTATGAAGATAATGACAGTTTAACTGTTTCATGTCAGTGATAACGGTTTTGACATAATGTTCAATGGAATCAGAGCATTCTTCAGTCAAAAAAAATATATGATACCAATTTGCTTGGGAGCACATAATGCTAATATAATAAGGTTTTCAATAACGTATTTAATTATGATTGGAAACAAAAATAAACTAGCATGAACAGTTGAAAATTTGAGAATATTTTTGATCTAGGTAAAACTATTATTTTATGGAAATCAGGACACAATTAGTGATTACTTAGTTATAAACAGTATTTGGGACTACAGAAATAGTTTCATTTGCAATTGCTGAATTGTAGTAATGGTTATCATGGCAGATCATTGGGACACAGATTATGACAGATCCATCTCCAGACTACAGATTTTCACATCTCAGCATATAAATATAGTCAATGGGTCCTGGTTAGGATATAAAAATGAACTAATCAGGAATTTCAGTTAGGGAAGCTCTAACCTGACCTTCATTCAGTGGCTGACTATTATATGTGTTGTTTACCCTTTAGCTGCCAGGGAATACTAAGGGATTCTATCCTATCCACAAGAAACCCGCAGAACACTGTTCACTTTAATCAGAATTCACCAACTGTACTCACCCTATTTAGTGCCCAGCTCAGTACAGCACTGTTAGAATGGCAAGTACAGCACTGTTAGAAACAAGATCATGCCACAATGCACAGTAACAAGTCATAAAGACAAGCTGCTGTAGATATATGTATCTGAGCAATTGCAAAACAATGTGTTTGTCTAACTAGCTAGCTCACACCCCTTTTCATTAGATGATTTCTTTGACAAGCCACATGTAAAGCTTGCAGCCACAACAGACTGAACAGATGCTGTGCCTGTTGGAACTAAAGTATTTGCATGCATTTGAAGTTTGTCCGGCGCTATCTTATTTGCAACAGTAGTTTTTCCTTTCCCTGCAATACCCCAATGCATGTTGTACAGCGGTATCAATCATTGCCATTACGTATATGTAGCACAGTGCTCAGATCACTAGTCTGCGTGCATTCTGGTTACTGCCAGTCTCAGTCCCGGAGATATATGGATGCATAAGCAGTCTGTGGTGAGCTGTTGTTGGGGAGGTCTCTCTGTGCAGCTCCAGTCTCTTTCCCCTCTCTGTGATCAGTGATGGTTGAGTCCAGCTCCTTCTGCTGCTAGCATTACAGTCTGTCTGCTCTGATTTCTCTCTTTCAGTCCCCAGCCAATTCAGTGCTCCTTATCCTTTCCCCTGATAACTCACTGCATTCTTCCCATACACTGTCGCTGTCCTTTCAGCACCACCTTTGCCTTGTCGCTCGGATCTACAGCTACTTGGGATTAGCTCTCTACCAGTTGTACCGCTGCAGTGGCTCCTGGCTGTGCATGATGACACGAGAAAGCCAACCGTACCCATCGCCAACTCCAAACGGCTTCAGACCTCACTGAACCTGGATCCCTACTCAATAATCTGGCTACTTCATACCTCGGTGTTTGTTGTCTTTTTAATTAGTGACAATAAGCACACAGACGGTCCTATATCTTTGTCAAGTCTTTGGATGTGTGAAATAAATAGCGACATGACTGCGTTATTGAAACTGAAGTATCTGCTATGTCTATGCGTTGGCTTTCTTGCTGCAGCTAAAGGTAAGCTTCATGCATACAATTAGAATTCCAGGTGATCTAGGTCTCTAAGGTTGTTATCAAAAGTGAAGAGTAGCTGACAAAATGCTACAGATCTGTATTATGAAGTTGTTCACTAGTGGATTTTAGAAATACAGCTTCTTGGAGGGGGCATGCCTACTTTTTTTTTTTTTTTTTTTGCTTTAGGTTGGACATTGTGAATTTTGTCTTTTTTTATAGAAAGGAAACCTGAGTTTAAACCTATATATAATTGATCAGTAAGTGTATGAAGAGATAGCTTCAGGCAGTTCATTGAGCAGTGGTACTTTAGATGCTATTGAGTAATGACAGGGTCATATTTCATTTAGCTGATACCCGAATTAATGCAACATAACCATCTTTATCCATGTAGACAGTGATATGAGTGGGCTCGACTGCTGACTGGTACATAGCATTGATTCATTTACTCCAGAGTATCTCCATGCTGTTTGCAATTTGCATCATATTACTGATGCACTGAATACTGTTGTTGCCTTTGCTAATGATATGATATATAAGAAAGGGATGAAGTGACCTTTCACAAAAACTAAGGGAGTGAATAGGAAGAACTAATTAGTTTTCGGTGCTTATACCATCCATAGCCAGTCATGGGTTTCTTGTGATTAGATACAAGGCAGTGTTACTTATACCGATTGGAGCTGTTGTCATTTGATTTCAAAGCATTATTCTGATTTGCATTCATTTGTAATGCGGTATTGGATATTCAGTGCTTGGATTATGACGAACATCTAGCGATAATCATAAAATAGGTATTGCACGAGCAGTAACAGAAGGTTGGGTATTTTATCAGAACCTTGAAGATCCTCTGTATGAAAACTAACTCGCCATCTTAAATATATTGCTGGCCAGTAAAAGCAATGGATCACTTTCTTAAACATGGCAAATCAAACATCAGTAATATTCAGTTTATTGCTTATATATATGTGATTGAAACAAAAGAACACTGGTGTGGCATGCAAATATGTTTGTTCTGAATTACCTTGGCTACTTTTTTATTAAATGTATAATTTGATCATTTTGTGATTACAATCACTGTCAGTCAATCGTATTAGTTTATTTTGTGGTTTAATTGGTGTACAAGCTTAACATCTGAAAGTAAAAATGACCAATTATATTCATTATATATTGTTATCTTAAAAAGTGCACTGTTTTATATCTGCTTTGTTGCAATCCTATAATTAATGACTACAAGATCTAACACCTGAGTTTAATAGGTACTTAAAATACTACATTTATGGAGATTTTATTGTTGTTGGCACACAACATAGTATAAGCAACTTTTCCTGACTCATATTTTATGGATGTTTTAAATTAAACAATATTCTTATACAAAAGTATGCAGTGACCTTCATTTTACCACATGTAAAACAAAAACACAAAAACCTTTTAACAAACAAGAAAGTTTCACCTTTTGTTGTTATAGCTTATAATATGCACTGACATTCAACTGATCTTTATATCAACATTTCTTTTTAACATATGACCTTCCTACGCAGGTAAAATAATATACAACATGCACTGGAATTAATCAATAAAGCTGTTGCCACAAGAAATTCCTCCCATGCAACTTTCCTATAGCATGGCAGTGCAGCATATTGACAAAGCGCCTTCTGAAAGAGATACCCTTTCTATAGATTGGAGTTATGTTAGTAAATTGTTGGATGAGAACCAAAGCTGTCATATGATGGCTCTGTACTATTTCAACATTCTAAAGAAATACTTTCTATGTTGGGCATAGCCTAGCAGGTAGTAACAAAACTAGTAGATTTCACAGTGTATAATGTTCAAACATAAGTTATTGATGCTGCATGTTATATCATACAGTGTCCTTGTACAGTACATGTAATGTTTGTACGGGTAATATGTAAAGCAAGGCATTTAACTTGTTAGTTGCTTTGCGGTACCATCTGGCAATGGAAAGACTGGAGGAAATGTGTGATCCCCTCCATATAAGCTTGAAATAAATCTCCAGCCTGAGCTATTCGTGTGCAGCCTGTAGATGTGGTAGTCAGTGTGCGTGTGTGGGCTTTCCTGCTACCAGCTCTGATCTTGCCTTTTGTCCATTGTGCTAATAATGCGAATCCCATCCCACAGGTGCATGTCAGCACGTGATATACAACAGATATCAAAGTACTCATTTACCCAAAGCACACCACGCAAGGAAAGCAACTGTACTCTGCATCACTTTCCTGATCCAAGTAACCAAAGCATTGCAATATACATAAAGGCAACAGTATATTAGACACATGCTTATTTTTATTGATCCATTACATGATTTGTACTCATCTTTTATATGTAGTATGTGTGCATATACTTGCACGATATAATAATGTTTTATGATACTGTACTGATGTCCAGGTAATATACAGTAGATTTAAACAAAAAGCAATAGTGTTGATAAACGATAGTTTAAACCAAGGTAACTTTTAAATAGTACAAACAATACAAGTGTCAACCTGTTATGAAATATAATATCAGTTTAAAAAGCATTGCTTAGATGATTTGCTTTGAGTTCTCTTATTTGTGATGGTCTTTTCAAACAATGCATGGCTAGATTGTTATTTAATATCGATTTGTGTTCTGTTGAATTTGATATGTACATTTTACAACTGTACTGGTCAATAGAAATACCTCAAGTGAGGTTTACTTTGGTGACCTATTTTCAATGAAATGCCTCCAAGCACTTTTCTAAAAAAGATATCTCTGGGAGGCTTGATCACTTGCAGAAGAGAATGCTACTGAATTACACAGATGATTTTGGTTTTATTTTTAAATATAGCTCTGATTGTGGAAGTCAAAGTAAGATAGATGGAACACATGACATGTATACATGTTATATGTATTGTTGTAGCTACACAAGCTATGTGAAAAAAATTAAGGCTCCAACAAGATTATTAAAAGTAAAGCCAAGGCACATTTTGCTTAATTACCCATCATACAACATGCTTTTGTTTGTGTGTGTTGCAAGGAACAGTTGTAATTCACAATAAAATGTATACATTTATAGGTTTCAAATGTCGGTGTCTCTATAATTATACATAGTCTGTATTTTTCCAACTGATAAGGGCTATAAAGTTCTTTTTTTCTAAAAAATGTGTCATGTACATTTCTAAAACCAAAATCCCCTTACTATAATTCAGAGAATAATTATTGCAATAAACATTCCTATTGCACATTTAAAACAGTAGTTCATATATGATCTCAGCGTTTCAGATAAAATACAAGATGTAATTAAAATGAGCCTTTAAATTAGGCAACTTGCCTAGTTAAGAATATGTAGTATAAATCATTTACCAAAAAAGCAGCTTTGCAATTACTGTGGGAGGACATTATGCTAATAATTTGATTAAAAGTAGTTAGTTTCTCAAATCATAATGGTAAATCATAATAGTAGTATTTTCTTTTTTTAAATGCTCTTTCTGGACCTAGTGGATTAGTGTGTGTGTGTGTGTGTGTGTATATGGTGTATATATATATATATATATATATATATATATATAGATGCAGAGGAAGGTGCACTCTCACGAACAGGTTCCCAATGCCAGGGTACTGAATGCAGGGTAGAATATAGAAGATAGAAGACAGCATTCACTGGATTTAAATAATGCAATAAATGCTTTCACTTAAGTGACGTTTCATTGGTCTGATGAAGGGTAGCGTCCCCGAAACGTCAATTAATTAAAAGCATTTATTGCATTATTTAAGACCAGTGAGTGCTGTCTTCTATTATATACATACATACATATATATATATATATATATATATATATATATATATATATATATATATATATATATATTCATAAATCCACTACTCCACTAGTCCTCGACGAGTAAGAAATTGCAGTGGACAAGTTTGAAATCTGGCTTTTATCATATCTATAACTTTTTCCCTCTGGACTAGTAACTTTTCTCCCCTGATCAGTCAATTATAGTGATGTTTTTTTTCCACCCCTGTGTGTGTGTATAGTCATATGGATGAACAGAAATGAGAATACTATTTAACCTTTTCATTGAATACTGACTTAGGGCTAGATTTATCAAAGCTGAGGCGTACAGGGGCACATATACGTGCCCCTGAATGCCTCAGCTCGCCTGTGGTGGGCGAAATTAACCGCAGGTAATCAACATTACACACGAGCGCAATTTTGCGCTTGCGTGCAATCCCGCCCCCTGCCCGCGCACAGCCAATCACGCGCAGGCAGGAGCTGTCAATCTCCTCGGTCGGATTCGACTGCGAAGATTGAATTTCGCCATATTAGAGGAGGCAAAGAGGTTAAGGAAGCGGCGGTCTGGTGACCGCTGCTTGATAAATTATGTGAGCAAGTTCTTGTGAGAACTTGCAGCCATAGGGCTTTGGTAAATCGAGCCCTTAGAACAAAATCATCATTGCAAGATCACATTTTCTGTTCAGCTCAGAGTAAAACACACATACGTGTAGCATATAACTTTAATGTAACATTTTCATTAAGTGAATATTACTTAATAAGTAAGAGTTTTTTTCAGTACTTTACAGAGTCATTGCTTTTATAATTTTCATAGTGTGAGACCTAAATAACCAATTTTTTTTGTTGTTGTTATAATTAAAAATAAATATAATTAATAAGGAGATGCACACGTATGCTTTTTAAGATGATCTGAGCACCCACCGCAAACACTTTTCTTCGACCTGCTGGAATAAGAGGACCAATTATTTCTTCCATTTTCATGTTTCCAAGCAGCCAATGTTACTATTATTATATAAAGTGCCCAACAATGCAAACTGTGCTCTACATGTTAATCCATGTATATAAGAGAAAGATTTTGTATGTTTACAAAACAAGGAAAGGATCCTGTTCTTCAAACAGTCTAATAGAAGCTCCTTTATACAAATTGACCTAGGTGTTGAAAGCAGAAACACTCTTACTCTTACTGTATAAATGAAGTTTGGGTAGGAGATTGTCCCCAGGGAGAAGCACTGAGTGAGAGTGACTTCTGATGAGTAAGATTATCTAGAGTAAACCCTGGAATGGTGAAATGGCAAGGAAAGGCTAAGAGTAAGAAGGAAGTAATACCAGAGACAATAGAAGTGTAACATTGTTCATGAGTCACCTTATAAATGTGAGTTGGAGGTGACTGATACTTTAAATCAGTTTATTAAAGTGTGTACATAATGGTGGTTGGTGGGATAATGGGGGACAGGGATAGAAGTAGGTTTGTGCTTAGCTGTTCTCAGTGTAATGGAAAACTTGCTGGGCAAAGTAAGACTGCAGCTAGACTGGTAGAATTATTTATCAGTAGTACAATAAGGCTCAGAAACTGAGAATCTGTGACAACTGGCAAAGTGAATGGAGGCTTCAGCTAATATGCTGATATTTGTATCAATGAGCAAATCCAGCTATTTCATGTGCAAGAATAAACCAAACGGTACAATATCCAGTAAATGCAATACTATAAGCCATTGGGAACACATTAAATGGTAAAAAAAATACCTTTCATGATTTTGATACAGCATCCATTGTTATCATTTGTTAATGAGCAAAGCTAGTTTCATAGGACCTCAGGAGCATGCATGTGTCTTTAACACTCTATGGCAGAAGAGCTTGCAACATTGTTTGTAGCAAAGTTATGCATAGTTGCAAACACTGCTGCCATAGAGTGCTAAAGAAATGTGCCTGTTCCTAAAGTCCAATTAAGTTACCTAGATTTGCTCTTCAACAAAGAATACCAAAGACATTTGATATTGGAAATATATTGAAACATTGTTTAAAATTGCCATTCAATCTGTATCATGAAAGTTAAAGGGACACTAAACCCAAATTTTTTCTTTCGTGATACAGATAGAGCATGCAATTTTAAGCAACTTTCTAATTTACTACCTATTATTTATTATTAATTTTTCTTTCTTTTTTGCTATCTTTATTTGAACAAGAAGGCATGTAAGCTAAGGAGCCCTGGACAGCACATGTTTATTGGTGGGTGAATTTGTCCACCAATCAGCAGAAGCAACCCAGGTTGTCCACCAAAAATGGGCAGGCATCTAAACTTACATTCTTGCTGTTCAAATAAAGATACCAAGAGAATAAAGAAAATGTCATAATAGGAGTATATTAGAAAGTTGCCTAAAATTGCATGCTCTATCTGAATTACAAAATATTTTTTTTGGATTCAGTGTCCCTTTAACTGTTCATTTAGGGAGGGGGCACAACACAGTGTCAGTTTAGCTTAGCATGATTGTTTTTAATAGCATTTGAGGCACTATGTCCTAACATTTAATATTAGGTACAAATTTGCAATCAATTGCAAGACAGAAATGTGAGTCCTGCAGAGGTACAGGGCTGGAAAGTTATAATGACAGCTTTAAAAACATTACATAATTACAAAGGCTATTCCTTTTTTGCCCACTCACTGACACCAAAACTAATTCTTTAAAGCATAAAATAGAGCATAAAATCATAGATTTTAGAAAGCATAGTCCTAAACACCCTGCTACACACAATATAAAAAGCAAAGTGTAAAGTAAATAAAACCCACATCTCATTGAGTAGTATATTGTGCAGCACTTTTCTCTCTTTCTCGTGTAGACAACGACTTTCAGAGTAAAATTTCCCTTTCTTAACTCTATGATAGAACACGGAGATCTGGTGGTTTACCATTGTTTCCTGAGCAAATTTTAGTGAATGAAGACTGCAAAGTTTAAAGCTAATTTAAATGACAGTAATTGTGATAGTGACATTAAAGCTTTACTTTTGATTTACAACTCTACCTTTATTTGTATGAAATGAAATACACATATTTATGCTAATGATACTTAAACCATATAATTTAGCATACATGTTAGTGAGTTGTGTGTTTTTTTATTAACAACATACTCTATTATTGATAGCTGAATTGTGTGAAACCATGGAGTATCAGTCAGGCTACTAATACTCATCTCTCACCAAGCCTAGCAATCTTTCTTTCCGAGAAGGAATATGTTGATGCATAAGTTATTCATATTCTATTCTTTACAGCATACCTATAATCCAAACAGCATAAATATAAATAATGTCAGCAATCTCATTACTAAATCTGTTTTAATAGCATGAAAACAGAAAATAAAAATATGTGTGTGCAGTCAGGTAGTAATTATGAATGCATTTGCCATTAATGAAATACATTCAGTTTTAATACAACTTGATATATAGATTAAACTTTGCACCAAAATTAGAATAATGCTCATGGTTGCATATTTTTTTCCATAGCAAATATAAAGGAATACTATAACTCTCAATAAATCAAGAACTTTAGATGCCTTACAGAATTATTGTTAACCCAAAATGTTATTCTGATTTCACCATTGTTTACATAGCAATATATATATGACTATAGATGACATACAGGGGTGGAACTATCATTGGTGCAGCAGGTGCAGTGGCACCAGGACCCAAGTGTTGGGGGGGGGGGGTGTCCACAGTCAGTCTATAAATAGGTTTGTGCAGAATGTGTACAATCCTAATACAGGTGAGACTTTTATTAATGCAGGTTGCAGATGTAATTACCTATTCATCTATCTATTTATCTATCATACTCAAAATCATTATACAGAGTTACCTTTTGGGATGCTCAAGGAAAATTTTGCACCAGGCGGCCCTCTGTTCTGAAGGTCCCTACTGATGACATATAACTACAAAAAACAACAAGGGGTTGATTCCAAGGGGCATATTTATCAAGCTCTGTATGGAGCTTGATGCCACACTGCTCCATAACCTGTCCGCCTGCTCTGAGGCCACAGACAGAAATCACCAGAAATCAACCTGATCGAATTTGATCGGGTTGATTGACACCCCCTGCTAGTGACCGATTGGCCGCAAATCTGCAGGGGGTGGCATTGCACCAGCAGTTCACAAAAACTGCTGGTGCAATGATAAATGCCGAGAGCGTATGCAATGATAAATGCAGAGAGCTTAGGATCTCTAAGACAATCAGCTGGGTGGTTTGTATCATAAAAAAAGGTTATGAAGAAATCTTGACATTAATTAACAATTAATGAGAATGAGGGGGCTGACTATGGTAGTCTCAGGCATTGTCAATACAACTTTTTCTTACCTAAACCGGGACTTAACATGTTGGATTGAAGACGTATGAATTATCTTGTCTCATGGTTGTGTCTCACTATAACAAAGCTAAAAAGGTTGTCTTATTATTCTTTCTTTCCTAAGATATGGAGTCCACAACGTCATTCAATTACTAGTGGAAATATCACTCCTGGCCAGCAGGAGGAGGCAAAGAGCACCACAGCAAAGCTGTTAAATGTCACTCCCTTACCCATAATCCCCAGTCATTCTCTTTGCGTCTGTCAATGGAGGAGGTGAAGTTTGGTGTCTGAATAAATGAATTCCTTTTGCGGGGAAATTTTCCCTGCAAGCAAGGATTTGGATTTAGCTCAGTCCACGTCAATCTCTTAAGTAGAGTAGTGATGGCTTTTAAGCAGTTAGGAAGTTGTGAGGTAGTCCTTGCTTTGTTTCCTAACACATTTCTGCCCATGGTTCAGAAAGCCAGAGTTGGTTACTCTGTTCTTTCTTTTTCTACAGAAAGCCAGAGTTGGTTACTCTGTTCTTTCTTTTTCTACACCTACTATGTAAGGAGTAGGTGTCATTTCATGCCTTGTGAGCTGTCTTCCTGCCGGACAGCTATACTACAGGTAAGTGCTTTTGTCTTCTAGGTCTTGGAGACTTGCACTTCAGAAGAATTTGACATATGCAGTAGATGGGTCGATTTACGAAGCAGCGGATGCTACTTCTGACCCACTCCGCTTCAGGTCCACCTGAAGCGGAAGTTAAGAAGCAGCGGTCCTAAGACCGCTGCTCCTTAACTTGTCCACCAGCTCTAAAGGTGGTGGACAGCAATCAGCCTGATTGGATATGATCGGGTTTATTGACACCCCCTGCTAGGGAACGATTGGCCGCAAATCTGCAGAGGGCGGCATTGCACCGGTGCAATGATAAATGCCAACAGCGTATGCTGTCGGCATTTATCGATGTGCGGCAGACATGATACGATACAGCGTATCATGTCCATCCGCACCTTAATAAATTGACCCCGATGGGGACATTTTTAAAAACAAGCTGCAGCTACTTGCATCTTATGTTGCAGGCAGAGGGAAATGCGTGCCTTTTACTTACTGCATAGTTTCCTCTCTCATGTGACTTCTTTCTGCTGTCGGATATTCATGGAGCGGTGTCATTGAATTTCAGTCTCTTTTGTGTCAATCTACTATACGATTGTTTTAGAGACTTCTAGCATCCAAATTGTGGTATTAAAAATTCTTAAAGTGACACTGTATTTAAAACATTTCTACAATTTGGGGAATTTTTTATTTAGTATTATGGACATGAACCAAGAATCTGTGTTTTTTGACAAATGTTTGTTATGCCTAGAGGCACAACTTTTTTGCCTATACATTTATTTGCTGCATGCTTAGCTAGAACACTTTAATTTAAAGATAAATTGTTGCCATCTGAGCCCACTGTCTCTCAGGGTGATGCTGTTCAGGCAATTCCACAACTTTCTCCTCAAACGTCCCAAACCTCTATGGCATCACATACAGTGCCCTGCAGTTCCTCTCAGCCTCCTGTAGGAGTTTATTTGCCTGCAGATTTTGCTGCACAGGTATCTTCTGCTGTATCTGTGAAATTATCTGCTTTTCCTATGCAGGGAAAATGCAAGAGGAAAATTAGACTTTCAGATAGTAAGGTTTCTGTTCCACATACTGCTACACAGGTTGCCCTCCTTCATAAGTCTGATGAGGAGGATATGCCGGTAGCCTCTTAGAGGGAAATCTCAGATTCGGACAGTATTATTCCTTTATCTGATACTGAAGAAGTAAACTTCAGATTTAAGCTTGGACACCTTTGTGTACTGTTAAAGGAGGTACTGGCTACTTTGGACAACTCCGATACGTCTGTCGTTGTCAACCCTAAGAAGTCTAGTAAACTTAATAAATAATACGATGTTCCTTCATCTGTGGAAGTTTTTCCTGTCCCAGACAGTGTGATAGAGATTATTTCTCAGGAATGGGAGAAGCCAGGGATTCCTTTCTTCCCATCTCCCGTATTTATAAAGATGCTTGCTGTTGCTGACTCCATTAAAGATTCTTGGTGCACGGTGCCTAAAGTAGAAGGGGCTATTTCTACTCAGGCTAAGAGAACTACGATACCGATAAAGGATAGCTGATCCTTTAAGTAATCCCTTTGAAAAAAAGCTTGATGCTTATTTTGATTTATTCATCAAGGTCTTTAATGGCAACCTGCAGTTTGTATTGCCACAGTAGCAAGTGAGGCATCTTATTGGTGCAACGCCTTGTCTGAATCAATTTTAGTAGAGACTCCATTGGAGGAGATACAAGATAGGATTAAGGTTTTCAAACTAGCCAAATACTTTATTTCTGATGCTAACATGCAAGTTATTAGACTGGGAGCCAAGATCTCTGGCTTCACTGTACTAGCCCGCAGGGCATTGTGGCTAAAATCTTGGTCAGCTGATGTTACCTCTAAGTCCAAGCTTCTGGCACTTACTTACAAGGTTAAGACCTTGTTCGGACCTGATCTGGCAGAAATAATTTCTGATATTACGGGTGGAAAGGGTTTTTTCTACCGCAAGACAAGAAGAACAGACTCAAAGGACGTCAAAGTAGTTTTCGTTCCTTTTGTAACTTCAAAGGTCAAAAGTCTTCATCTCCCTCTTCCAAGCAGTCTTGGAATAAGGGGAATCAATTAAAGAAACCCTCAGCTGAGTCTAAGTCAGCATGAAGGGTCAGCCCTCGGTCCAGGTTCAGATCAAGTGGGGGGCAGACTTTCCCTGTTTCGTCAAGCGTGGAGACTAGATGTCCCAGATCCTTGGGCTGTAGACATAGTATCTCAGGGTTACAAAATAGAATTCCAAACTTTTCCACCCAGGGACTGATTCCACCTCTCAAGATTATCTGCAGACCAGGTAAAAAGAGTCATTATTGAACTGCATTCAGGACCTTTCCTCCCTGGGAGTGATTTTTCCAGTTCCAGTAAGGGAACAGGGTCTATGAGTCTATTCAAATCTGTTTGTGGTTCCCAAAAAAGAGGGAACTTTTTGACCCATTTTAGACCTAAAGTGCCTCTACAAGTTTCTCAGGGTACCGTCCTTCAAAATGGAAACCATTCGCTCCATTCTTCCTTTGGTCCAAGAGGGTCAGTTCATGAAGACTATAGACCTGAAGGACACATATCTTCATGTTCCCATCCACAGGGATCATCACAAATTCCTGAGATTCACCTTTCTAGACAAACACTTTCAGTTTGTGGCTCTTCCGTTTGGTCTTGCCACAGCTCCCAGAATTTTCTCAAAGGTTCTGGGGGCTCTCTTGGTAGTGATCAGGTCTCGGGGAATTGCAGTGGTGCCATACCAGGATGACATATTGGTTCAGGAACCATCTTTTCAACAAGCAAACTCTCATACAGAGATCATGTTGTCTTTTCTACATTCCCACGGTTGGAAAGTGAATCTGGAAAATAGTTCCCTTGTTCCAGCTACAAGGGTGGTTTTCTTAGGGACCATGGTCATATATCCAAAATCCGCTCCTCTTGCTTCTCTCTTCAGTCTACTGTTCTGCCATCAGTGGCTCAATGTATGGAGGTGATTGGTCTGATTGTTGCTTCCATGGACATCATTCCCTTTGCCTGATGCCATTTGAGAGCTCTGCAATTATGCATGCTCAGACAATGGAATGGAGACCATTCAGATCTGTCTCAGAGAATAGATCTTCCAGAGACATTCCTGGGTGATTGTGACCATGGACGCCAGCCTGCTAGGCTGTGGAGCAGTCTGGGACTTGTTAAAGGCGCATGGACTATTGACTCGGGAGTCTGCTCTCCCCATAAACATCTTGGATTTGAGAGTGATTTACAGTGCTCTGATGGCTTGGTCTCAATTGTCCTTAGCCCGGTTTTCAGGTTTCAGTTGGACAACATCACCTCAGTGGCTTACATCAACCACTAGGGAGGAACTTGGAGTTCCTTAGCCATGAAGGAGGTGGCATGGATTATTCAGGAGGCAGAAGCTCACAATTGTTTTCTATCTGCCATCCACATTCCTGGAGCGGATTTCTTGAGCAGACAGACAATTCATCCCGGGAAGTGGGCTTTCCATCCAGAGGTGTTCTCCAGGTTAACCCTCAAATGGGGGGTGCCAGAATTGGATCTGATGGTATATTGGCAGAACGCCAAGCTTCCAAGATACGGTCCAAGGTCAAGAGATCCTCATGCCGCTCTGATAGATGCTCTGGCGGTTCCTTGGGATTTCGGTCTAGCATACATGTTTCCTCTGTTTTTAGTTCCTTCCACAAGTTATTCTTCATATTAAACAAGAGAGAGCATTGGTAATTTTAAAAGCTCCTGCATGGTCTCGCAGGATCTGGTATGCAGACCTAGTGAAAATGTATTCTCGGCCGCCTTGGAGGTTTCCTCTGAGGAAGGACCTTCTAACTCAGAGTCCATTCCTCCATCCATAACTCGTTTCTCTGAAGCTGGCTTCTTGAACACTTAGTTCTATCTAAGCGTGGATTTTCTTAGTTGGCCATTGAGACTATGATCCAGGCTCACAAGCCTATTACTCAAAAAATTTACCATAAGGTATGGCATAAATTCCTTTATTGGTGTGAATCTAAGGGCGACTCTTGGAGTAGGGTTAGGATTCCTAGAATTTTATCTTTTCTCCAGGAAGGTCTGGAGAAAGGGTTGTCAGTCAGTTTACTGAAAGGTCAGATTTCTGCATTATCTATTTGTTATACAAGCGTCTGGCGGATGTACCAGATGTTCAATCTTTTTGTCAGGCCATGGTCAGAATCAGGCCTTTGTTTAAACCTGTTGCTCCTCCTTGGAGCCTTAATCTTAAAGTGCTTAAAGTTTTGCAGCAGGCTCCGTTTGAGCCAATGCATTCCATAGATATTAAGTTGCTATCTTGCAAGATTTTGTTTCTTATTGCTATCTCTTTGCTCTGAGAGTTTTGGATCTCTCGGCTTTGCAGTGTGATTCGCCTTACCTTATCTTTCATGTGGATAAGGCGGTTCTTCGTACTAAATTAGGGTTTCTTCCTAAAGTGGTTTCAAATAGATATATTAATCAGGAAATTGTTGTTCCTTCTCTCTGTCCCAATCCTTCTTCTCATAAAGAACGTCTGTTGCACAACTTGGATGTTGTGCATGCTCTAAAATTCTACATACAAGTGACTAAGGATTTTCACCAGTCTTCTGCCCTGTTTGTTTGTTTCTCAGGAAAGCGTACGGGTCAGAAGGCTACTTCTAGTTCTCTTTCCCTCTGGTTGAGAAGTATGATTCGTTTTGCTTATGAGGCTGCTGGACAGCAGCCTCCTGAGAGAATTACAGCTCATTCCACTATGGCTATCTCCTCTTCTTGGGCTTTCAAAGATGAAGCTTCTGTGGGACAGCTTTGCAAGGCTTCAACTTGGTCCTCTCTGCATACTTTTTCCAAATTTTCCAAATTTGATACTTTTGCCTTGGCTGAGGCCTCTTTTGGGAGAAAGGTTCTTCAAGCAGTGGTGTCTTCTGTTTAGGTCTGCCTGTCTTGTTCTCCCTCCCTGTTCATTTTGTGTCCTCTAGCTTGGGTATTGGTTCCCACTAGTAATTGAATGACGTTGTGGACTCTCCATATCTTAGGAAAGAAAACAAAATGAATGCTTACCTGATAAATTTCTTTCTTTATGGATATGGAGAATCCAAGACCCCACTCTTTATTAAGAAAGTTATTTTTTACTAAACCTCAGGCACCTCTACACCCTTGTGTTATTCTTTTTCCATTTCCCTTCGGTCAAATGACTGGGGATGATGGGTAGGGGAGTGACACTTAACAGCTTTGCTGTGGTGCCCTTTGCTTCCTCCTGCTGGCCACGAGTGATATTCCCACTAGTAATTTAATGACATTGTGGACTCTTCATATCCGGAAAGAAAGACATTTATAAGGTAAGCATAATTTTTTTCTTTTTTTTCTTTCTTGAATGTTTTTTTTTATGTTTTCTATTGTGCATTTGTTAGAGAGGAATGTTTTATAGAGGGTGTTCAGGCTTTTATTTATTTATTTTTCATTTTGTTTCTGTTAGTTTTGTAATTCTTTTAAAACATTTTGTGCTACCGGTATTCTTTAGAGTAAAAGTTGTGTTGTACAGCACGGCTGGGAGAATCCTTTCCATGGATTTCAACAAATCTTTTTGAATTCTGCAAATTTCAATCAGAGAAGTTGATATATTAGTTTCATAAGCTAGTTTTTTATTCAATCTAGGCCATCATTATTTGAGACTGCTTTTGGTAACGTTAATGCAGTCTTTCAAATATATAAAATTAATGTTTCTAAGTTGGCTTTTTCAGTTAGCAGTTTGTTGCATATTTTTCTTTAAGTATTACATAATTTAAATATTTTATTCTAAATCTTAAATAAATATAATAATAAATGGTAAAGAAAACCACCTTCACAAAATCTAGCCAAGTCAAGAACACTCTCAAGACGGTAGTATCATTGTTAAAGTCTAAAATCAAGAGTAGACTTCATGAAAATAAACTCTGATGGTTTACCACAATGTGCAAACCACTGGTAAGTTTTAAGAATAGCAAGGCCAGATTACACTTTGCCAGAAAATATATATACAACATATTTAAAAAAAGCCTGCAGAGTTATTAAAAAATAAGACGAAACTAAGCTCAACCTGTACCAGAATGATAAGAACTGTATGGCAAAGGGAAGGCATGGCACATGATCTGAAGAAAACAACACCATCTGTTAAATATAGTGGAGATAGTGTTATGGCATGGGCATGTATGTCTGCCAATGTAACTGGGTCTATAATGTTTATTGATGTAACTGCTGACAGAAGTAGCATTATGAAGTTTGTATTGTTTAGTGTTATACTATCCGCCCAATTTAAGCAAAATGCAGAAAACCTGATAGAACAGTGCTTCACCTTATAGATGGACAATCACTCAAAACATAATACAAAAGCATCCAAAAAACTTTTCAAAGCCAAGAAGTGGAATAAACATTCAGACCTTAACCCAATTGAACATGCATTTCACTTACAGAAGACAAATCTGAATACAGAAAGTCCCACAAGCAAGCAGCAATGTAAGACAGCGGTAGTAAAGGCTTGGCCAAGCTTCAGTAAGAGGAAACACAGAACTTGGTGATGTCCATGGCATTCACTGAAAATGATTTTCAACCAAGTATTAATAATAATAGTTTTATTTACAATTGTGTTAGTTTGTCCAATTACTTTTGAGATTCTGACATGGGGCGACTATATATGGAAATTGCTGTAATTCTTAATTAATCAATCACATCTTAATTGCTTCATTTAAAATCCATTGTGGGGATGTACAAAACAAACAAAACTATGAAAATTGTGTTACTGTACAAATACTTATGGACAGAATTGTATATTATCCTGTGATGCAGATTCACTACAACTTTATTAGTTGTAGTTTAAATCAGTGTCAATATATATACATATCCCTATTTTTAACAATGATAACAACATTTATGTTTGTGTGTGTGCTATTTTCCAAAATCTACTTTAGGCCTAGTATTTATTATTATTGTAAAATGGTGGTAATTTATTTTTATATTGCCACCAGTTTATACAGTTTACTACAGCAATGGACATTAGGCCTTAATACTATAATATTATGCTCAATCAAGCACCAAGGGAATAAGCATTTAAATATAAATATATATATTGAATCACTGGTGATAAACTTAGCTTGGCCTCTCAATTTTGAACTGTTTATAATTTGTATGTGCTTAAAAACAACGAATATGTTTTTTAGATGTTTATTAAATTGACACAATCTTTAAAGATTAAAATTCTTGCTTATTTTCAGTTTAATATTGATATTTGCAAATTGTGTGTATTCTAAGCAAATTTTCATTGAAACTTGATGGGTCTGCGAGATCCATCAAGCTCTTCTTTCTGGGATTCAATACAAATAATTCTTATATTGACATCTTGCTTCACATATAAGATTTTCACTATGACGAGACAAGACAATGAGACAAATGCACTACAACATAGTACTCAAACAATAAGTTCCTCTGACTGTAGTCTTTATATTTTGTGCATTGTAGTGCATTGTTTAATCAAATTTATAAAATCTATGATTTTATGTCATATATTGTTAGTTGTGTAATATTGGTTTTGCAGAGCTAGCTCTTGAGTTGGAAAGAGTGTTTAAAATGTTTTTATAGCTGTCATTAAAACCTATACCTCTGCTAAGTGTATTCATTTATTTTACCATGTCTATGTTTGCAAGGCTTTTAAGAAATATGAGAAAGACTTGCTCAACTGTATGTAAAACTTAAAGATAATTCAAGTTATACTGTTTATAGAGCACCACATTTGTAATATTTTTAAATGGGAGGTGCCTTTAAATTAAGCATCACTGATCCCTGCAAAATGCCATGTACATTATTCTTTTCTTGGGGAAAAGAAAGCTCACAGCTTGAAGGGAGTTCAATGTTCTGCCCATTTTTTCATCATATTCAGTGATGGTTGCCCTAAGTTGGTTTGTGGCTTACTATCCAGCAGTTCCAATGATCATTAATGAGTCCAGCCTACTGAAATATACATATCTCACAGAATATGTATGTGCCTGTTACAGATCTCTAGGTACCTATGTTCTAGTGACATAGTTCTAGTTGTTTTTGTAAGGCGGGTGCCATTCATATTCAAAAGGGTTGTAATATTGGACAGCCAATGACTAAAAATGGCAGGACTGGTAAGAATTACAGCAATCTGTTAGCACAACCAATAATGTGATTCCTGCAGCTGAATTTGCACTGTTAACTCATGTCTATTTACAAGGCTGGACATGAAGGGAGAAGGACATGATTAAAGGAATGCGGTCCCTCTTTGACACTGTTACGTAAAATATAGTACAGTTGAAAGAAGTGCATTTGTTTGCATTTATCATGACAGTTGTCTAGAATGCCTGTTGGATGAACCAAGGAAAGTGTCACTGTTACCAAACAAACTATAGATCCTTATATATTTTTGCACATATATGACTTACAAATTTGTAGCTGTCTACTTTAGTAACATTTGTGTGGGTGTGCATCAGTGACAGCCAGCTGGGTTCTTGTATATGTAAGAGCATATCTGTGTATCAGTGAAATATTTCTGATTAAATGTGACAGAATTCAGTAAGAATTAAGTTGTACACCTAAATTCCAGCTAGAAATCACAGCTATGGTTAAGCTACTGATCAATTGTCTTATTGAATGAATGACATGCACAGAATGATTCCAATGTTTTGCACATAGCAGAATATGTTCTATAGATATTCCTATATATATATATATATATATATATATATATATATATATATATATATATATATATATATATATATATATATATATATATATATCTATGCTTATATATAATCATGTATATATATATATATATATATATATATATATATATATATATATATATAATATAGATATACTGTATATTGTACCAATGTACCAAAAGATATATGTAGAAATAGGCATTTATAAATAAATATAACATTCTGCTACGTGAAGAACATTGGAATGTGAAATATTCATAGTTTCATGTCTGGTTAGCGCACTTCAGAGTATACGATTGGGTTTATGTGCTGTTAGGGTGTTAGGTTTTTTCTCCCCCACTTTTTTTTCTCCATGACGTCTATGGGGGAATACGTTAATGTGATTGCGATATTCTAAGTTCACCTTTTTGTGCGCATCAGGTCAGCATGCAAGTGAAAACTTTTTACTTTCAACTTATAATATGAGTGCTAACTGACACGTGCAAAAAGCTTACTTCTAGTGGAGTTAGCGCACAAGCGGAAACATTAAATACCGCTCCACTTGTAATCTGGCCCAAAATGGGTTATACAAAAGCTTTTAAGCTCTACTATCCCCTGGCTAACAAGGACAACTCCCATAGAAAAAAATAGTTTTTTCAAAAATAAGAAAATCCTTTTTGTTTTACATAGAACAAAGCTCTATATCTTGTCCATTTCAATGTCCTCAGTAAATTAAGTTGTTGTTTTTAAATCAAGCAACAGCAACCAACTAGAAATATGACATGGATTCCAAAAAAATAAATAAAAAAACTGTACACAAGTAAAATCAGCTCAAATGTAAATATCAAGTTGTTCAGATAAGTTCTTGTTGTTTGAAGGTCATCCACAAAACTTTACCAGAAACGGATGAACTAAGATTAATTACCTATGCTGAAAGGAAGTGACTGAAATGGCACATAGATTACTGTTTGAGACGCAAACATAACAGGGTCAAGTAATCATCTCTATATGGGATGGTGGGAGCTGTCCCGCATCTATGGGGATGAGAACCCCTTCAGGAGAAATATCCAATTCTACCAGCGTTACATTGATGATCTGCTCCTGGTGTGGAGAGGCACAGGGGAAGAAGCCAAGTCTTTTGTGAATTGGTTAAATCACAACGACTTCGAGTTGGAGTTCACTTTTGAACTAAACAAACAGCAGATACATTTTCTGGACCTCACTTTGAGAGGTATTCCCGAGGTTGGAGTAGTTACTGAAGTCTTCAGAAAACCAATAACAGGCAACACTCTACTCCACGCCAGGAGCAGCCATCCTAAACGGGTTTTTAGATCGGTTGCTAAGGGCCAGTATACCCGACTGAAACGCAATTGCAGTGACTTTAAGCAGTATGAACTACATGCTGAAAAGTTAACTGATCGCCTGAAGCTAAGAGGGTACAAATTGTCTGAGATTAACAAAATTAAGAAGGAGGTATCCTCCTCTAGTAGAAAACAATTATTGGAGAAATCGGAAACAAATGTGTCCAATAGTGACCAGATTTATTTTGTAACAGACTACAGTACCCAATACAATAAAATATGTCAAATAATAAGAAAACACTACAGACTATTAGCAGCAGATGACTCATTAGCCAGTGTGATAGAGCAAGGCTGCAAATGTTCCTTTAGAAAGGGAGTCACGATGGGTAATCATTGGCACCTACACAATTAAAAAGTAAACGAGAGAACAAACAAGCTCTTGGCTTAGATGCAAGGGTGTTTTAAGGTGTCATAATTCTACATGCAAAGCATGTGAACACCTATTGGTAGGCAATGGATTCAGATGCAGCACAACAGGCACTGAGTACAAACATGACAAATGCATGAATTGCAGAAACATCTTTGTAATTTACTTAGCGGGCTGTGTGGCATGCAATCTACAATATGTAGGCATGACCACAAGGGAGGCACGAGTCTGCATCAGGGAGCATTTATTGGATATCAAGGCGGGCCTTCTAACTACCCCCCTCGTCCAACATTTCAAATTGTTCCACAATAAAGATAATACTTATTTTAAATGGACAATTATTGAGACTATAGAAGCGGGGCGAAGAGGGGGAGATAGGGAGTCAGTGCTTGCCAAAAAAGAGATATTTTGGATCTTCAAATTAAAAACAAGGTCTCCAACAGGCCTAAATTCGGCCTATGACCTCATCAATCATTGGATATAATATAGCATGCCTTAATATCTGAAACTAACATTTAAATAATCTTCCAACACATCATTTATAAAATCTGTGATTCAGTCTGTATTAAGAATTTAATTTCTGAGGGTTATCATGTGTATTCAAATGAACTATGACCATGGACATTTAATTTAGTCATATGGTAGCATAATTGAATATGGCCTCTTTTAAGGAAAAGGGAAAGAAAGAAAAAAATAAGCAACCCTTCCATTATAGTATTATAATTGCATAACAGACTAGTTTTGGGGGCAATTTTAGTGGTACCTAATACTGAGGGATGACAATATTAGCCAACTAGCTTTAGTGAGCTTCGTAAGTACTTTTGAAGCCTTAAAATACAAAATGAAGTAAGAATTTAGAATTTAGAAATTACAACTAGACAATGTTAGATATAAATTTAGAAATTTTGAAGCATGCATAATGTGTCACCCTTAGTTCACTTGATAAGTATTATTCACATTAACAATAGTAACATAACTTAGTTCACCAATTATTTAATTTTTACATTTGAATTCAGTCACAGAAAGACAGAGTTTTCTAATAACATTACATTAGCAAACTGGTTTGTGTATTTAATGTTTGTTCTACCGGGAAGGAAGTAGTTAACCCGGCCACAGCCATTCAGCCAATAAAATGTTTTTACCCCCTTTTTAAAGCCCAGAGTAAGAAGGGAGTGTATGAGCTATGATTACGGCATGTAGCCGAAACGCGTAAGCTTGTATCACTGGAGGGCTGTTTCCACCATTCTGTGACCTGTTTTACCTGAATAAATGCTATTTTTGAATTGATCTCACCTGCGACTCCTGAAATCTGTTTTCACTTTTGCTGCAACAAGCCGCAGTGGAGTCAGCAGGTGTACATTACCCTTGATGCCTAAGTTCCAGCCGGATTTTTAAGCATGAGGACCAGCGATTGAAACAAAGAATCAGGGACTCCTTACCCCCCATAAGCCGGCATCCGTCTGGTGACATCACGCCTGTGAGCCGGGTGCATCAGAGTGCAACGCCAGTTCGAGCAGCCTGTTTGAGCGTGGAAGCTCCGGGCTGGATTTGCAACGGCACATCGAGAAGTTTCACCGAAGGGCTCTAACTGACATCTATTTAGATTAATCTTCATCGGATAGCCACACTGGGGTTTGTTTGCTCCTGTCCTCACGGGGATCAAACAGACATTGTTTTAAGTAATCAGCTACCAACATCATTGAGAATACAGGGCTCCTATATTGTCAGTGAGTACTTTTTTGGATCATCTCCTTGTTTGATCTCACTCATCTCAGCATGGAACTAAGTCAGAGCTGTACTTTTTTTGTCAACCATGATACTGCTGTTCTAGTGGCAACATTCAAGAGCACCCCCCCCCTACGTCTATGGGTGGTGAGACAGTAATCAGCTGCTTGTGCATCATTTATGTATTTATTTTTATCTATAGGCTCTAGTAAGTAATATGTGAAATTTTATATTTTTTATTGTGGGGTCATTTCCTCAGATAAAAACTCATTTTTTTTTAATATCTGCATTTCAGCTGTAAATTAAAATGTAAGTCTGTGTCTAAAGTAAACATGTATACACCACTGTATTAGAGTAACCAAACAAAATGGATAAAAATATATGTACTATACAGACATACTTTTTCCACCCCTAACAAGATAAATAGTAATAGTAAGGATATATATTTTCATATTGACCCTATTAAATTCAATATTCTCCCTAGACAGTTTGCTTTGATAGAATCACCCATAAATATTTTCAGTATGTCCTCAATATCAAGGAAACAAGAACATGTATCAAACTAATTAACCTTACAGTTCTTTATATATTTTAAATATGTGTTCTAAAATGAATAAAAGGTAAACAATGGAGTTGCTCTATAGTGTAGAATAATGTCTTCTATTTCATATCTAAAATGTAAATACATTTAAATGGCTCTCAATGTTTTTATACAAGTCATATCTGTAAGCCTTTAGTGTACAATCACTGGTAATATTCTGTACAATCACTGATAATATTCAGACCCTTTTAAAGTTAAATGGAGTTTCTACTGTAATTATTCCAATGTCTCTGATGTTGGTCCCTGGATTATGGCAGCTATGTAAAAGGATATATGTATTTTAATTTAAATGATACCAGTGTTAGAATAAATATTGCAGCAATCAGTTTCATTTATGCAAGTAATTAAAACTGCTACTAGAATAATTAATTTCATTAAACAAAAGTAAAGGAACATGTCTTGATAGATGTCAAACTCTTGTCATATTTAGGTTGGTAAGTAATTAACTAAATTACAATCAAAGTAACTTAATTCCTACTTAACATTTATTATGTATACCTTGAAACTTTCTTTTATATTTCTTGGCAGAATTACTTGGAACTAGTTTATCACTGTTTGAGAACAATCTGGTTGTAAAAAACAATGTCAGTCTCCACAGTGGTGGTTCTAGGGAGGTGTTAGTATGCTTTGCACCCCATGTTTAATAATACCCCAAACCTCAAGTAAAAAGTTAGTGTCTTTTTCCATGTTCAGTGTTCTACACAGATCAAGGGAAAAATAAAAGAGAGAGGAGGAAAATATTAAACAAATAAAGGATGGGTTATATAGCAGAATATGGTGTTCATCTATTTTCATCCCTTGATATATAACTTTGCAGTTAACATTGTGTACCCTCAAATGGGTGGTGGCCCACCAGATTTTTGTGGGCTGAGCCACAACAGAATAGCAGGTCAGGGGTGTACAATGGTTGGAACAAGGTGCATCCTGGAAAGGGTTGGGCAGTGTCAGGACATGTCATGGTTGGGAAAATCCCACAACATCTGGGGCAGTTGGGAGGAATGATCTAGAACTAATTCTATGTTTTTTCATTATTTCCAGCCTGTGATGTACATTTAAAAAAAAAATATAAATAAAATTTAGCAACACTTCAATAATTTTCAATTAATTAGATGTGTGAACAAAAAAATGATTGCATTGGAAAATGGTCAGTTTGATCCCATTTTACCAGATGTTGCTTGTGCAAAGTAGCCTAATCAGACAAACCAGCATGACCTAGAACAAATGCATTGCTCTTAATAACGCTATTAATCCTATTTAGACTGGCATCATAAGCATTAGTGCCTGAGAGAAAATACATCTAATGTCAGTTATTGCAGACAAACATATTTTATAAATGTTTGAATAAAATCTTAAACTTTATTTACATTGATATAAAGTTCTGTTTTTTTATCAAATATATCTTTATTGGAAGCCCAATAACATCACTTTAATATTATATTTTTGTGAGTTTGTGTGTGCATGCTCATGCGAATGTGCACATTCACATGTGTATCTAGAGAAAACATGTCAATGCAGGGATTTACATTCTCACTCAAAAGATCAAAACCTAAGAAATACTACATTTAAATCCACTGACACTCTGGATAATCTTTTGTAATTTAACTAACAGCATCACCCATAATATCACAGATTAGATAATGAATGGCATAAACATTGTAATTTCTGACAATGCACATGACATAATCTTTAACATTATCAGTGACATAAATGTATCTATAACACATGATTCACCATTTTTGACATAACAGACAATGGGTGACGGGCGTCATTTATAAAAGGTCAGGTGGACAGGATTCTCTGCCACAAACATGTCCACCAGACCTCGCTGTGAGTGGGCAGCCCGCATTTTACATTGCACAAGCAGTTGCTTGTGCAATGCCGCCCCCTGCCTGCTGGTGGCCAAGTAGGTACTGTCAATCATCCCAATCAGATTGGATGATTTCACTCCACCACATTTTAGGTAACAAAGAGGTTAAGCAGAAGTTGTCTTAAAACTGCTGCTACTTAGAGGGACAGTCTAAACCAGAATGTTTATTGTTTTAAAAGATAGATAATCCCTTTATTACCCATTCCCCAGTTTTGCATAACCAACACAGTTATAATAATACACTTTTAACCTCTGTGATTATCTTGTATCTAAGCCTCTGCAAACTGCCCTTTTTTCAGTTCTTTTGACAGACTTGCAGTCTAGCCAATCAGTGCTGGCTCCCAGATAACTTCACGTGCACGAGCACAGTGTTATCTATATGAAATACGTGAACTAACACCCTCTAGTGGTGAAAAACTGTTAAAATGCAATTGAAAAGAGGTGGGCTTCAAGGTCTAAGAAATTAGCATATGAACCTCCTAGGTTAAGCTTTCAGCTAAGAATACCAAGAGAACAAAGCAAAATTGGTGATAAAAGTAAATTAGAAAATTGTTTAAAATTACATGCTCTATCTGAATCATGAAAGTTTATTTTGGCCTAGACTGTCCCTTTAACTAGCATGTCGGGCTAGCCTGAAATGCTGGGGCCCCCAAAACTACTTTGACAGCTTGATAAATGGGGCCCAACAATAGAAATTTATAGCACCAATTTAAATCTATGTACAACATTGAAACAAATTCATTAACAAAAAAATAACTTATATGATCTTATTAGTGACACAGTAGATGAGGATGAAAGACAGACACCAAGATTACAAGTTGTTTGCTAAACCCGGTGCATAAATAACGCTAAAAATGTTTGCGCTACCGCACTTTCCATAGTGCTGCCATTACAATTTACACAAGAAACTTTTGTTGTGCGGTATGGTGCATTAAGCTCCATACCGCACGAAAGTCAAGGCCTGACTTGATGTGCTTGTGCACGTTTTCCCCCATAGACATCAATGGATTGAAAGTGTTAGAAAAAAAACAACACCTGGAATGGTGATCACTATAATGGATTCCCCATTGATGTGTATGAGGAAAATAAAGTTATGTATACACCTAACACCCTAACATAAACCCTATCTTAAATATTCCTAATTCGCCGACTCCCTGACAGCGCTGACACAAAATAAAGTTATTAACCCCTAAACCACTGCCCCTGACATCACAGACACTATATAAACATATTAACCCCTAAACTGCTAGCCCCCCACATCGCAACTACTTTAATAAAGCTATTAACCCCTAAACTGCTGACCCCCCACATCACAATTACTTTGATAAAGCTATTAACCCCTAAACCACCGCCCCCCCATCACTAATACTAAACTAAATGTATTAACCCCCTAAACCGCCGGTTCCCCACATCGCAACACACTAAATTAAACTATTAACCCCTAAACCTAACAGCCCTTAACTTTAAATTAAACTTACAATATAACTACCATAACATAAATTAAAACTTACCTGTAAATTAAAAAAACTAAGCTTAAACTATGCACAACCTAACATTACTATTTTAAAAACTAAAATAAATGAAAGATAAAAAAAACCTAAGTTACAAAATTATAAAATCCTAACACTAAGAAAAAAAACCCCTAAAATTATGAAAAATAAAAAAAAAAAAAATTATGAAAAATAAAAAAAACCTAAGATTACAAAATAATAAACGAAATTATCCAAAATAGAAATTAAACCTAATCAAATAGCCCTATAAAAACAAAAAAGCCACCCCAAACTAAAAAAAAACCCCTTTGCCCTTTCGTAGGCCATTGCCCTGAGTTAAACAGCCCCTACAGTAAACCACCCCCACCCAACCCCCTAAAATAAAAAAAATGAAGTCTTAAAATATCCTAAGCTATCCATTTCCTCTAAAGGGGCATTTGTATGGGCATTGTCCTTAAAAGTCCACAATGTAAAGGCACTTTTCAGTGCCATATTTTTTCTAACTCCCCACTCCCAGCAACTTTAAATCCCCAAAACTGCCTAGAGCATTTATTTTTTTATTTAGAAAAAAGGTAAACATTTTTAAAATAAAAAAACTATAATGCCCTATATCTAATCTCTTGCAGTAGCAATACACAGCCACTTGTAATGGCTGGTTAATTATCACGTGCCTACAAACGGGCACATTTGCCCGTTGTTGGGTGCACAATCATTTTGCCCTCTACTTATAATCTAGCCCTAAATCGCTAAACTACACAACTGAATCCTGTTCCAACAGTGATTGGCAATCAAAATATGCATGCTACATTTCAAATTTGTTAATCAAAACCAAATTTCTAAGCATTTGAAAAACATGCACACAATGTAAAACACAAGTTTGTAATTTTTATTGTATAATTTAGATACTCGCATTACACAAGCTCCAGTGCACTGCAATCTCATTAAGCAGTTAGTATTTCAATGATTTCAAGGTTATTATAAATTTCCCTTATAATAGCTTTTTTTTTTTTTTTTTTTAAAAGTCCAAATCTTACAAGTATATAAAAATGCTTTCATATTTATATTAAAGTATGTATTACTTCAACCATATCAATCTAAAAAGCCTAAACAAATCATTATC
Source organism: Bombina bombina (assembly GCF_027579735.1). NCBI lineage: Eukaryota > Metazoa > Chordata > Amphibia > Anura > Bombinatoridae > Bombina > Bombina bombina. The sequence goes on along the minus strand of NC_069502.1, from coordinate 477,504,222 downwards.
AACCTTTTTACTGTTTAATATGAAAGTAAATGTTTCATTTGTTGCTGCTTTATACATGGGACCTAAGGTAACATTCTGTAGAAAAAGGAGAGCTGACAATTCTTAAAGGGACATGAAACCCAAAAACTTTCTTTCATGATCCAGCTAGAGAATACAATTTTAAACAACTTTCTAATTTACTTCTATTATCTAATTTGTTTCATTCTCTTGGTATCATTTGTTCAATGAGCAGCAATGCACTACTGGTTTCTATCTAAACACATGGGTGAGCCAATGACAATCGTTATATATCTGCAGCCACCAATCAGCAGCTAGAACCTAGGTTCTCTGCTGCTCCTGGGCTTACCTACATAAACCTTTCAGCAATGGATAACAAGAGAAGGAAGCAAATTAAATAATAGAAGAAAATTGGAAAGTTGTTTACAATTGTATTCTCTATCTGAAACATAAAAGAAAAATGTTGGGTTTCATGTCCCTTTAAGCTTTTCATCTAGAGTTGTATAAGTCAATGCTCATTTGATTGCTGACTGAGAAAATTGCGGTATCAGCAAAATCTGCCCATTTATTCTAAGAAAGATAGCATTTTCTGTGCAGTTTAAATTAATTGCATTTTGATGGGATTTGTGATCAGATAAATTATAAACACCAAATCCATATTGATACAAATGTGTTAATTTGATTGTATTGGACTTTTGATATTGATATGCATCTACAAGAAACTGATTTATAATAAATCAGGGAAATATTTCAATGGAGAAACATAGATTTTACATCGTTAAGAAACCCATTTGCAAGAATATGCATTTTTGGCATGACACATAGACTTTTCAAATATATTAATTTAGGATTAATAGCTGCTAATTTAACATGATAAGAATTGGCGCAGTCCAGATGAAGCAACCTGCATTTACAATTATTATTTTAAATACTTTAATATTGTAAAATAATTATATTTAATTTGTTAAAGTTACATTAAAGGGACATAAAACCCCATTTTTTTTCTTTTATGATTCAGATAGAGCATGCAATGTTAAACACTTTTCTTAATTCTATTATCTAATTTGCATTTTTCTATTAGTATCTTTTATTTAAAAGCATACGTACTGGGAGACAGCTGCTGATTGGTGGCCGCACATATATGCCTCTTCTCATTAGCTTAGCACATGTGTTCAGCTAGCTCACATTAGTGCAGTACTGCTGTTTCAACAATGGATACCAAAATAATGAATCAAATTTGATAATAGAAAGAATTGTAAAGTTTCTTAAGATCTTTTACTATGGTGCTGAATTATTATTGTGCGAACGGACATGATCCGATATTGTGGATCATGTCCGCTGCACATCGATAAATGCCGACAGCAAACGCTCTCTGTATTTATCATTGCAACAGCAGTTCTTGTTAACTGCTGGTGCAATGCTCCCCCCTGCAGATTCGCGGACAATCAGTCGCTAGCAGGGGGTGTCAATCAACCCAATCGTATTCGATTGGGTTGATTTGTGGCGATCTCTGTCTGCCACCTAAGAACAGGCGGACGGGTTATGGAGCAGCGGTCTTTAGACCGCGATTTCATAACTGGTGTTTCCGGTGACCCTGAAGGCTCGCCAGAAACACGGGGCATCAAGCTACATACGGAGCTTGAAAAATATGCCCCTATATCTGAACTATGAAAAAAATTGAGTCTATCTACAGTTTTCACATATAAAAATACACTATAAATAAAAAAATATACTTGCTCTAATTTTTCATTACACACCTTAGCTTGCTATGTGATTAACATACCAAAAGCACCAAAGGAATTAAGCACATAGGTAAAGTCTCACCCTGGTGCCCCATTGCAGCTCTTTAGGGCATCAGTGGGCACATGCATCTACTATTCATGATTAGGTCACTAGCTGGAATTTGATTGGTAGCAATGAAGCTAGAGACTCCAGAGTGGGATTTTAGTTTGTATTTAACCATTTTTTGTTTAATTTTAACACATAATTACATTACATCAGTAATGAAAAATGGCATGATATTATGATTTAGAGCATGTCCTTTACATTAAAATATTCCTTTGATTCAGATAGAGCCAGTATTATTAAAACAAGAACAAAGCCAATGCCTATTGTGCTTAGTGTTTTAGAGATTACGTCACATATACATTGTCCCTTATTAGGCAGTGTGGATTTATTACTTTTTATGGTCTTATATCCATTTTCCTCTTCTGCTTCTTTCATCAGTTTATTTAGCTATATGTATCTTACTTATATATTCTTACTACTGCTAATAACGTTTATCCAACAGAATCATAGAGAAATAAATAGCAACACATTTTATTTTAAAATCTCACATATAAATACATCTGTTATTTAATTTTTTTACAGGTAATGTGGGTTATTTACTTTGACCCTAACATTCTTTTAACCTCTAGATACTATGATCCTGTTATCATACCATAATATAACCACAAGTAGTTTTGTTCTCTTTTGATGTAAAAGTTATTTTTTTGCAATTTTGTCTTGATTCTTAAGAGGGACACTCAAGTCAAAATTAAACTTCATAATTCAGATACAGCATGCAATTTTAAACAACTTTCCATTAACAAAATGTGCACAGTCTTTTATATTTACACTTTTTGAGTCACCAACTCCTACTGAGCATGTGCAAGAATTCACAACATATACGTATATGCATTTGTGATTGGCTGATGGCTGTCACATGGTACAGGGGGAGTGGAAATAGACATAACTTTGCAATTTATTTAACAAAAATCTACTACTCATTTGAAGTTCAGACTGGGGGGTCGATCCAATAAAAATCGTCGCCCGCAAAAGCCGGCGACGCCAATAATTGCGCGGATTTGGTATCCTATATACGGCGTAAGCTAGAAGTTACGCGCGTATATTTCTGCCGTCGCCCGCAGTTTTTTGGGCCATAGGCAGGTATACCAAACCCGCGCAGTTTGGTATCCAATATGCAGCGTAAGGACTTACGTGGCGAAAATGGAGAAAACTTACTCCATTTTCACCTCGCCACAAAAAGCAGCCGTAAGAAGCCTTACGCTGACTATTGGAGCCCCGTAACTTCCTAAACTGGCTGCTAAAATAAACCTAACACCTAACGCATGCGCAATGTCTATCTCCCTGTCAACCGCGATCTGCTAAAATAAACCTAACACCTAACGCATGCGCAATGTCTATCTCCCTGTCAACCGCGATCCCCCCCCGAAATCCCTAATAAAGTTATTACCCCCTAAAACTCCCGGACCCCGCCGCCATCTACATAAACTAACCCCCTACTGTGAGCCCCTAAAACCGCCGCCATCTACCTTATCTATCCCGTAATCTGACCCCTTACACCGCCGCCACCTATATAAAAATTATTAACCCCTAATTTAATCTACCTACCCCGCCGCCAGCTATATAAAAATTATTAACCCCTAATCTAATCCCCCTATACCGCCGCCAGCTATATTAATATTATTAACCCCTAATGTAAGCCCCTTACACCGCCGCCATCTCTATTAAAATGATTAACCCCTAATTTAATCTACCTACCCCGCCGCCAGCTATATTATCTATATTAACCCTATGTATATTATAGTTAATATAGTTATTACATTATATATATTAACTATATTAACCCTAATTATATTAGGGTTAATATAGTTACTATAGTATTTATATTAACTATATTAACTCTATCTAACCCTAACTACATTTATATTAAATTAATCTAATTCATTTATAAACTAAAATATACCTATTTAAATCTAAATACTTACCTATAAAATAAACCCTAAGATAGCTACAATATAATTAATAATTACATTGTAGCTATGTTAGGGTTAATATTTATTTTACAGGTAAATAGTTAATTATTTTAACTAGGTATAATAGATATTAAATAGTTATTAACTATTTAATATCTACCTAGTTAAAATAATTACCCAATTACCTGTAAAATAAATCCTAACCTAAGTTACAAATACACCTACACTATCAATAAATTTAATAAACTACAAACATCTATCTAAAAATACAATTAAATTAACTAAACTAAATTACAAAAAAAAACAAACACTAAATTACAAAAAATAAAAAAAAGATTACAAGATTTTTAAGCTAATTACACCTATTCTAAGCCCCCTAATAAAATAATAAACCCCCAAAATAAAAAAAATTCCCTGCCCTATTCTAAATTCAACAAATTTCAAAGCTCTTTACCTTACCAGCCCTTAAAAGGGCCTTTTGTGGGGCATGCCCCAAAGAATTCAGCTCTTTTGCATTCAACAAATACAATCCCCCCCCCCATTACAACCCACCACCCACATACCCCTATTCTAAACCCACCCAAACCCCCCTTAAAAAAGCCTAACACTACCCCCCTGAAGATCTCCCTACCTTGTCTTCACCACACCGGGCCGAACTCCTGATCCGATCCGGGCGATGTCTTCCTCCAAGCGGCAAAGAAGAATTCTTCCTCCGGCGACGTCTTCCTCCAAGCGGCAGCAAAGTCTTCATTCTTCCGGCGGCATCTTCAATCTTCTTTCTTCGCTCCGCCGCCGCGGAGCATCCATCCCGGCCGACTGCTGAACTTGGAATGAGGTACCTTTAAATGACGTCATCCAAGATGGCGTCCGCCGAATTCCGTTTGGCTGATAGGATTCTATCAGCCAATCGGAATTAAGTTAAAAAAATCTGATTGGCTGATTGAATCAGCCAATCAGATTCAAGTTCAATCCGATTGGCTGATCCAATCAGCCAATCAGATTGAGCTCGCATTCTATTGGCTGATCGGAACAGCCAATAGAATGCGAGCTCAATCTGATTGGCTGATTGGATCAGCCAATCGGATTGAACTTGAATCTGATTGGCTGATTCAATCAGCCAATCAGATTTTTTTAACTTAATTCCGATTGGCTGATAGAATCCTATCAGCCAATCGGAATTCGGCGGACGCCATCTTGGATGACGTCATTTAAAGGTACCTCATTCCAAGTTCAGCAGTCGGCCGGGATGGATGCTCCGCGGCGGCGGAGCGAAGAAAGAAGATTGAAGATGCCGCCGGAAGAATGAAGACTTTGCTGCTGCTTGGAGGAAGACGTCGCCGGAGGAAGAATTCTTCTTTGCCGCTTGGAGGACGACATCGCCCGGATCGGATCAGGAGTTCGGCCCGGTGTGGTGAAGACAAGGTAGGGAGATCTTCAGGGGGGTAGTGTTAGGCTTTTTTAAGGGGGGTTTGGGTGGGTTTAGAATAGGGGTATGTGGGTGGTGGGTTGTAATGGGGGGGGGATTGTATTTGTTGAATGCAAAAGAGCTGAATTCTTTGGGGCATGCCCCACAAAAGGCCCTTTTAAGGGCTGGTAAGGTAAAGAGCTTTGAAATTTGTTGAATTTAGAATAGGGCAGGGAATTTTTTTTATTTTGGGGGTTTATTATTTTATTAGGGGGCTTAGAATAGGTGTAATTAGCTTAAAAATCTTGTAATCTTTTTTTTATTTTTTGTAATTTAGTGTTTGTTTGTTTTTGTAATTTAGTTTAGTTAATTTAATTGTATTTTTAGATAGATGTTTGTAGTTTATTAAATTTATTGATAGTGTAGGTGTATTTGTAACTTAGGTTAGGATTTATTTTACAGGTAATTGGGTAATTATTTTAACTAGGTAGATATTAAATAGTTAATAACTATTTAATATCTATTATACCTAGTTAAAATAATTAACTATTTACCTGTAAAATAAATATTAACCCTAACATAGCTACAATGTAATTATTAATTATATTGTAGCTATCTTAGGGTTTATTTTATAGGTAAGTATTTAGATTTAAATAGGTATATTTTAGTTTATAAATGAATTAGATTAATTTAATATAAATGTAGTTAGGGTTAGATAGAGTTAATATAGTTAATATAAATACTATAGTAACTATATTAACCCTAATATAATTAGGGTTAATATAGTTAATATATATAATGTAATAACTATATTAACTATAATATACTTAGGGTTAATATAGATAATATAGCTGGCGGCGGGGTAGGTAGATTAAATTAGGGGTTAATCATTTTAATAGAGATGGCGGCGGTGTAAGGGGCTTACATTAGGGGTTAATAACTTTATTAGGTTGCGGCGGGGTAAAGGAGCGGCGGTTTAGGGGTTAATAGCTTTTTTATTGTTAGGATAGTGAGGGGGGATAGCGGATAGAGGGTTAGACAGTGCGGGCTATGTTAGGGAGGCGTGTTAGACAGTGCGGGCTATGTTAGGGAGGCGTGTTAGACAGTGCGGGTGTTTTAGACTTTAGTCAGGTTTTATAGGCGCCGGCAGATTCTAACGTGGCGCAAGTCACTGGCGACGCCAGAAATTTGTACTTGCGCAGATTTCTGGACATCGCTGGTTTGTGAGACTTACGGCACGTTAGCATCTGACGGCGACCTATATGGGATGGCTCGAGTTGCGAGCTGAAACTGCGGGCGACGCCGGTCTCCTCGCTTGCACCGCAAACTGCGATCGATATCGGATCGCACCCTAAGTGCTATTGCATTGTCTTCTTATCATGCATTTGTTGATTTTGCAAATCTACTGTATTGACTTGTCCTTTAAAGGGCCATTATGCACTCATTTTTTCTTTGCATAAATGTTTTGTAGATGATCTATTTATAAAGCCCATAAAGTTTGTTCTTTTTAAAAATGTATAATTTTGCTTATTTTTAAATAACATTGCTCTGATTTTCAGACTCCTAACCAAGCCCCAAAGCTTGCTCCTGTTTGTGTAAAGGGTCTTTTCATATGCAAAAGAAGGGGGAGGGGGGGGGAGTGTCTTATTTCCCACTTGCAGTGGGCTTTCCAACTGCTTTTTCAACAGAGCTAAACTGAGAACTTCTAAGTAAGTTTTTAAACAGTTTTATACTGGATTTTTATATTAGTATCTGTGCATCTTATTCTTTATAGTAGTGTCTATTATATGCAGTTATATGGACATGAGTGTATACTGTCCCTTTAAGCTTGGCAGATATTTTTTAACATTGAGTCGAGTAATATAATATTTGCATGTAAGAGTAAAGTATATAAATGTTACATTTACTACAAATAAAGTTTATTTGCAGAAAATAAATATCCCTACTGCATACATACTCTGCAGTGCATGACAAATGCTTTCAGTCAGATGGTATTCTTTATAGAGGTTCAGGGTGCATGACTATTTCTAAAGATGAGATCTTATTTTCTCATCCTGCTGTTTTTCATTTTTTATCTTGTATTTTCCCTAGGGATTGTTTTCAAACTGCATTTGGAGAGGATCATTAAGGCCTCCATTTTTATACAGGGTTATTATGCTTACATGTATTACTTGAAGAGTTAGCTTATAAAGGGAATACAACCCATGTAACTGGGTGTACTTTCTATTAGACTATGGAGATCTGACCAATCAGTGATATTAGTACATCTCATTAACACTTTTCTAGTGAGTGCCTTCCAAATATTTAATGTAAGTATATAACAAGACTAAATCTTTTATAGATCAGGTCTATATACCAATAACAATTATTTAGTGGAATTCCTGGAGAAGTTACATTAAAAATCAGCCAATCATGGGCCACTAGAGGTTACATACAGTGATTCACAATCATTAGCATTATGGCAGAAACAACAATTATACCTCTCTGTCTCTTCACTAGGTAACATTTATTCATGCAAAAAAAAAAAAAAGAAATACATTTTTTTAATATTACTCATTCATATTAGATGTATTTTTTGTTTAATTCTCATATAATTCCTAAAGCTGGGTGGGAGCTACTGTATTATTTGAGAGGAGATTGTTGTTAACAAAGAAGTTATGTATTTTGATAAATCAATTAAAAAACACAAGTCTGGGTAGTCTAATGTCTGTAGCTATCTGATTGTGATTTCCGGTTGTGCAAAGAATATAGGGACTGTTGTCTCCACTTTAAATTGTTCCCATTTATCAATTTTACCTACTTTAATCTATTAAATGGTTTACAGATAGGTCCTTTACCCTTATTTCAGAATTTAAAATGATTTTGTCTGTGGTATCCCCACCTATACTGAACGTTTCTTATACCCAGGATATTGACAAGTCTATAAAAACACAGCCAGCAGAAGAAATGACACTCCCAGTGGGGTGCAAGAAAGTTATGTAATAAAATGATAATTTTCCATTGTCCTCTCTAAGTATTGCTCTCTGATTTTCCAAACAAATATAAGATAAGGAAGCAAGTTTGTGTACACAAAGAGATAACAGAATGAGATCTGATATTACCTGCGAGCTCAACCTATTTAAATAGGTTTTGTTTTAAAAGAACAAAATCAGCTAATTCATATATACACAAATGAACCTGAAAATGCAACTTCTCATACATTTTACACTCTGCAGCTGGTATAACAAGTCATTGAAAATACATTAAGGGAAAAACAATTTTACATTGTACTGTCCCTTTAAGAAGCAGTGGTCTGATGCAAAATGGCTCCAAAGCTTTTTACACAGCTTCATAAATGGAGGCCATAGTAGGATCGACGTTGCTATGTTTGCTTATGGCTATAAAACATTTCCTACTAAGTATCAGATTATTTGTAGCCTGTATAAACACCCAGTTTGCCACTGCCAGTAGTCTGGAACAGGTTTAAACAAGAAATCTTGTTAAAAAAAAATCTAAAATAGAAGCTAAAACAAATATTCTGACAAATATTGTCTTTGGTCGGATCCAGATAAATAATATTCCAAGATCTTGAGTTATAAATCTGTTTTCATGCAGCATTTTGATGATTACTTTCTTGTCTCTCCTACTCTGTGTTTGTTACATTTCTGACACATTCATTTTCATGTTCTTGTCTTTTTATTCTTTCAAACTCTAAATGTTTTTATCCATGGAATTACAGAACCACTGTCAGTCTTATATTGTTTTGTCAGTTCTTTTTTTTTTTCCTGTTGCCTAGACATCTAGAATTTCATTTTAAACTCAATTTTCTTAATGTGACTGCATTTCTAATCACCATAATCAGGTGGTGATTATTCACATAATGCTCTATCTTTAGAAATGATTATTATCATTATTGAACTGTCTTTAAAATAAATACAGTACATATATACATAGAGTATGTTTTCATAAATGAAGATGAAGCAAAATAAAAATATATCAAGCTAAGAAATGATATGTAGATTTAACAATTTAATTTATTTTTAATATAAAACAAAAAGAAAATCAAGACTTTTTTGTGCTTGTGAGCCTCTGAAAAAAGATGGCACAATTGCAATTGATTACAGTATTAACAAGCAACCACTCAGTGCTGGGGAGTTATCATCTAATGTTTTGTAATTATTATATTTTACTGGATTTGCCATGTAGCTGAACAAAGTGAATAATGTCATTTTCAGTACATTATACATTATTTCACATCCATCAATTGCACTCATTCAGCCTGATGAAAATTGTTATGAACTGAACTACAATGAACTGCATAATCAAGTCCACATTTTCATGGCAGACAATAAAAGGGCAAAATGGATTACACAGGGGAAGCTGCAGAAAAAACATAAGAAATGTATTCTGGTTTCCCAAAACTCTGTCTCCCAAATGTGGTTGAGCTTTGTGAATCAGATCTATGTTTACGAACTAATTGCTTTACAGCCTTATTCAGAAATTAGTGTAGAAGCAAATATGCAAGACATCTATTTAAGATATAACCAATAGCTATTCAAAATCATGATCAATGGCATAAAAAAAGATATATTGTCACAAATGTGGCACTTCCCCAAACATGTTGAATGTTGCAGGAAACAATATGGGTTTGCAATTTTTCATGAATCGAGCAGGCTTATTGTCTGGAACTCTTATTCAAAAACCACACTGGAGAACCTAATTATGAGCTATGGATCAATCAGAGCCAAGACAATGGCAAACACCGGAAAAGTATCTAAATTTGTTTTATGTCACTGATTATTTGTAAAAGCACCTACTATAAATGTAGCATAAAAGGGATTTATTTCACATGCTTTTTTGTACATAAAATATTTTTACTTTTTAAGAACCTCCCTCTTAGTATGAGTGCCAACATTTTTGAGCCTTGGTTACACTGCATATTTCTGCACATGTACAAACACAATGGAATGGAATGCAGGGAAAGCTAGATTTTAAACATTGTTGTATCCATAAATAAAGGTATGAGGGAATGACAAATACTATGTTTATAAAATGTATTTCCTGTGTAGCTCTTAGTCTTTTACACATGAATTATGGTTTGCAGTAATTTGTTGCATTTCTTTTAGAATCAGCATGACAAAATCATGGACAAATGACACCTCTGGAGATCTGCTTGTTATAGTATAGCCAATAATGGGCTAGATAAGGAGTGGAGCACAAAGTAGCGTTCTCGCTTGCGTGCTTCTGGTTGCACTCGTATTACAATTTGAAAGTAAAAAGTTTGTGCATGAGCTCTAACCCGGAGCGTGCAATAAGTGGAACTTTGAATATTGGGAGCGCATTAACGTATTACCTTATAGACTTCAATGGAGCACAAAAAGAGTGAGAAAAAAATGAACACCCATATATATCCATACCTATATATATGATTGTGGATAGGTATAGATATAAATATATATATATATATATATATATATATATATATATATGACTATCTATTTTAAAATACTTAGAACATATTCATCTATATGAAGAACACTAGAATGTGAAATATATATAGTAAATACACAGTTAAATACTTTATTAAATATGAATATTGCATAAATATGATTTTTCATGTTTTCAGCTAATTGACAGCAAAGGGCTCCAATGCACTAATATATATTTGTCTATAAATGTATACATATACCTTTATGTGTTTATATGTGCATATTTGACTGTACATACATATATAAATAAATAGAGAAATAGTTATCTGCACACATATAAACACATACATATATATTAAGACATGTATATGTACTGTATGTATCTTTTTGTTAAAGCCCTCTGCAGTTCTTTTTTTCTCTTAACACCTGAGACCTTATAGTTAAAGGGACACTGAACCCAATTTTTTTCTTTCATGATTCAGATAAAGCATGACATTTTAATCAACTTTCTATTTTACTCTTATTATCAATTTTTCTTCGTTCTCTTGCTATCTTTATTTTAAAATCATGAATGTAAATCTCAGCAGCCAGCCCATTTTAGGTTCAGCACCATGGATAGCGCTTGCTTATTGGAGGCTTACATTTACCCACCAATAAGCAAGCATAACCCAGGTTCTCAACCAAAAATGGGCCGGCTCCTATGCATCACATTCCTGCTTTATTAATAAAGATAGCAAGAGAACAAAGAAAAATTGATAATAGGAGTAAATTAGAAAGTTGCTTAAAATTGCACGCTCTATCTGAATCACGAAAGAAAAAATGTTGGAATATATATTGAGTATATACCTTTAAATCTTCTGTACAACTGATTTATGTACAAATTATGATACTGTACTACATGCAGTATTAGTCCTTAGAGGCTACCTGGTGTTTCCCCTGTGATTTTATTACAATGTTTTATAAAACAGGATACTTTTATGCATAAAATGTACAAATACATGTACTTTAATGTATGCTTTGTAATCCGGTTGCTACTGACTACTCATATCATGTACTTTGACTAGTCTCATTTTTGTAAGTAGTATGGAGTCTGTTTTTGACAGAATTTATCTCAGATACTAATTTGTATGTTCGGCTACATGAAAACATGGATCTATGAAATTATTTTAGTAATTGCCTCAACATGCATTGCTAGTCTCATTACACACTATCTATGTTAAACTTAGTGTTAACATACGTAGTTTACTAAATAAGGACTCTAGAGTTTGATTAGACCAGTGGATCCTATGCGTCTTACCAGGTTCCTTTTTTCCTTATGGCTTTCTCAAAGCTACTTTATTTCCATGCTTTATAGCATTTATGCATCCTATTTGCTTTCCTTTCTTCATTTTCGGTGCTCAAATAAGCACTCGCTGGGCCGGGGGAACCATCTGGAGGTTTTGAGGGATGCAAGAAGTTTTGTGCCCTCTGGAGGTGAGGTTGCCACTCAATATTCTGCCACTCGAACATTTCTTAGAGCTCTTCAGGCCATGGTCCATTCTAAGTCAAGTCCCATCTCCATTTCTGATCAGACATCTTTACAGCGTTTGCTTAAATCAACTATCAAGGGGGGACTCTCATTTACCTCACCATGTAAGAAATGTCCTTCTCTATGTTATGAATAAAGAAGGGAAGCTGTTTTCTTTCAACTTCATATACAAGGAGGGAACAATTGTGTAGAAGACTACTTTAATCTGTTCAGTCAGGAGAATGGGGTCTTCATCAAGACATATTCGACCAGCTTATTCCAAATTGGGTGCACAAGAAGAATCACAGCTTCAAGCATATTGTGCCAGATATAGAGAGTCCAAAGCTCTATGATAGATGCCTTATGGCTAGATTACAAAAGTTGCGGTACGGCTTTTAACGCTGACAAAATGTGCCAGGAACGTACATTAGGAGTCATGTCGGTATAGCTATACTGCAAGCATTTTAGCCTGTAACGCAACGTCCATTCAGCACTCATAGCGCCGGTATTACAGGTTGTGCATTCAGGCTAAAATACTTGCATTACAGCCTATACTGAAATGAGCCATAACGCCATCTGAGAGCAGTAGTTATGGATTTTGTGAAACAAAAATGTTTCACAAAACTCTTAGGCCTAGATTTGGAGTTTGGCGGTAGCCGTGAAAACCAGCGTTAGAGGCTCCTAACGCTGGTTTTAGGCTACCGCCGATATTTGGAGTCAGTCAAAAAAGGGTCTAACGCTCACTTTTCAGCCGCAACTTTTCCATACCGCAGATCCCCTTACGTCAATTGCGTATCCTATCTTTTCAATGGGATCTTTCTAACTCCGGTATTTAGAGTCGTGGCTGAAGTGAGCGTTAGAATTCTAACGACAAAACTCCAGCCGCAGAAAAAAGTCAGTAGTTAAGAGCTTTCTGGGCTAACGCCGGTTCATAAAGCTCTTAACTACTGTGCCCTAAAGTACACTAACACCCATAAACTACCTATGTACCCCTAAACCGAGGCCCCCTCACATCGCCGACACTCGATGAAATTTTTTTAACCCCTAATCTGCCGACCGCCACCTACGTTATCCTTATGTACCCCTAATCTGCTGCCCCTAACACCGCCTTCCCCTATATTATATTTATTAACCACTAATCTGCCCCCCACAACGTCGCCGCCAGCTACCTACACTTATTAATCCCTAATCTGCTGTCCGCACGCCGCCGACAGCTACATTATAGCTATGTACCCCTAATCTGATGCCCTAACATCGCCGACCCCTATATTATATTTATTAACCCCTAACCTGCCCCCCACAACGTCGCCGCCACCTACCTACAATAATTAACCCCTAATCTGCCGACCGCAAAGAGCCGCCAGCTACATTATAGCTATGTACCCCTAATCTGCTGCCCCTAACACCGCCGACCCCTATATTATATTTATTAACCCCTAATCTGCCCTCCCTAACATCGCCGACACCTAACTTCAATTATTAACCCCTAATCTGCCGACCGAATCTCGCCGCTATTCTAATAAATCTATTAACCCCTAAAGCTAAGTCTAACCCTAACACTAACACCCCCCTAAGTTAAATATAATTTAAATCTAGCGAAATAAATTAACTTTTATTAAATAAATTATTCCTATTTAAAGCTAAATACTTACATGTAAAATAAACCCTAATATAGCTACAATATAAATCATAATTATATTATAGCTATTTTAGGATTTATATTTATTTTACAGGTAACTTTGTATTTATTTTAACCAGGTACAATAGCTATTAAATAGTTAAGAACTATTTAATAGCTAAAATAGTTCAAATAATTTCAAAATTACCTGTAAAATAAATTCTAACCTAAGTTACAATTAAACCTAACACTACACGATCAATAAATAAATTAAATAAAATACCTACAATTACCTACAATTAAACCTAACACTACACTATCAATAAATTAATTAAATACAATACCTACAAATAACTACAATGAAATAAACTAACTAAAGTACAAAAAATAAAAAAGAACTAAGTTACAAAAAATAAAAAAATATTTACAAACATAAGAAAAATATTACAACAATTTTAAACTAATTACACCTACTCTAAGCCCCCTAATAAAATAACAAAGCCCCCCAAAATAAAAAATGACCTACCCTATTCTAAATTACAAAAGTCGTCGTCGGAAGAAGAAGATGGGTCCACGGTGAAGGTCTTCAAGATGGAGCCGGTACCTCATCGGATGCAGATAGAAGATGCCGCTTGGAAGAAGATGGTTGCCGGTCCGGATCTACTCTTCTTCCCGGATAGGATGAAGACTTTGGAGCCTCTTCTGGACTTCTTCAGCCGTCGGATGATGGATGTCTAGCCCCCACTTGGGCTTAGATGAAGATATCGGAGCCAGGACGGATCGGTGTGATACCCGGTGAGGGGAAGACAAGGTAGGAAGATCTTCAGGGGCTTAGTGTTAGGTTTATTTAAGGGGGGTTTGGGTTAGATTAGGGATATGTGGGTGGTGGGTTGTAATGTTGGGGGGGGTATTGTATGTTTTTTTTTATAGGCAAAAGAGCTGAATTTCTTGGGGCAAGCCCCGCAAAGGGCCCTGTTCAGGGCTGGTAAGGTAAAAGAGCTTTGAACTTTTGTAATTTAAAATAGGGTAGGGCATTTTTTATTTTGGGGGTCTTTGTTATTTTATTAGGGGGCTTAGAGTAGGTGTAATTAGTTTAAAATTGTTGTAATATTTTTCTTATGTTTGTAAATATTTTTTTATTTTTTGTAACTTAGTTCTTTTTTATTTTTTGTACTTTAGTTTATTTCATTGTAGTTATTTGTAGGTATTGTATTTAATTAATTTATTGATAGTGTAGTGTTAGGTTTAATTGTAGGTAATTGTAGGTATTTTATTTAATTAATTTATTGATAGTGTAGTGTTAGGTTTGATTGTAACTTAGGTTAGGATTTATTTTACAGGTAATTTTGAAATTATTTTAACTATTTTAGCTATTAAATAGTTCTTAACTATTTAATAGCTATTGTACCTGGTTAAAATAAATACAAAGTTACCTGTAAAATAAATATAAATCCTTAAATAGCTATAATATAATTATAATTTATATTGTAGCTATATTAGGATTTATTTTACAGGTAAGTATTTAGCTTTAAATAGGAATAATTTATTTAATAAGAGTTAATTAATTTCGTTAGATTTAAATTATATTTAATTTAGGGGGGTGTTAGTGTTAGGGTTAGACTTAGCTTTAGGGGTTAATACATTTATTTGAATAGCGGTGTGCTCCAGTCGGCAGATTAGGGGTTAATATTTGAAGTTAGGTGTCGGCGATGTTAGGGAGGGCAGATTAGGGGTTAATACTATTTATTATAGGGTTAGTGAGGCGGATTAGGGGTTAATAACTTTATTATAATAGCGGTGCGGTCCGCTCGGCAGATTAGGGGTTAATAAGTGTAGGCAACGTTGTGGGGGGCAGATTAGGGGTTAATAAATATAATATAGGGGTCGGCGATGTTAGGGCAGCAGATTAGGGGTACATAGGGATAATGTAAGTAGCGGCGGTTTACGGAGCAGCAGATTAGGGGTTAATAATAATATGCAGGGGTCAGCGATAGCGGGGGCGGCAGATTAGGGGTTAATAAGTGTAAGGTTAGGGGTGTTTAGACTCGGGGTACATGTTAGAGTGTTAGGTTCAGACGTAGGAAGTGTTTCCCCATAGCAAACAATGGGGCTGAGTTAGGAGCTGAACGCAGCTTTTTTGCAGGTGTTAGGTTTTTTTTCAGCTCAAACAGCCCCATTGTTTTCTATGGGGGAATCGTGCACGAGCACGTTTTTGAAGCTGGCCGCTTCCGTAAGCAACTCTGGTATCGAGAGTTGCAGTGGCGTTAAATATGCTCTACGCTCCTTTTTTGGAGCCTAACGCAGCCATTCTGTGGACTCTCAATACCAGAGTTATTTTAAAGGTGCGGCCAGAAAAAAGCCAGCGTTAGCTACGCGGGTTGTTACCGACAAAACTCTAAATCTAGCCGATAAAGTGTTACAAAGTACACTAACACCCATAAACTACATATTAACCCCTAAACTGCTGCCCTCCTGCATCGCAAACATTATTTCATATGTATTAACCCCTAATCTGCCACCCACCCACATTGCGACTATTAAATAAACCTATTAACCCCTAATCTGCCGCCCACCCACATCGCCAACACTATTTAAATATATAAACTCAAAACCGCCGCTCCCCAACATCTCCAACACTATAATAAAGTTATTAACCCCTAAACCTCTGAATCCCCCCCACATCGCCGCCACTAAATAAACCTATTAACCCCTAAACCTCCAGCCTCCCACATCGCAACCACTAAATAAACCTAAAAAAATAGTTATTTTTTTTAATTTGTTATTTAGACTTTTTTTATATACAGGGAGTGCAGAATTATTAGGCAAGTTGTATTTTTGAGGATTAATTTTATTATTGAACAACAACCATGTTCTCAATGAACCCAAAAAACTCATTAATATCAAAGCTGAATAGTTTTGGAAATAGTTTTTAGTTTGTTTTTAGTTATAGCTATTTTAGGGGGATATCTGTGTGTGCAGGTGACTATTACTGTGCATAATTATTAGGCAACTTAACAAAAAACAAATATATACCCATTTCAATTATTTATTTTTACCAGTGAAACCAATATAACATCTCAACATTCACAAATATACATTTCTGACATTCAAAAACAAAACAAAAACAAATCAGTGACCAATATAGCCACCTTTCTTTGCAAGGACACTCAAAAGCCTGCCATCCATGGATTCTGTCAGTGTTTTGATCTGTTCACCATCAACATTGCGTGCAGCAGCAACCAAAGCCTCCCAGATACTGTTCAGAGAGGTGTACTGTTTTCCCTCCTTGTAAATCTCACATTTGATGATGGACCACAAGTTCTCAATGGGGTTCAGATCAGGTGAACAAGGAGGCCATGTCATTAGATTTTCTTCTTTTATACCCTTTCTTGCCAGCCACGCTGTGGAGTACTTGGACGCGTGTGATGAAGCATTGTCCTGCATGAAAATCATGTTTTTCTTGAAGGATGCAGACTTCTTCCTGTACCACTGCTTGAAGAAGGTGTCTTCCAGAAACTGGCAGTAGGACTGGGAGTTGAGCTTGACTCCATCCTCAACCCAAAAAAGGCCCACAAGCTTATCTTTGATTATACCAGCCCAAACCAGTACTCCACCTCCACCTTGCTGGCGTCTGAGTTGGACTGGAGCTCTCTGCCCTTTACCAATCCAGCCACGGGCCCATCCATCTGGCCCATCAAGACTCACTCTCATTTCATCAGTCCATAAAACCTTAGAAAAATCAGTCTTGAGATATTTCTTGGCCCAGTCTTGACGTTTCAGCTTGTGTGTCATGTTCAGTGGTGGTCGTCTTTCAGCCTTTCTTACCTTGGCCATGTCTCTGAGTATTGCACACCTTGTGCTTTTGGGCACTCCAGTGATGTTGCAGCTCTGAAATATGGCCAAACTGGTGGCAAGTGACATCTTGGCAGCTGCACGCTTGACTTTTCTCAGTTCATGGGCAGTTATTTTGCGCCTTGGTTTTTCCACACGCTTCTTGTGACCCTGTTGACTATTTTGAATGAAACGCTTGATTGTTCGATGATCACGCTTCAGAAGCTTTGCAATTTTAAGAGTGCTGCATCCCTCTGCAAGATATCTCACTATTTTTGACTTTTCTGAGCCTGTCAAGTCCTTCTTTTGACCCATTTTGCCAAAGGAAAGGAAGTTGCCTAATAATTATGCACACCTGATATAGGGTATTGATGTCATTAGACCACACCCCTTCTCATTACAGAGATGCACATCACCTAATATGCTTAATTGGTAGTAGGCTTTCAAGACTATACAGCTTGGAGTAAGACAACATGCATAAAGAGGATGATGTGGTCAAAATACTCATTTGCCTAATAATTCTGCACACAGTGTAATAGTATTTTTTTATTTTATTAGAATAGTAAGGTTAGGTTAATTTATAGTTTAATGTTAGGTTTATTTTTATTTCACAGGTAAGTTTTTATTTATTTAAATATAGTTATATTGTAATTTTAATTTAAAGTTAGGGGGGTGTTAGGTTTAGGGCTTAATAGTTTTTTTTAATGGCGGCGATGTGGGAGGCCAGAGGTTTATGGGGTTAGTAGGTTTATTTAGTGGCGGTGATGTGGGAGGCCGGAGGTATAGGGGTTAATAGGTTTATTTAGTGGCGGCGATGTGGGAGGCTGGTGGTTTAGGGGTTAATAGCTTTATTTAATGGCCGCGATGTGGGAGGACAGAGGTTTAGGGTTAATAACTTTATTATAGTGTCAGCGATGTCGGGGAGCGCACAAGGCGGCTTTTCAGTAACTCGTAATGGCAGCGCTATGAAGAGTGAAATAACGCAACTATTTTGGCGTTAGTTTTGCCTCCTGTTTAGTACAAAACTCATAATTTAGGTGTTAGTTTGTCCCTGAATATTTCATTTAACATTCCTGTTTTCCCAATTTGTTCTTCTTTTAAAATTCATTGCAAGAATCAAACAGGATTTAGCTTTTGTAATTCTCATAGCTTTGGCGTCGGCCTGCAGAACTTTGTATGCAAACATAATTCAGATGTATTCTCTTCCTACATGGACCCTACCCCTAAGGAAGAATCTTCTGTTTCAAGGACATCTGTTTCACCCAGATCTCAGTTTGCTAAATTTGAAGGTGTGAAGGTTAAACACTTAGAGGGGTCTCTCTGACTCAGATATCTATACTTTGCTTCATGCAAGTAAGCCAGTTATGCAAATAATTTATCATAACATCTGGAAAGCTTATTTCTTTGGTGTTCTTCTTGAGGGTTTTATCGTGTAAATCCTTTAAAATTCCCAGAATACTTCAGTTCCTTCAGGATGGACTAGATAAAGGCCTATTGACTAGTTCTTTAAAGGGTCAGATATTGAATTAACTGTTTTGTTTTACAAAAAGTTGGCTTATTTGCCAAATGTTCAAACTTTTGTTCAAGCCCTGGTGAAAATTTGTACAATCGTTAGACCAATTTCTCCTCCTTGGAACTTGAATTTAGTTTTCTCTGTTCTGCAAGTTTCTCATTGGCAGTGGCCCTGGAATCCTGGCTCAAGCAGATTACAGGTGGCCCTCGGTTTACGACGGTTCAATTTGCGGCATTTCAGAAAAACGCCCTTTTTTTGCTATTGAAAAGCATTGACTGCTATTGAAAGCATTAGCACATGTATACATTAAAATAGCCAGTAGGTGGAGCCAGACATGATTAATGGATCAGCTTTCAAAGGAACAAGATCTAGCAGCCACTTCCCTTAGCTGCAGACTCAATGCAGAGAACTGTTTGCAGAAAAAGGCAAGTAAAAAACGTTTTTGTTCATTAAAGGGACACTGAACCAGATGATTCAGATAGAGCATGCAATTTTAAGCCACTCTCTAATTTATTGATATTATAAATTTTTCTTCATTCTCTTTCTATCTTTATTTTAAAAAGAAGACATCTAAGTTTTTTTTTTATTCAGAACTCTGGACAGCAATTTTTTATTGGTGGATGAGTTTATCCACCAATCAGCAAGAACAACCCAGGTTGATCACCAAAAATGGGCTGGCATCTAAACTTACTTTCTTGCATTTCAAATAAAGATACAAAGAGAATGAAGAAAATTTGATAATAAGAGTAAATTAGAAAGTTGCTTAAAATGCCATGCTCTATCTGAATCACGAAAGAAAAAAATTGGGTACAGTGTCCCTTTTAGTTTGATGATGATACAGTCTGTTGTGTGATTAAACACAGGCAGGCTGCAATTAATCAGTGTATAACCAGACCTGAGCAATGGAGCTGTTTTTAAAGGAACAAGATCTAGCAGCCACTTCCCTTAGCTGCAGAAAAATGCAAATAAAAAAACGTTTTTCTTCATTAAACTTAGTTTGATGATGATACGGTCTGTTGTGTGATTATTTTGTTTTTGTTCATTAAATTTAGATTGATGATGATACAGTCTGTTTGTGTGATAATTTTATTAGGTGCGGTTTAGCAAATGTTTTTGTTTATTAAACTTAGTTTGATGATGATACAATCTATATTATTAGGTTTATAATGCTATTTAGCACTTAAAGTCTTCATTTCAAAGCTTTAAAAATAATGTATTAGGTGTTACTTATGCCAATTTTGAGAGGGCCGGGAACCTAACTCCCTCACTTCCCATTGACTTACATTATAAACTGGGTTTCAATTTACAACGGTTTCGATTTACAACCATTTCTTCTGGAACCTAACCCCGGCGTAAACTGAGGGCTACCTGTATTCGTAAGACTTACTTGATTGAGGTAAATCTGCCACTGTAATGAGTAACTGCTCAGTCTATGAGATATGTATCTACCTTCTGGGCCTTCAAGAATGATGTTTCCTTGGAAGAGATTTGCAAGACAACAACTTGGTCTTCCTTTCACACTTTTTCAAATTCTTCTGATGCAGCTTTTGGCAGGAAAGTCTATCAAAAGAATGGAAGTAAAGGGGAAGTCTGCAGAAGCTTAGATACAAGGTGATAACAGAGGTAAAAAGTATATTAATATAACCTTGTTGGTTATGCAAAATGGGTAATAAAGGGATTATCTATCTTTTTTATTAATTAAAATTCTGGAGTAGAATGTCGCTTTAACAAAAATGTTTACATTATAGAATTTGAGTAATTAAAATAACCTATATTTCAAAGAACATACAACATTCTGATTTAAGTCAATGACAAGCTTATGAAGCCACAGAAGTCACACAAATTCATGCTCCAACATCTTTTGTCTGAGCTTCCCCATGTCTCCCACCTTCCTATGCTAGGGTAATGCTTGATTGGACAACCATGTATGACTAAAATCCAACCCTTTTTGCCCTTTTCTGCACTTTATTTGGCACCAAACAGCATGGATGAATGAACAAATTGATTTAGTCAAGCAATCATTTGTTCTTTGCCTGCTTATTCCAATAATCTATTTGGCTGTTCATGTATTGGACAATTCTCTAGTTTGGCAAAAGTTGGGACCATTTTCTATTTTTCTGAAGCTGAATGCACATCTTTAGGAATTATACAGCAATGTTCTATTTTTTGCATTTCAGTTGATCTATACAACCATAGGATTAAAAATTGAGCAATTTTAAATAAATTAGGTGCATTCATTATTTATTTAAGTGAGTGGTTGCATCTCTGTTAATAAAATGCTGATTGGGTTAAAAATATTTTCTGTTATTAATCTGTGACTTTTAATAATGACCTTATAGTTTACAAATAAATCAAAATACATTTAACGCCAATGGTTATGGTTGCAATAAATATATTCAAACTAAATCTTCATGACAAAATTTTATTTTTTTATGTGATGATTTATTTTGGCTTAATCCTCTTTGTCACTGAATGCAAGCCAGTAAAGTAAATTAAATCCATGAAAGGTATTACTCCACAGCAATAATAATAATAAAAATTAAATGAAAGCAACAAGAAACGCATGGTGTGAGACCAAAATCTTTAATATATGGTTGCAGATATTTTGTGTACTCTGGATGTAATATATTCACTGCATGCAATTGATTTACAATATCTATCATTCATTCCATCAACTGGATGGTAATAATGTTAAAGCTGGTATGGTACTGGCACTATTATAGTCAAAGTTTTAAAGTTATACTGAAAATATCAAAATATAAGCTTAAAAATAAATACAAAATTTTGCTAAGAGAAGCATGGACTATTTCAACCCTTAATGACACAGATTTACCCCGTTGATAGAGTTTCCTTAAGGGTATTTTGAGCCCTAAAATAGAGTGAGTCTTACTGATAGCAGCGAGAAGTGCTATTACTTCATGTCTCACTTTGTGAGGCATTTGGAAATAATGATGACTCAGTGCTTTAACCTCTTAAACAGCCTAAATACTGAAAAACAGCCCCAGGCCCAGATCATTCACTATCCCTTTTCTACCAAAATTTACAGTAGGCACAATTCATTCTGTTAGTTAGAGTTCTCTGAGCATCCACCACACTGAGATTCTTACATCAGACAGTTTTTGAGCTGATGTTGCTTCCAGAGGCAGTTTGGGACTCTGTAGTGAGTGAGGTAACAGGTGATAGATGTTTTTTATGTTCTACACACTTCAGCACTCAGCGTCCCCTTTCTGTTAGTTTGGTTGGTCTTCCACTTTGTGGGTGGGCTGTTACTCCTAGATGTTTCCACTTCACAGTAATAAAACTAACAGCTGACCGGCGCAGCTCTATTTGGGCACAAATTTCAATAACTGTTTTGTAGCATCCTATGCCACATTTAAAGTCACGGATTTAAATGCTCTTCAAAACAATCCATTGTACTACCAATGTTTGTCTATGGCGAGTTAATTTCTATGTACTGGATTTTATCCTCCTGTTTGCAATGGGTGTAGCTAAAACACCTGGGGGCCTATCTATCAACCTCCGTATGGAGCTTGAGGGCCCGTGTTTCTGGCGAGCCTTCAGACTCGTCAGTTATAGAGCAGCGGTCAGGCAGACAGACATGGCTGCTATTCAACCCGATCAAATACGATCGGGTTGATTGACACCCCTCTGCTAGTGGCCGATTGGCCGCGAATCTGCAGGGGGCGGACCAGCAGTTCACAAGAGCTGCTGGTGCAACGCTGAATTCAGCGATGTCTGTCGGACATGATCCGCTGATCGGATCTTGTCGGACAGACACATAATAAATAGGCCCCCTGAATTTAACAATTAGTAGGGGGGTTCACAAACCTTTCACCATACAGTATAGTGTATGCCTAGTATATTATATGCAGTTAAACACTGCACTAGAAAAGTATCTGCATACAAAACACATGTTCTAAAAGTATTTTTATACCCCTTGTTAAGCATTTTTAACCAGCTTTAAAGAGGAGCATTACAATAATAGTATTGAAGATGCAGTTTCAAACAGTCAAAGCCCTTGATACGCTTTTTAAGTATTTGTATCTTACCTCCATTGCCATGCCTTGTTAGAGACAGATATAAATGAGCCCCTGCACTAATCTAGCAATCACTAGGTAGAATTTGGAGATTTAAGGTTATATATTACATAGAATGCAACCTCTCTTAGAGCAATTAAAAAGCACACCTTTTTGGATGTTAATAAGAGAGAAAGAAAATACAATATGTAAGCACATTACATCTTATTATCTTATTATATATATGATATTAAAATGTCCTTACCTCAAGGATAGATAGATACATAGATAGATAGATAGATAGATAGATAGATAGATAGATAGATAGAGAGATAGATAGATATAGATAGATAGATACAGATAGATAGATAGATAGATAGATAGATAGATAGATAGATTGATTGATTGATAGATTGTTTTATGGAAGAAAATAGAATCATGTAGGTTAGAATGGTTAGAATTTAGGTGTGACGTCTGTGGTGAAGGGTTTTGAAAAAGGAGTCCCTTAGGTGTTAGAGGGGCATTAATCTGGGGAATTGTTTTAGAGTCAGCTGTTTGATTTTTGAGGGGCAGCATCATAGTTAGGAAAATGGTGGTAGGGGAACTATTATGCTTATTTGTAGTAGGAGTAAGGTAGCTAATAATCACAGTGAGTTGAAGGCTATTATTGTAAGATATGGTAAAAAAGAGAGTTAATTGTTCTGCTTTGGGTAATGTCACAGTTCAACCTTATTGTATTCAAGCACAATTTCCTAACTTACTGCACACAATAAAACATTACCGGCTAGATTTGGAGTTTTGTCGGTAACGACCCGAAAAACTAACGCCGGCTTTTTTCTGGCCGCACCATAAAAATAACTCTGGTATTGAGAGTCCACATAAAGGCTGCGTTAGGCTCCAAAAAAGGAGCGTAGAACATTTTTAACGCAGCTTCAACTCTCGATACCAGAGTTGCTTACGCAAGCGGCCAGCCTCAAAAACGTGCTCGTGCACGATTCCCCCATAGGATACAATGGGGCTGTTTGAGCTGAAAAAAAACCTAACACCTGCAAAAAAGCCGCGTTCAGCTCTTAACGCAGCCCCATTGTTTGCTATGCGGAAACACCTCCTAAGTCTGCACCTAACACCCTAACATGTACCCCAAGTCTAAACACCCCTAACCTTACACTTATTTACCCCTAATCTGCCGCCCCCGCTATCGCTGACACCTGCATTTTATTTTTAACCCCTAATCTGCCGCTCCGTAAACCGCCGCTACTTACATTATACTTATGTACCCCTAATCTGCTGCCCCTAACACCGCCGACCCCTATATTATATTTATTAACCCCTTATCTGCCGCCCACAACGTCGCCCCCACCTGCCTACACTTATTAACCCCTAATCTGCCGAGCGGACCGCACCGCTACTATAATAAAGTTATTAACCCCTAATCCGCCTCACTAACCCTATAATAAATAGTATTAACCCCTAATCTGCCCTCCCTAACATCGCCGACACATAACTTCAATTATTAACCCCTAATCTGATGACCGGAGCTCACCGCTATTCTAATAAATGTATTAACCCCTAAAGCTAAGTCTAACCCTAACACTAACACCCCCCTAATTTAAATATAATTTTAATCTAACGAAATTAATTAACTCTTATTAAATAAATTATTCCTATTTAAAGCTAAATACTTACCTGTAAAATAAATCCTAATATAGCTACAATATAAATTATAATTATATTATAGCTATTTTAGGATTAATATTTATTTTACAGGTAACTTTGTATTTA
Organism: Bombina bombina; assembly: GCF_027579735.1. NCBI lineage: Eukaryota > Metazoa > Chordata > Amphibia > Anura > Bombinatoridae > Bombina > Bombina bombina. The sequence goes on along the minus strand of NC_069502.1, from coordinate 477,479,387 downwards.
TTTTAACCAGGTACAATAGCTATTAAATAGTTAAGAACTATTTAATAGCTAAAACAGTTAAAATAATTACAAAATTACCTGTAAAATAAATCCTAACCTAAGTTACAATTAAACATAACACTACACTATCAATAAATTAATTAAATACAATTCCTACAAATAAATACAATTAAATAAACTAGCTAAAGTACAAAAAATAAAAAAGAACTAAGTTACAAAAAATAAAAAAATATTTACAAACATAATAAAAATATTACAACAATTTTAAACTAATTACACCTACTCTAAGCCCCCTAATAAAATAACAAAGCCCCCCAAAATAAAAAAATGCCCTACCCTATTCTATATTACTAAAGTTCAAAGCTCTTTTACCTTACCAGCCCTGAACAGGGCCCTTTGCGGGGCATGCCCCAAAGAATTCAGCTCATTTGCCTGTAAAAAAAACCATACAATACCCCCCCAACATTACAACCCACCACCCACATACCCCTAATCTAACCCAAACCCCCCTTAAATAAACCTAACACTAAGCCCCTGAAGATCTTCCTACCTTATCTTCACCCTGCCAGGTTCACCGATCCATCCTGAAGAGCTCCTCCGATGTCCTGATCCAAGCCCAAGCGGGGGGCTGAAGAGGTCCATGATCCGGCTGAAGTCTTCATCCAAGCAGGAGCTGAAGAGGTCCATGATCCGGATGAAGTCTTCATCCAAGCGGGAGCTGAAGAGGTCCATGATCCGGATGAAGTCTTCTATCAACGGCATCTTCAATCTTCTTTCTTCCGGATCCATCTTGCAGACCTCCGACGCGGAACATCCTCTTCTCCCGACGCCTACTAGCCGAATGACGGTTCCTTTAAGGGACGTCATCCAAGATGGCGTCCCTCGAATTCCGATTGGCTGATAGGATTCTATCAGCCAATCCGAATTAAGGTAGGAATATTCTGATTGGCTGATGGAATCAGCCAATCAGAATCAAGTTCAATCCGATTGGCTGATCCAATCAGCCAATCAGATTGAGCTTGCATTCTATTGGCTGATCGGAACAGCCAATAGAATGCGAGCTCAATCTGATTGACTGATTGGATCAGCCAATCGGATTGAACTTGATTCTGATTGGCTGATTCCATCAGCCAATCAGAATATTCCTACCTTAATTCCGATTGGCTGATAGAATCCTATAAGCCAATCGGAATTCGAGGGATGCCATCTTGGATGACGTCCCTTAAAGGAACCGTCATTCGGCTAGTAGGCGTCGGTAGAAGAGGATGTTCCGCGTCGGAGGTCTGCAAGATGGATCCTGAAGAAAGAAGATTGAAGATGCCGTTGATAGAAGACTTCCTCCGGATCATGGACCTCTTCAGCTCCCGCTTGGATGAAGACTTCATCCGGATTATGGACCTCTTCAGCTCCCGCTTGGATGAAGACTTCAGCCGGATCATGGACCTCTTCAGCCCCCCGCTTGGGCTTGAATCAGGACATCGGAGGAGCTCTTCTGGACAGATCGTTGAACCTGGTGAGGTGAAGACAAGGTAGGATGATCTTCAGGGGCTTAGTGTTAGGTTTATTTAAGGGGGTTTGGGTTAGATTAGGGGTATGTGGGTGGTGGGTTGTAATGTTGGGGGGCTTGGGTATTGTATGTTTTTTTTTACAGGCAAAAGAGCTGAACTTCTTGGGGCATGCCCCGCAAAGGGCCCTGTTCAGGGCTGGTAAGGTAAAAGAGCTTTGAACTTTAGTTATTTAGAATAGGGTAGGGCATTTTTTTATTTTGGGGGGCTTTGTTATTTTATTAGGGGGCTTAGAGTAGGTGTAATTAGTTTAAAATTGTTGTAATATTTTTCTTATGTTTGTAAATATTTTTTTATTTTTTGTAACTTAGTTCTTTTTTATTTGTTGTACTTTAGCTAGTTTATTTAATTGATGTTATTTGTAGGAATTGTATTTAATTAATTTATTGATAGTGTAGTGTTAGGTTAATTGTAGGTAGTTTATTTAATTAATTTATTGATAGTGTAGTGTTAGGTTTAATTGTAACTTAGGTTAGGATTTCTTTTACAGGTAAATTTGTAATTATTTTAACTATTTTAGCTATTAAATAGTTCTTAACTATTTAATAGCTATTGTACCTGGTTAAAATAAATACAAAGTTACCTGTAAAATAAATATTAATCCTAAAATAGCTATAATATAATTATAATTTATATTGTAGCTATATTAGGATTTATTTTACAGGTAAGTATTTATCTTTAAATAGGAATAATTTATTTAATAAGAGTTAATTAATTTCGTTAGATTAAAATTATATTTAATTTAGGGGGGTGTTAGTGTTAGGGTTAGACTTAGCTTTAGGGGTTAATACATTTATTAGAATAGCGGTGAGGTCCGGTCGACAGATTAGGGGTTAATAAGTGTAGGCAGGTGGAGGCGACGTTGTGGGGGGCAGATTAGGGGTTAATAAATATAATATAGGTGTCGGCGGTGTTAGGGGCAGCAGATTAGGGGTACATAAGGATAACGTAGGTGGCGGCGCTTTGCGGTCGGCAGATTAGGGGTTAATTATTGTAGGTAGCTGGCTGCGACGTTGTGAGGGGCAGATTAGGGGTTAATAAATATAATATAGGGGTCGGCGGTGTTAGGGGCAGCAGATTAGGGGTACATAAGGATAACGTAGGTGGCGGCGCTTTGCGGTTGGCAGATTAGGGGTTAATAAGTGTAGGTAGGTGGAGGCGACGTTGTGGGGGGCAGGTTAGGGGTTAATAAATATAATACAGGGGTCGGCGGTGTTAGGGGCAGCAGATTAGGGGTACATAAGGATAACGTAGGTGGCGGTCGGCAGATTAGTTGTTAAAAAAATTTATTCGAGTGTCGGTGATGTGGGGGGACCTCGGTTTAGGGGTACATAGGTAGTTTATGGGTGTTAGTGTACTTTAGAGCACAGTAGTTAAGAGCTTTATAAACCGGCGTTAGACCAGAAAGCTCTTAACTACTGACTTTTTTCCTGCTGCTGGAGTTTTGTCATTAGATGTCTAACGCTCACTTCAAACACGACTCTAAATACCGGAGTTAGAAAGATCCCATTGAAAAGATAGGATACGCAATTTACGTAAGGGGATCTGCGGTATGGAAAAGTCGCGGCTGAAAAGTGAGCGTTAGACCCTATTTTGAGTGACTCCAAATACCGGTGGTAGCCTAAAACCAGCGTTAGGAGCCTCTAACGCTGGTTTTCACGGCTAACGCCAAACTCCAATTCTAGGCCTACATTAGCAAGGTGATCACATTTTTAAAAATGAATATTGGCATTGTTATTTTCATAACAGTTTAGAGAAAAAAACACATTTTCTCTTGTTAGGTGTATCCAGTCCACGGATCATCCATTACTTGTGGGATATTCTCCTTCCCAACAGGAAGTTGCAAGAGGATCACCCACAGCAGAGCTGCTATATAGGTCCTCCCCTAACTGCCATATCCAGTCATTCTCTTGCAAGCTCTCAACATAGCTGGAGGTAGTAAGAGGAAAGTGGTAAAATATAGTTAATTTTTTCTTCAATCAAAAGTTTATTGTTTTTAAATGGTACCGGAGTGTACTATTTTATCTCAGGCAGCATTTAGAAGAAGAATCTGCCTGTGTTTTTCTATAATCTTAGCAGAAGTAACTAAGATCCACTGCTATTCTCACATATGTCTGAGGAGTGAGGTAACTTCAGAGGGAGAATGGCGTGCAGGGTAACCTGCAATAAGGTATGTGCAGTTAAGTTTTTCTAGGGATGGAATTTGCTAGAAAATGCTGCTGATACCGGATTAATGTAAGTTAAAGCCTAAATACAGTGATTTAATAGCGACTAGTATCAGGCTTGCTATCAGAGGTATATACTCTGATTAATGTGCAATATAAAATGTTTGCTGGCATGTTTAATCGTTTTTATATATGCTTTGGTGATAAAACTTATTGGGGCCTAGTTTTTTCCACATGGCTGGCTTTAGTTTTGCCTAGAAACAGTTTCCTGAGGCTTTCCACTGTTATATTATAAAAGTTACAGTTGGTGCAGTTAAAATTCCAAACTGTGACATTCAGCTTCCCTCAGCAGTCCCCTGCATGCTATAGGACATCTCTGAAGGGCTCAAAAGGCCCTTGAAAGTAGGAGCTGTGGCAGTTGTTATGACTGTTTAAAAAACATATTTTTCGTTTTGTTAATCTGTTTTTTGTATTAAGGGGTTAATCATCCATTTGCAAGTGGGTGCAATGCTCTGCTAACTTGTTACATACACTGTAAAAATTTCGTTAGTTTAACTGCCTTTTTTCACTGTTATTTCAAATTTTGGCAACATTTGTTTCTCTTAAAGGCACAGTAACGTTTTTTTATATTGCTTGTTAACTTGATTTAAAGTGTTTTCCAAGCTTGCTAGTCTCATTGCTAGTCTGTATAAACATGTCTGACATAGAGGAAACTCCTTGTTCATTATGTTTAAAAGCCATGGTGGAACCCCATAGGAGAATGTGTACTAATTGTATTGATTTCACTTTAAACAATAAAGATCAGCTGTTATCTTTAACCCCTTAATGACCACAGCACTTTTCCATTTTCTGTCCGTTTGGGACCAAGGCTATTTTTACATTTTTGCGGTGTTTGTGTTTAGCTGTAATTTTCCTCTTACTTATTTACTGTACCCACACATATTATATATCGTTTTTCTCGCCATTAAATGGACTTTCTAAAGATACCATTATTTTCATCATATCTTATAATTTACTATAAAAAAATTATAAAATATGAGGAAAAAAATGGAAAAAACACACTTTTTCTAACATTGATCCCCAAAATCTGTTACACATCTACAACCACCAAAAAACTCCCATGCTAAATAGTTTCTAAATTTTGTCCAGAGTTTAGAAATACCCAATTTTTACATGTTCTTTGCTTTTTTTGCAAGTTATAGGGCAATAAATACAAGTAGCACTTTGCTATTTCCAAACCACTTTTTTTCAAAATTAGCGCTAGTTACATTGGGACACTGATATCTTTCAGGAATCCCTGAATATCCCTTGACATGTATATATTTTTTTTTAGAAGACATCCCAAAGTATTGATCTAGGCCCATTTTGGTATATTTGATGCCACCATTTCACCGCCAAATGCCATCAAATAAAAAAAATCGTTCACTTTTTCACAAATTTTTTCACAAACTTTAGGTTTCTCACTGAAATTATTTACAAACAACTTGTGCAATTATGGCATAAATGGTTGTAAATGCTTCTCTGGGATCCCCTTTGTTCAGAAATAGCAGACATATATGGCTTTGGCGTTGCTTTTTGGTAATTAGAAGGCCGCTGAATGCCACTGTGCACCACACGTGTATTATGCCCAGCAGTGAAGGGGTTAGTTAGGGAGCATGTAGGGAGCTTGTAGGGTTAATTTTAGCTTTAGTGTAGTGCAGTAGACAACCCCAAGTATTGATCTAGGCACATTTTGGTATATTTCATGCCACCATTTCACCGCCAAATGCGATCAAATTGAAAAAAACGCTACATTTTTAGAAGGCCGCTAAATGCTGCTGCGCATCACACGTGTATTATGGCTAGCAGTGAAGGGGTTAATTAGGTAGCTTATAAGGAGCTTGCAGGGTTAATTTTTGCTTTAGTGTAGAGATCAGCCTCCCACCTGACACATCACACCCCCTGATCCCTCCCAAACAGCTGTCTTCCCTCCCCCACCCCACAATTGTCCCCGCCATCTTAAGTACTGGCAGAAAGTCTGCCAGTACTAAAATAAAAGTTTTGTTTTTTTTTGTTTAAAAAAATAAAATAATTCTGCTGTGTAGGACCCCCCCCCTTAGCCCCAACCTCCCTGATCCCCCCAAACAGCTCTCTACCCCCCTCCTCTGCCTTATTGTGCACCGTTGTGGGTACTGGCAGCTGTCTGCCAGTACCCAGTTTGAAATCAAAAGTTTATTTTAATATTTTCTGTAGTGTAGCTTACCCCCCTTAACACCCAACCCCCCACCCTCTCCCAGATCATTAATATTTTTTATTCCCACCCTCTCTCCCACTGAGTCCTACCTTGTGCCTCTTCCACTTCAATTTATTTTTTTGGCAGCTTCACACGTGCACGCGCGCGCACGCTCCCGTGCACGCGCGCGCACACGCGATCCCGCCCCCCTCCTCTACTGATGGCCTCCCTGGACACGCTCCCACCCACCAACGATCATAGCCGATGCAGAGAGGGCCACAGAGTGGCTCTCTCTGCATCGGACTGCTTAAAAAAGTTATTGCAGGATGCCTCTATATCGAGGCATCACTGCAATAACATGAAAGCAGCTGGAAGTGATCAGGATCGCTTCCACTGCTTTCAAAGACCAACGACGTGCAGGGTACGTCCTTGGTCGTTAAGGACATTTTTTTGGAGGACGTACCCTGCACGTCGTTGGTCATTAAGGGGTTAAAAGAATTATCACCAGAGGATTCTGACGAGGGGGAAGTTATGCCGATTAACTCTCCCCACGTGTCGGACCCTTTGACTCCCGCTCAAGGGACTCACGCTAAAATGGCGCCAAGTACATCAAAGACGCCCATAGAGATTACTTTGCAGGACATGGCGGCAATCATGGATAATACCCTGTCAGCGGTATTAGCCAGACTGCCTGAATTCAGAGGAAAGCGTGATAGCTCTGGGGTTAGACGTAATACAGAGCGCGCAGATGTTTTAAGGCCCATGTCTGATACTGCGTCACAATATGCAGAAGCTGAGGAAGAGCTTCAGTCTGTGTGTGACGTCTCTGACTCGGGGAAACCTGATTCAGATATGTCTACTTTTAAATTTAAGCTTTTGAACCTCCGGGTGTTGCTTGGAGAGGTTTTAGCTGCTCTGAATGACTGTGACACAATTGCAGTGCCAGATAAATTGTGTAGACTGGATAAATACTACGCGGTGCCAGTGTGTACTAACGTTTATCCAATACCTAAAAGGTTTACAGAAATTATTACTAAGGAGTGGGACAGACCCGGTGTGCTGTTTTCCCCCCCTCCTATTTTTAGAAAAATGTTTCCAATAGACGCCACCACACGGGACTTATGGCAGACGGTCCCTAAGGTGGAGGGAGCAGTTTCTACTTTAGCAAAGCGTACCACTATCCCTGTCGAGGACAGCTGTGCTTTTTCAGATCCAATGGATAAAAAATTAGAAGGTTGCTTTAAGAAAATGTTTATTCAACAAGGTTTTATCCTGCAGCCCCTTGCATGCATTGCTCCTGTCACTGCTGCTGCAGCGTTCTGGTTTGAGTCTCTGGAAGAGGCCTTTCAGACAGCTACTCCATTGACTGAAATACTTGACAAGCTTAGAACACTTAAGCTAGCTAATTCTTTTGTTTCTGATGCCATTGTTCATTTGACTAAACTAACGGCTAAGAATTCTGGATTCGTCATCCAGCGCGTAGGGCGCTATGGCTTAAATCTTGGTCAGCTGACGTGACTTCAAAGTCTAAATTACTTAACATTCCCTTCAAGGGGCAGACCCTATTCGGGCCTGGTTTGAAGGAAATTATTGCTGACATTACTGGAGGTAAGGGTCATACCCTTCCTCAGGACAGGGCCAAATCAAGGGCCAAACAGTCTAATTTTTGTGCCTTTCGAAACTTCAAGGCAGGTGCAGTATCAACTTCCTCTGCTACAAAACAAGAGGGAAATTTTCGCAATCCAAGCCGGCCTGGAAATCTAACCAGGCCTGGAGCAAAGGCAAGCAGGCCAGAAAGCCTGCTGCTGCCTCTAAGACAACATGAAGGAACGGCCCCCTATCCGGCAACGGATCTAGTAGGGGGCAGACTTTTTCTCTTCACCCAGGCGTGGGCAAGAGATGTTCAGGATCCCTCGGCGTTGGAGATCATATCTTAGGGATATCTTCTGGACTTCAAAGCTTCCCCCCCACAAGGGAGATTTCACCTTTCGAGATTATCTGTAAACCAGATAAAGAAAGAGGCATTCTTACGCTGTGTGCAAGACCTCCTAATAATGGGAGTGATCCATCTAGTTCCACAGATGGAACAAGGACAGGGATTTTATTCAAATCTGTTTGTGGTTCCCAAAAAAGAGGGAACCTTCAGACCAATTTTGGATCTAAAGATCTTAAACAAATTCCTCAGAGTTCCATCGTTCAAAATGGAAACTATTCGGACAATCCTACCTACGATCCAGGAGGGTCAGTACATGACCACAGTGCATTTGAAGGATGCTTACCTTCACATACCGATTCACAAAGATCATCATCGGTTCCTAAGGTTTGCCTTTCTAGACAGCCATTACCAGTTTGTGGCTCTTCCCTTCGGGTTAGCTACAGCCCCAAGAATTTTTACAAAGGTTCTTTGGTCTCTTCTGGCGGTCCTAAGACCACGGGGCATAGCAGTGGCCCCTTATCTAGACGACATCCTGATACAGGCGTCAAACTTCCAAATTGCCAAATCTCATACGGACATAGTGTTGGCATTTCTGAGGTCGCATGGGTGGAAAGTGAACGAGGGAAAGAGTTCTCTATCACCCCTCACAAGGGTTTCCTTCCTAGGAACTCTGATAGATTCTGTAGAAATGAAAATTTACCTGACGGAGTCCAGGTTATCAAAGCTTCTAAATTCCTGCCGTGTTCTTCATTACATTCCGCGCCCTTCGGTGGCTCAGTGCATGGAAGTGATCGGCTTAATGGTAGCGGCGATGGACATAGTGCCATTTGCGCGCCTACATCTCAGACCGCTGTAATTATGCATGCTCAGTCAGTGGAATGAGGATTACACAGATTTGTCCCCTCTGCTAAATCTGGATCAAGAGACCAGAGATTCTCTTCTCTGGTGGCTATCTCGGGTCCATCTGTCCAAGGGTATGACCTTTCGCAGGCCAGATTGGACAATTGTAACAACAGATGCCAGCCTTCTAGGTTGGGGTGCAGTCTGGAATTCCCTGAAGGCTCAGGGATCGTGGACTCAGGAGGAGAAACTCCTCCCAATAAATATTCTGGAGTTAAGAGCAATATTCAATGCTCTTCTAGCTTGGCCTCAGTTAGCAACCCTGAGGTTCATCAGATTTCAGTCGGACAACATCACGACTGTGGCTTACATCAACCATCAAGGGGGGACCAGGAGCTCCCTAGCGATGTTAGAGGTCTCCAAGATAATTTGCTGGGCAGAGACTCACTCTTGCCATCTATCAGTGATCTATATCCCAGGTGTAGAGAACTGGGAGGCGGATTTTCTAAGTCATCAGACTTTTCATCCGGGGGAGTGGGAACTCCATCCGGAGGTGTTTGCTCAATTGGTTCATCGTTGGGGCACACCAGAATTGGATCTCATGGCGTCTCGCCAGAACACCAAGCTTCCTTGTTACGGATCCAGGTCCAGGGAGATGCTCTAGCAGCACCGTGGTTCTTCAACCTGGCTTATGTGTTTCCACCGTTTCCTCTGCTCCCTCGACTGATTGCCAAAATCAAACAGGAGAGAGCATCGGTGATCTTGATCGCGCCTGCGTGGACACGCAGGACCTGGTATGCAGACCTGGTGGACATGTCATCCTTTCCACCTTGGCCTCTGCCTCTGAGACAAGACCTTCTACTACAAGGTCCTTTCAATCATCCATATCTAATTTCTCTGAGACTGACTGCCTGGAGATTGAACGCTTGATTTTATCAAGGCGTGGCTTCTCCGAGTCAGTCATTGATACCTTAATAAAGGCACGAAAGCCTGTAACCAGGAAAATCTACCATAAGATATGGTGCAAATATCTTCATTGGTGTGAATCCAAGAATTACTCATGGAGTAAGGTTAGGATTCCTAGGATATTGTCCTTTCTCCAAGAGGGTTTGGATAAAGGATTATCAGCTAGTTCTTTAAAGGGACAGATTTCTGCTCTGTCTATCCTTTTGCACAAGCGTTTGGCAGTGGTTCCAGACGTCCAGGCATTTTGTCAGGCTTTGGTTAGAATTAAGCCTGTGTTTAAACCTGTTGCTCCTCCATGGAGCTTAAACTTGGTTCTTAAGGTTCTTCAAGGAGTTCCGTTTGAACCGCTTCATTCCATTGATATCAAACTTTTATCTTGGAAAGTTCTGTTTTTGATGGCTATTTCCTCGGCTCGTAGAGTCTCTGAGTTATCAGCTTTACAATGTGATTCTCCTTATCTGATTTTCCATACAGATAAAGTAGTTCTGCGTACAAAACCTGGGTTTTAACCTAAGGTAGTTTCCAACAAGAATATCAATCAAGAGATTGTTGTTCCATCATTGTGTCCTAATCCTTCTTCAAAGAAGGAACGTCTTTTACATAATTTGGACGTAGTCCGTGCTTTAAAGTTTTACTTACAAGCGACTAAAGATTTTCGTCAAACATCTTCCCTGTTTGTTGTTTACTCTGGACAGAGGAGAGGTCAAAAGGCTTCAGCAACCTCTCTTTCTTTTTGGCTTTGGAGCGTAATACACTTAGCCTATGAGACTGCTGGACAGCAACCCCCTGAAAGGATTACAGCTCATTCTACTAGAGCTGTGGCTTCCACCTGGGCCTTTAAAAATGAGGCTTCTGTTGAACAGATTTGCAAAGCGACGACTTGGTCTTCGCTTCATACCTTTTCAAAATTTTACAAATTTGATACTTTTGCTTCTTCAGAGGCTATTTTTGGGAGAAAGGTTCTACAGGCAGTGGTCCCTTCCGATTAAGTACCTGCCTTGTCCCTCCCTTCATCCATGTACTTTAGCTTTGGTATTGGTATCCCACAAGTAATGGATGATCCGTGGACTGGATACACCTAACAAGAGAAAACATAATTTATGCTTACCTGATAAATTTATTTCTCTTGTGGTGTATCCAGTCCACGTCCCACCCTGTCCTTTTAAGGCAGGTCTAAATTTTAAACTACAGTCACCACTGCACCCTATGGTTTCTCCTTTCTCGGCTAGTTTCGGTCGAATGACTGGATATGGCAGTTAGGTGAGGAGCTATATAGCAGCTCTGCTGTGGGTGATCCTCTTGCAACTTCCTGTTGGGAAGGAGAATATCCTACAAGTAATGGATGATCCGTGGACTGGATACACCACAAGAGAAATACATTTATCAGGTAAGCATAAATTATGTTTTTAAAGCATATATTATCAGAGCCACTGGTGTATGAGTCTCAGATCCCCCCGCCCCATATTGAATATTAATTTAAATGATTCTCTAAAATTGAACATACACCATGGGGCCAAATTATCATTGTGCGAGGAGATATGATCCGATATTGCAGATCATGTCCACTGCACATTGATAAATGCTGATAGCATACGCTCTCTGCATTTATCATTGCACCAGCAGTTCTTGTGAACTGCTGGTGCAATGGCGCCCCCTGCAGATTTGCGGCCACTAGCAGGGGATGTCAATCAACCTAATAATATTCGATTGGGTTGATTTCTGGCGATGTCTGTTCGCCGCCTCAGAGCAGGCAGACAGGTTATGGAGCAGCGGTCTTGCTGCTACATAACTTGTGTTTCCGCGAGCCTGAAGGCTCGCCAGAAACACGGGTCATCCAGCTCCATACCGAGCTTGATAAATATGCCCCCATGTGTGTATACAGATTTCGAAAATGAAAGGGAACACTGGGAAAATCATTCTACCTTTAAATGGACAGAAAAAACACTTTTAAGTTAAGACCATTTTGTACTTTTGAAATAAATGAATAAATCAGTTAAAGGGGCATGAAACCCAAATATCAAATATTTTCTTTCATGATTCAGATAGAGATTATGATTTTAAACAACTTACTAATTTACTTATATTATCTCATTTCTTTCATTCTCTTGGTATCATTTGTTGAAGGAGCAGCAATGCACTACTGGTTTCTAACTGAGCACATGGGTGAGCCAATGAAAATCGGTATATCTATGCAGCCACCAATCAGCAGCTAGAACCTAAGTTCTTTGCTGCTCCTGAGCTTACCTAGATAACCATTTCAGCAAAGGATAACAAGAGAAGGAAGCAAATTAAATAATAGAAGTAAATTGGAAAGATGTTTAAAATGTATCTTCTGTCTGAATCATGACAGCAAATGTTTGGGTTTCACGTCCCTGTAAGTGTGGCTATTTCTGAATACATTAAAACCATTGTTTTTAATAGACAAACTCCCCCGCCACTTGCTTTATTTGGAGAAGCCAATCTGAAATGAGAGCTGCAGTAAATAATGTGTGCCACTGTCATTTAATTACCTCCCTGACACCAGTTAGGGACAGCTATGTAGTAGGTTTAGGCTTCTAAAGGCTTCGGTGTACACTTCACCAACAAGTATTTCACATACCTTTAATTCATAATGAGATTTTTTTTTTAAATTGACCTTGTGGTATGGAAAGGAAAGGGAATCATTGCTCTAACATACTGCACAATAATTTATCCGTAATGTAACATATGGCTACCAGCCAGCTGTAAGAACGGCATAATATAAATATTGCAAGAATTTGCAATCAAAAAATGATTCAAACCATGTCCAAAGAGAAAACAATAGGTTTTGCTTTTATAGTGTCAATAAAACATAGAATTTTTAAGCATACTTAAAAACCTTAGCTTTAGTTTACTAAAAGACAACAGTTTATAGTCTCTGTTAGGAAAATCTACATCTACAATGTCTGACCTCAATTGTTTTTTAAACTTCTGCCACATCTGCTGGTGAAATATATAACTACCACTTTCTATGTAACATCTCAAATTTTTCCTATATATGTTAATATTTTTTAATATTTTGAGTAACAACATTGTACCTTGATATATTAAGAAGCAACTGAATTATTCAATTAAGATGGTATTTAATACATTTATTATTATATAAGTGCTCATAACAAGATTGGATGTATGTCATTGCATTTGCAGACAAAGACTGTTATGCAATAAGCTGTAGAAGAACAGATTGTGTCGTGATAAAACACCTTGCATTTAGTTGTTCGCCAAATAAAGATATTGTCATTGACATAATACAAATTTTTTCTCTCTGATGATCAGACTAGGGGGCCGAATTATCAAATGTCTTGCGGACCTGATCTGACAGTGCAGATCAGGTCCGCAAGACATTGCTGAATGCGCACCCTGCAGACTCACGGCCAATCGGCCGCCAGCAGGGGGTATCAATCAACCCGATCGTACTCGATCGGGTTGATTTCCGGCGATGTCTCCTGCTGCTCCTTAACTCATCCACCACCTCTGAGGTGGCGGACTGCAATCATCCTGATCAGATACGATCGGGATGATTGACACCCCTGCTTGCGGCTGATTGGCTGTGAATTTCCAGGGGGCAGTATCACACAAGGATTTCACCAGAAATTCTTGTGCAATGATAAATAAAGGCAGAGAATGGAGAGAAGTGCAGATGAGATTCAAGTTTAGAATACAGACTTTTAATAACAATGCACACGTTACTGAAGCAACTCACAAGATAGACGATTTAAAAAAGCACATCACAAGTGATTAAAAATACACTGGTGTTCAACGTTTAGAGTCAACCCCTGATTTCTCAGTCACAAGCAGTTCTGTTTGAAGTATACTGATATGAAGACTCCCATAGTGAAAATCCAAACGGAAACCTCAGGTTAGGTATTCACTTTGACACTGTGGAATCAGATGAGCCTGCTACAGTGTATTCAAAAGACACACCCTCAGCTACAACAAATCCAATCCTCTAGCAGACGAGGATCTATGGAAGCCTCACAGGGTCACAACGATTCAACCTAAAACTTCTATGCGTTTCGTCCCGATCGAGGCTTATGCTGTCGGCATTTATCGATGTCGGATGGACATGATCCGCTACAGTGGATCATGTCCGCCTGACATTTGATAAATCTACCCCATGTATGCTCTTTTGCCTACCTATCTGCTGTTTAACAAATTATACAAGTGACAAATAACAACAAAAGATGGAAACTTTCTTAAAATTGTATGTCTTGTCTGAAACATGAACGAAAAATTTGTGGTTTCATGTTTCTTTAAATTCCAAACTATGAGTCATCTTATGAGTGGAGCACAAAATTGCACTTACGCTAGCAATTGTGCGCTGGTATTTGAAGTGCAGTGCAATGTGAACGCATTACTGCGTTCGCATTACTAGGAAGCTATTCACTTAATAAAATGCACTTCCATAGGCTCCAATGAGAGCCCCGTTTTCATGCTGTCATCGTGCAGCAATGGACAGCAATTGTAAATATATATGTATATGAATGTAAGCATATACATATATATTTACAGGGAACACATAGTTACCATAGACCGCAATGTAAAGGCATTTTTCAGTGCTGTTTTTTTTTTCTAACACCTTTACATCCACCATATTTATTTAACCCCATAAAACTGTTTCGTGCAGTTTAAAAAAATAAATAAAAGTAAAGATGCTATTTTTTTTATTAAACCACAACCTCACACTAAATTTTCTGGCCAATTGGGGCACTTTTTAAAAATGAACCAGTGGTCTGACCTCTAGTTACGTTTCAGAGCTCTAATTGCCACTGAAATCTTGCAGTAGCAAAAACAAGCCACTTGTAATGGCTAGTTATTTATCACGCACCCACAAACGGGCAAATTTGACCATTTGCGGGTGAGGGATAAATTGGCACTGCACTTGTAATCTAGCCCTATATCTTGTATAAAATGGTTGTAAATGGAGCTTAAAATAACTTATATAAAATAACTTATTAAAAAGATAACTTATAAATGATGCTAAATTCTCAAGGAATTGATCACCTATAGTTGATCAGGATATGAAGTATACCTTTTTCCCTTTAGCTTCAGACAAACAAATGCTAAAATGCAATTAGAAAATAAAATGAAAAATAAATATAGGCTTGGGCACGGACTAAAAAAGAGCATGACAAAGAAGCGTTGAGAAATCAAATTGACATGGCAGTGAAGAGGTAACTAGTAATTATGGAAGGCTTCAATTTGTCTTGTTCTGTCTATGACACATATAAAGATCACACCTTGGAATGGAGACATTTCTAATGCAGATAGTAAGATAACAGTCTTTCAATTTAAATGTCATACTATTAAAAGTAATAGTTAAACATATTAGCTGTACTTCTTGTAGATAAAAGCATAAAATCAGGAATCTGCTAGTGATTAAGATAGTGTTGATGCAAAGAACAATTTGTTTTGCTTATCTCCCATCGTACAATAATGCCATAATTGAAATTATTTGAATTAATGGTTATTAATTACAATAGGAGTGCAGTCTTCTCAGACACACTTGACTGCCCACTGTGTACTTCAAAATCCTCTAGATGTCCAATTCCACACAGAGCAAACAGCACATAGATAAAAAAAAAAAAAAAAAAAAGACGCAGCAATGTTATCATTGTTGTAAAATATTATGCAGTTATCAAACCAGGTCAAGCAATATTTTACCAATGTATATGCCATACACAAAACAATTTGTGCAAGAAAATGTATTGTAAACCTTAACAAAATGTATTTAAAATGTATTTAAATTCTGCTATCTCTCATGAGCAAGGCCCTGTTATAAAACCATACTGCACTGTACATTATAACTGTAAAATATTTCAGTAATGTCTCATATATGCTGAGATTAGCAAACTTCCTATTTTGCTGAATGCATAGCGTATTAGAGTGCTCCTGCTTGACTAATTGTATGGTAAAAGTAACAGCACATTCAAATAAATATATAAGCCAAAATGCAACACATACATTACTGCTCTGGTTGCCTTATGTTTTTCTCAAAAAATACATTAAATTGAAAGGGATCAGTTAATGATTTGGGATTCATTACTACGTGAAATAATATTACTGCTGTTTTAACCAGTGTTTTTATTCATTTCATGGTTAAAATGACATGAAAGCCCATTCATTTTTCTTCTATGATTCTGACAGATAATACAGTTTTAACTAACTTTACATTTTACTTATATAATCAAATTTTCTTCATTCTGTTTGTAGTCTTTGATAAAGGAACGGCAATACACTACTGGGAGCTATCTAAATATATGAGGTGAGCCAATAAAAAGAGGCTATATAGGACTTCCGGTGAGCGGCGATTTAAGATGGCCACAGACTCTTGAGGCTCCATGTCCCTTGGAGTTAAAGTGGCTATTTATCTCACCATCCTTACATCCCTTGGCAGCATCTGTGCCCGGGAACTCTCCTGGATCAAGTTATACCACCCCTTGGCCACCAAGAAGCAAGAACAAAAGCTGTTTAGCACTGTGGCGGGAGAACCTCCACCACATTGTATATATTCCTAACATAATCTCACACTATGAAAATGCTTGTCGCTAAAGAACGGAATGCTGATTCGTACATCTTGGCTGAACTAAAGGCTACGCTCCTACCTAAACTGGACAGACTCTTGCATTCCTGCGCTGAATTGTGCGCATTAATGGAAACAAAGGAACATCCTAACCAGCAAGAGAGACCAGTCTTCAATCCTATTTCGTGGAGCACAATACTCAGCCCCACATCTCATCCACGAGCAAATGACAGCCTCATATCCACTTAGCTCTCGCAGCGGAAAGATGCGGCAGTGGTAGTGGCAACCAGAAAATTTATATCAGACATGAACGTGTCGAACTCCATCATGGAACCAACTACAGAACCAGAGGAGAGATCGCCGATACTTCTATTGACCCACCCGGTAACTGGTACAGCTCTAGATTCAGATGTCAATCTGAACCTCAAGAGAGTGATCGTCTGCAATTCTACCCACCTCGCACTGCATTTGTGGGATTCGTCCACCACCCAATACTTACCAGTCACTGCACTGATAAACCAACATGACAATTGCGCATTGTCATTGTGTGGGGCTCCTGCAATGACCGTCCCTCACAACTACCCTATATTCCTCTGAGGCATAGTTGCATATTTCTAACTCGTATGGGAATCGGATAATAGCCTTAGCTGGCCCTATCCACTTGTTGCTGGGTCACAGCTCCTTCCTATGTGCCTCTTGAACTGGTGGGGATTGGCATTCTTCTATTTTTCATAGCAAACGGACTGACAACACTACTTTATCTGTGAAACACTACTTGTTCATAACCCGGCAAATTTACCTGCAATAGATTTATAAGGCAACTCATTTTGGTATATGGGCGGAAACGCATTCATATAACTGCCCGAAGTTCAGCCTGTATAGCTATACACCTGGTACAGTTATTGTCTTGTATTAACGCTTAACCTTGGCCCTATTGGCCGCTTGTTCTGTTCAATATTGTTTTTTAGCTTGCTTCAGACATTCCCATAGCAGCCCATTTTATCTTCTACACAAACGGACACTGGAAAATTCATGATTGCCCTGTTTTTCTATGACTAGTCTTGGTACTGAAATGGTAGTGTGCTTCTTTCTTTAAAAAAAGGGGGTATATGCACTGCTGTAAAGTTTGATTTCATAATATGACTCTGCAGATTCTATAATCTTTATACTTAAGCCATTACACCACATGCCCTTTCTTAAGGTTCACTCTGATGTCCTATAATATTCCTAATTTGTTTTATAATCTTTGGTACTATATTAGAATCCTCATAAATATGCAATGTATGTCTGTTTACAATACCACATGCTAACCTCAGCATAGTAAAGACTACATGAACAAGCCTCTGCAACTGTTCCCAGTGGTACTAATGATATAAGCCAACAAAGTATAGAAGATATTCAGATCTGCTCTATACAGGGAGTGCAGAATTATTAGGCAAGTTGTATTTTTGAGGATTAATTTTATTATTGAACAACAACCATGTTCTCAATGAACCCAAAAAACTCATTAATATCAAAGCTGAATAGTTTTGGAAGTAGTTTTTAGTTTGTTTTTAGTTATAGCTATTTTAGGGGGATATCTGTGTGTGCAGGTGACTATTACTGTGCATAATTATTAGGCAACTTAACAAAAAACAAATATATACCCATTTCAATTATTTATTTTTACCAGTGAAACCAATATAACATCTCAACATTCACAAATATACATTTCTGACATTCAAAAACAAAACAAAAACAAATCAGTGACCAATATAGCCACCTTTCTTTGCAAGAACACTCAAAAGCCTGCCATCCATGGATTCTATCAGTGTTTTGATCTGTTCACCATCAACATTGCGTGCAGCAGCAACCACAGCCTCCCAGACACTGTTCAGAGAGGTGTACTGTTTTCCCTCCTTGTAAATCTCACATTTTATGATGGACCACAGGTTCTCAATGGGGTTCAGATCAGGTGAACAAGGAGGCCATGTCATTAGATTTTCTTCTTTTATACCCTTTCTTGCCAGCCACGCTGTGGAGTACTTGGACGCGTGTGATGGAGCATTGTTCTGCATGAAAATCATGTTTTTCTTGAATGATGCAGACTTCTTCCTGTACCACTGCTTTAAGAAGGTGTCTTCCAGAAACTGGCAGTAGGACTGGGAGTTGAGCTTGACTCCATCCTCAACCCGAAAAGGCCCCACAAGCTCATCTTTGATGATACCAGCCCAAACCAGTACTCCACCTCCACCTTGCTGGCGTCTGAGTCGGACTGGAGCTCTCTGCCCTTTACCAATCCAGCCACGGGCCCATCCATCTGGCCCATCAAGACTCACTCTCATTTCATCAGTCCATAAAACCTTAGAAAAATCAGTCTTGAGATATTTCTTGGCCCAGTCTTGACGTTTCAGCTTGTGTGTCTTGTTCAGTGGTGGTCGTCTTTCAGCCTTTCTTACCTTGGCCATGTCTCTGAGTATTGCACACCTTGTGCTTTTGGGCACTCCAGTGATGTTGCAGCTCTGAAATATGGCCAAACTGGTGGCAAGTGGCATCTGGCAGCTGCACGCTTGACTTTTCTCAGTTTATGGGCAGTTATTTTGCGCCTTGGTTTTTCCACACGCTTCTTGCGACCCTGTTGACTATTTTGAATGAAACGCTTGATTGTTCGATGATCACGCTTCAGAAGCTTTGCAATTTTAAGAGTGCTGCATCCCTCTGCAAGATATCTCACTATTTTTGACTTTTCTGAGCCTGTCAAGTCCTTCTTTTGACCCATTTTGCCAAAGGAAAGGAAGTTGCCTAATAATTATGCACACCTGATATAGGGTGTAGAGGTCATTAGACCACACCCCTTCTCATTACAGAGATGCACATCACCTAATATGCTTAATTGGTAGTAGGCTTTCGAGCCTATACAACTTGGAGTAAGACAACATGCATAAAGAGGATGATGTGGTCAAAATACTCATTTGCCTAATAATTCTGCACTCCCTGTATAATCCATATGATCTCATTTTACTATATGAATGCTGCTAATCTTTAAGAGTGGCTACAAGGTTAGTCCACTATTATACATTACAGAATCCACACTGCTGAGGTCCCCTCTTCCCACCTTTGTGGAATACTACTGTACCATATGAAATTGTGTTGCAGCTATGATCCTATTATCACATTTAGACCTCACTGCATGCATCAGGCATAGCACTCTACGGTAGAAGCGGACATCTTATTTTATCACTTTAACACTCCTACACACTCCTACCGCTCATTGCGTCATAATGGATCACTATATTTATAGTTTCTTTGGGGTTCACTGCATAAGTGTAAGAGTGTAACTCAAATATACGGACCACAAACATTTTTTTTTTTTATCTGTTAACTAGATTTCCTGTGTATACATATTTTTTATTTTACAGATTCAAAATATTGAGCAATATCCTCCCTATATAATGCATATGATTTCATTTTTAATTTGATAACCTTTAAGACTCGCTACCAGGTTAGTTCACTACTATGCATTACAGCATATGCACTGTGGAGGTCTCATCCTCCCACCTTTGTGGAATATTATTGTACCATATGAAGCCGTGCAGCAGCTAGGTTTCCTTTATTACAATCTGACCTCACTGCAGGTATCAGACCTATTTCTTTCTTCCCATTGCCGATGCGGCTGATCACTTTTTACCCAAAGCTAACCTGTGATAGTGATTATACTATCTGATACAATGAATTAGCAATCCCTGACCACTCACTTGATCATTTTAGATTATTTTGTCAACAACGTTAGGGGTATTCAAGAGTAGCCAATGAATTAGCTTACCTCTATACATATCAACATTCTAAACTTCAAGATAGCCCCACGTATGTACCTTCATATAACATCACTATACCACTTATAGGGCGTTTGGTATCTGTTTTGTTTTGTGTTTGTTTAACTGTTTATTTTTGTTTTATTCTGTTCTTTGTTGTTTAGGTTAGTTCTCATACAGTTAAAAAATGAGAGAGTTCAGGTGACAGAAAAAGTGAAAGCTGTAGTGACCATAACATTTGCTTGTATTGTGTGTAATGCAATGTAAACTTATTTTATAATTCAATTTATTGTCTATCTTAGAAAATTGCCTATTATCTTTACATGAATCTCCTGCAAGACAGTATGACCACACTACTATATCTATGAATTGGCCACCTCATATATTCATACTCTGTGTAATAGTTATATCTTGTCCATATATTTCATAATTGTAACCTGAATTATATGTCATTGATTGCATGTTGTTTACCTGAACTTTTATCAATAAAAAGAATAAAAAAAAAGATGCTATATATGTGCTGCCACCAATCAGCAGCTAGCTCTAAGTAGTACACAGCTTCTCCTGGGACTACCTAGGTATCATTTTCAACAAATGATACCAAGAGAATGAAGCGAACTTGATAATAGACAGAAATTGCAAAGTTGTTTAAATTTGTATACTCTTCCTGAATCATGGAAGATTCATTTTGACTTTACTGTACATTTAAAGGGGAATTCTGGTCAAAATTTAAATGCACATAGATTAATTTCATCTTTGAATAGAATATATATTTGCAATAAACATGTATTTGCTGAAAGGCTTCTAGTAAAAGTTATCACTGTTCTAGTGTTTACATTTTTATCTGCAAGTGCATTTGAGGCATAGCTAGATATTCTCAGTGCACCACTATTTTGAATACTGCAGCTGCTCAGAGTGCCAGTGGGCTTGTATCATGTCAGCAATTAACAAATGGAGTCATTAACATATAGTACAAGCACCTTAGGCTCTTTGAGCAAGTGTTGTGTTTAAAATGCTGGTGCACGGTGAGTATTTAAATACACTTTTGAAATAGCTATAGCTTTCACTGGAAGCTTTTTTGCTAATATATGTATATTACCGAAATGATTTTATTCAAAATAATTTTGGGCTGCAATGTCCCTTTAACAAGTTGGTTTTGTCTTATGCACCAATGATTCTACAGCAACTTTAATAGAAGTTAATAATTTAAACACAAGGTAGAGTTGAAAGTTCTTTTCATTTTGCAATACTATCACTACTAATACCTTTGAACAAGGAAACAGGCTTGCATCTTTTTTTGATTGTTGACAGATTAAGCAACTTTGTTTTTATCTGATTTTCTTTTCAATTATGATTAGATTAAAAAGTATCAAGGAGAGATAACAGAGTGTCCATGACTCTTAGTAAGCTCTCAAAGGGCACATGTACATTCCATTTTCCTATGCATGTGGTGTCTGGATGAACTACTTGATAAAAAATATTTCAGCACCTGTAACTGTCCCCTGGCCAGTCTGGGATTGGATGAGAACTAATTCACATGATTAAGAAGAAAAAGGTCTGTGAAGGGGGGCTGAGAGTGTGTGGAAATTTGACGTAGAACCACTCCATATGGAGAGAAGCAACAGAGATATGAGCTGTGCAGAGGCTAAAATTAAGGTCTGAGGTGTACAGCAAGAGGTATGGGGATGTTTACAATCAGTGAAGAATTTTAGCCACATTAAAGGGACATGAACCCCAAAACATTTTTTTTTTCATTCAGATAGAGAATACAATTTTAAACAACTTTCTAATTTACTTCTATTATCTAATTTGCTTCATTATCTTGGTATCCTTTATTGAAGAAGCAGCAATGCACTACTGGGAGCGAGCTGAACATATTGGGTGAGCCAAGACAGCAGGCATATATATGCAGCCACCAATCAGCAGCTCCTGAGCCTACCTAGGTTAATTATTTTCAAGAAAAGATAACAAGAGAACAAAACAAAATAGCTTATAGAAACTGTTTTAAATCACATGCTCTATCTGAATCACGAAAGAAAAAAATGTGTTTCATGTCCTTTTAAGACTGATTGAGAGATATGACACCTCAACTACAGTAAAAGCAGAAAAACACAATTCCTTAAAGGGTCAGTCAACCTAAAAATGTCCTAAATATATGTAAGAGGTTATTGAAGCTAAATACATCAATAAGTATCCCAAAGTGGAACATTAAGAAATGTGTAAGTATATCAACTATCTATTTAATCCTCGGCCGTTTAGAGAGGGCCGTCTGAGCCCTCCTACCCCTACGTCACCCTGGTGTATTCAGTCTCTCAAAATTGAATCTAGTCGAATTTGCGCGGTCCCGCAATTTGCACATACGCAATGCGCTGATTATGCTCAAGGGGGGGCTTTTTGTTGCAGGAACTACTAGCAACCGCTCACGATACTGAGGCATTGTTAGTAGTTCCTGCAACGATGAATAAAGATTTAGACCAAGCGCCCAGGATTTGACCTTTAGCTTTATACAAAGGCCTCCTAGCCAGCCCAAAAGAAACAGAATACTTACGACTAGATTTAGAGTTTTGTCGGTAACGACCCGCGTAGCTAACGCTGGCTTTTTTCTGGCCGCACCTTTAAAATAACTCTGGTATTGAGAGTCCACAGAATGGCTGCGTTAGGCTCCAAAAAGGGAGCGTACAGGCATATTTAACGCCACTGTAACTCTCGATACCAGAGTTGCTTACGGAAGCGGCCAGCTTCAAAAACGTGCTCGTGCACGATTCCCCCATAGAAAACAATGGGGCTGTTTCAGCTGAAAAAAAACCTAACACCTGCAAAAAAGCCGCGTTCAGCTCCTAACGCAGCCCCATTGTTTGCTATGGGGAAACACTTCCTACGTCTGCACCTAACACCCTAACATGTACCCCGAGTCTAAAGACCCCTAACCTTACACTTATTAACCCCTAATCTGCCGCCCCCGCTATCGCTGACCCCTGCATATTATTATTAACCCCTAATCTGCCGCTCCGTAAACCGCCGCTACTTACATTATCCCTATGTACCCCTAATCTGCTGTCCCTAACATCGCCGACCCCTATATTATATTTATTAACCCCTAATCTGCCCCCCACAACGTCGCCTCCACCTGCCTACACTTATTAACCCCTAATCTGCCAAGCGGACCGCACCGCTATTATAATAAAGTTATTAACCCCTAATCCACCTCACTAACCCTATAATAAATAGTATTAACCCCTAATCTGCCCTCCCTAACATCGCCGACACCTAACTTCAAACATTGACCCCTAATCTGCCGACTGGAGCTCACCGCTATTCTAATAAATGTATTAACCCCTAAAGCTAAGTCTAACCCTAACACTAACACCCCCCTAAGTTAAATATAATTTAAATCTAACGAAATTAATTAACTCTTATTAAATAAATTATTCCTATTTAAAGCTAAATACTTACCTGTAAAATAAATCCTAATATAGCTACAATATAAATTATAATTATATTATAGCTATTTTAGGATTTATATTTATTTTACAGGTAACTTTGTATTTATTTTAACCAGGTACAATAGCTATTAAATAGTTAAGAACTATTTAATAGCTAAAATAGTTAAAATAATAACAAAATTCCCTGTAAAATAAATCCTAACCTAAGTTACAATTAAACCTAACACTAAACTATCAATAAATTAATTAAATAAAATGCCAACAATTACCTACAACTAAACCTAACACTACACTATCAATAAATTATTTAAATACAATATCTACAAATAAATACAATGAAATAAACTAACTAAAGTACAAAAAATAAAAAAGAACTAATTTACAAACAATAAAAAAATATTTACAAACATTAGAAAAATATTACAACAATTTTAAACTAATTACGCCTACTCTAAGCCCCCTAATAAAATAACAAAGACCCCCAAAATAAAAAAATGCCCTACCCTATTCTAAATTACAAAAGTTCAAAGCTCTTTTACCTTACCAGCCCTGAACAGGTCCCTTTGCGGGGCATGCCCCAAAGAATTCAGCTCTTTTGCCTGTAAAAAAAAACATACAATACCCCCCCCAACATTACAACCCACCACCCACATACCCCTAATCTAACCCAAACCCCCCTTATATAAACCTAACACTAAGCCCCTGAAGATCTTCCTACCTTATCTTCACCCTGCCAGGTTCACCGATCCGTCCTCAGAAGTATTGATCCAAGCCTCGGAAGTGTTGATCCAAGCCCAAAGCGGGGGGCTGAAGAGTGACGTCCATCCTCGGGCTGAAGTCTGGATTCAAGCAGCGACTGAAGAAATCCATCCTCGGGCTGAAGTCGGAAGTCCATCATCGGGATGAAGTCTTCTATCAAGCCGCATCTTCAATCTTCTTTCTTCTGGAGCGGAGCGGAACCATCTTCTTCCAAGCCGACGCGGAACATCCTCTTCAACCGACGACTAGATGACGAATGACGGTTCCTTTAAATGACGTCATCCAAGATGGCGTCCCTCGAATTCCGATTGGCTGATAGGATTCTATCAGCCAATCGGAATTAAGGTAGGAATATTCTGATTGGCTGATGGAATCAGCCAATTAGAATCAAGTTCAATCCGATTGGCTGATCCAATCAGCCAATCAGATTGAGCTTGCATTCTATTGGCAGTCAATTAATTTGACGTCATTTAAAGGAACCGTCATTCGTCGTCTAGTCGTCGGTTGAAGAGGATTTTCCGCGTCGGCTTGGAAGAAGATGGTTCCGCTCCACTCCAGAAGAAAGAAGATTGAAGATGCGGCTTGATAGAAGACTTCATCCAGATGATGGACTTCCGACTTCAGCCCGAGGATGGATTTCTTCAGTCGCCGCTTGGATCCAGACTTCAGCCCGAGGATGGACGTCACTCTTCAGCCCCCCGCTTGGGCTTGGATCAACACTTCCGAGGCTTGGATCAAGACTTCCGAGGACGGATCGGTGGACCTGGCAGGGTGAAGATATGGTAGGAAGATCTTCAGGGGCTTAGTGTTAGGTTTATTTAAGGGGGGTTTGGGTTAGATTAGGGGTATGTGGGTGGTGGGTTGTAATGTTGGGGGGGGTATTGTATGTTTTTTTTTTTACAGGCAAAAGAGCTGAATTTCTTGGGGCATGCCCCGCAAAGGGCCCTGTTCAGGGCTGGTAAGGTAAAAGAGCTTTGAACTTTTTTAATTTAGAATAGGGTAGGGAATTTTTTATTTTGGGGGGCTTTGTTATTTTATTAGGGGGCTTAGAGTAGGTGCAATTAGTTTAAAATTGTTGTAATATTTTTCTAATGTTTGTAAATATTTTTTTATTTTTTGTAACTTAGTTCTTTTTTATTTTTTGTACTTTAGTTAGTTTATTTCATTGTAGTTATTTGTAGATATTTTATTTAAATAATTTATTGATAGTGTAGTGTTAGGTTTAATTGTAGATAATTGTAGGTATTGTATTTAATTAATTTATTGAGAGTGTAGTGTTAGGTTTAATTGTAGATAATTGTAGGTAGTTTATTTAATTAATTTATTGATAGTGTAGTGTTAGGTTTAATTGTAACTTAGGTTAGGATTTATTTTACAGGTAATTTTGTAATTATTTTAACTATTTTAGCTATTAAATAGTTCTTAACTATTTAATAGCTATTGTACCTGGTTAAAATAAATACAAAGTTGCCTGTAAAATAAATATTAATCCTAAAATAGCTATAATATAATTATAATTTATGTTGTAGCTATATTAGGGTTTATTTTACAGGTAAGTATTTAGCTTTAAATAGGATTAATTTATTTAATAAGAGTTAATTTATTTTGTTAGAATAAAATTATATTTAACTTAGAGGGGTGTTAGGGTTAGGGTTGAAATTAGCTTTAGGGGTTAAAAAATTTATTAGAGTAGCAGTGAGCTCCGATCGGCAGATTAGGGGTTAATACTTGAAGTTAGGTGTCGGCGATGTTAGGGAGGGCAGATTAGGGGTTAATACTATTTATTATAGGGTTATTGAGGCGGGAGTGAGGCGGATTAGGGGTTAATAACTTTATTATAGTAGCGGTGAGATCCGCTCGGCAGATTAGGGGTTAATAAGTGTAGGCAGGTGGAGGCGACATTGAGGGGGGCAGGTTAGGGGTTAATAAATATAATATAGGGGTCGGCGGTGTTAGGGGGAGCAGATTAGGGGTACATAGCTATAATGTAGCTGGCGGCGGCGTGCGGGTGGCAGATTAGGGGTTAATAAGTGTAGGTAACTGGCGGCGATGTTGTGGGGGGCAGGTTAGGGGTTAATAAATATAATATAGGGGTCGGCGGTGTTAGGGGCAGCAGATTAGGGGTACATAAGTATAACGTAGGTGGCGGTCGGCAGATTAGGGGTTAAAAAAATGTAATCGAGTGGCGGCAATGTGGGGGGACCTCGGTTTAGGGGTACATAGGTAGTTTATGGGTGTTAGTGTACTTTAGAGCACAGTAGTTAAGAGCTTTATGAACCGGTGTTAGCCCAGAAAGCTCTTAACTACTGACTTTTTTCTGCGGCTGGAGTTTTGTCGTTAGATTTCTAACGCTCACTTCAGACACGACTCTAAATACCCGAGTTAGAAAGATCCCACTGAAAAGATAGGATACGCAATTGACGTAAGGGGATCTGCGGTATGGAAAAGTCGCGGCTGAAAAGTTAGCGTTAGACCCTTTCCTGACTGACTCCAAATTCCGGCGGTAGCCTAAAACCAGCATTAGGAGCCTCTAACGCTGGTTTTCACGGCTACCGCCAAACTCTAAATCTAGGCCTTAATAGTTGAATGTACAAAGTGCCTAAAAAAGGCTTAGGTGTTTGAGGGAATAAAAATCTCTAAACAGGATATATTAGTCCTAAAGATACATATGATGTAGTTAATGTAGTAAAAATTTATTTAATATATTATAAACAAACATTCAAAAATACAATTAAAATAATAATTAAAAACCTTTAAATAGAGAAACAATTCAATAGAGAAACAAACAGCTTGATTGATGTACCAGTTATGGATCCATAATGTCTGAGGAATATAGAATTAATAATTGACGTGAGGAAACAGTGTCCAAATCAAAAGTGCAAGTGTCCAAATGTCAAATTGATGTGTCTTAATATCAAATCTATCAAACAATCAATCCAAATGATAATGGTGTAGTGAAGTGGAAAAAATAAGAATAGGAAAAAAATCCAAAAAATATAAAAATATATAAATACAGGAAAATTGTGTTAACACAAAAATTAAAACCACTACTAGGATCCTATTGGAGGAACATTGATTATAATTTGTTTTTTAATTTTTGTGTTAACACATTTTTCCTGTATTTAAAAAACAAAACAAAAAAACAACTTTGTGTTTTATGGGAAGTAAAATATTCAAGCGTGTGGAGAACTAATTGCAGAATCATAGGATTGTGGCCACTGGTAAAACACACTGATAATAGCTGCCAAGGTTCAGAAATCATTATTTGCCAAAAACAAGTGTGAGATTGTGATATATACCAATGTGTTTAACACAAACAAAGAGGTTAAGTACATAGGTTAAGATATGCTAGGGAGATATTAGCATGACTTTTTAAGAAAATCACCCTATAAATTTGTAGCATTAGAGCATGCAGCCAACCAAAATAAATATAGCATCTGTTCCTACAATGGAAAAACTAAGCATAACACCTTTTTCCTTAGTATAGAAGTGGTATTTACTTTGATCTCTTCACATTTAGGTTCATATCTCTGCAGCAGGCAACTAAAACAGGTTTGTTAAATACTATTGATCTTCAAAGCTGTAATCTCTAAGCCGACCCTGCACCTGTTCTAACCTCAAGGTTGTAGGTTCTACAGAGGCAGGACCAACTCATCCTTCATTCTTCTGAGGATAAATTAAGTACCATTCAGTTGGGTAATAATAGCAAATAAGTGTTAGTTGCCAGTTTTACTATAAATCTAAAGCTGTGTGCTGAAACTAATTTCCCCTAAAAAAAACATTGAAGCAAAAGAAAATATGAATTTATTTTTTCTAACTTCTTAGAGAAAGCATACTGTATATTCTACACAGATATAAAATAAATATAATAAGTATGTTTAATGGCCCCAATTTATTAAAGTCTGGCGGACCTGATCTGACAGTGCGGATCAGGTCCGCCAGATCTCGCTGAATACGGCGAGCAATACGCTCGCCATATTCAGCATTACACCAGCAGCTCACAATTTGATCGGGTTGATTTCTGGCGATGTCTGTCTGCCTGCTCTGAGCAGGCGGACAGGTCATGGAGCAGCGGTCTTTGTGACTGCTGCTTCATAACTGCTGTTTCTGGCGAGCCTGCAGGCTCGCCAGAAACACGAGGCATCAAGCTCCATTCGGAGCCTGATAGATAGGCCCCAATGTATTTTCATTTTGATCATCTAAACCCTATCTCAATAAATGCTACTATACATTTGTACTCATCCTTAAAAGAAATACATTGAAAAATATTAGAATATGGAAAATGTTTACAATACCGTTGCAATTTATCTTTCAGACTCCTTTTCTAGTCCATTCTGCTCTAAAATCCCTTCACCTTCTTTGGCGCAGCATCAGGTAACTATGGAACTCAGCACACAACTATCTATAGAAGCTCATCTAATGTTTAATCCATTGCCCCAACTTTTTTCTGATTGCACTGTTCATCTGTTCAACACTGAATATATGTTTATTTAATGTGTATAGGAAATAGGCAATAATACATCTAGTTTATGTCGATACTTTTCTACTATTATTTTGAACACACAGTAGAGTTGCATTTATTTGTAACTAAAGTTAAATAATAATGATAGTATCACCAGGAAACAATTCCTGATGTTCTAGCAACAAGAGTTATGAAGTGGATATATTCCACGCACAATACTTGCAAGGGTAGTGTACCCTCTAAAACTATGCTCAGTGAAGCACATCAGTAAAGTAAATGGAAATAGATTCTCTTTTGCAAAATATAACATAAATATAACAGGGTCAAATATAGAAAAGAAAAAAATAGTGATAAAAAAAGAATCAAAACTGACAATAAAAAGTGATAGTAGTAAATGTAAATATGATATTTAATTGATAAATACAATAAATTACATTATTTAAAGATCTATCTTTGTTGTATTTTGTATAATCTTTTCACCTTCACAAGTTTAAGGTAGTGAAACTGCAGCTATATTCTATAAGTAAATGTGTATTAGAACACATATCCTTTTAAAGGAAATTGCACCCAAATTTATTATTTCATGATTAAGATACAGGATGCAATTTTGAATAACTTTCTAATTGACTTCTATTATCAAATTTTCTTAACTCTCTGTGTATTGGTTAAAAAGCAGGAATATAAGCCCAGGAGTGTCCACATGTCTGGAGCACTATAGGAGAGTTTTGAAAGAATGTTATCCATTTGCAAGAGCACTAGATGGCAGCACTCTTTCCTATTTAATATGTACAAAGACCAGGTGAGTCTCAAGGCACTGAATATCATTAAAAAAGCTTTATTCGAAACACAAAAATAAAAAACACTTAAAATCTGTGTCAAAGCATAAGAACAGCTAAGCGGAAAGTGTCTTACGCGTTTTGGCTACGTATTAGCCTTACTCATAGACTTATCAATGTACCCGAACTCCGGGTTTAAATAACCCAGTGTTCAGTGCATTAATTGGCTCAAGCTGTCAGCAATTCAAAAAGAAATCATTCATTATTTACACGACAGATTGATCATACTTTTATAGTGAGGAAAATGTTAAAGGATGGGGAAGACAATATTTGCAAGGCGGTTATTCACAATATACGATCCAATAGACAGGTGTACATATTAACCTGTAACCACAAGATAAGAACACAAAGTCCAACATTAGCAACTAAACATCTTATCACTACGTGTAAGTAGATACATGTGCATATATATACTGAGTATGGCACATAAAGGCTTGTGGTCCCATTCCACTAACAGTAGACTGTAAAGCCCAAGCAGTAAAAGAAATTGACCTGACTTATCTTAATTTGTGCTGCTAATAATCTATTACAAATACTCCCTCAGTAAATATTATTTCTCACGTTGCCAAAAATTTATAATATCCCCTTCAATATTGAACCCCCAGGGTTTGCGGGTTTTTAACTAGAATATCCAGAAGGCTTCCTGATAAAAAAAGTTTACTGCTAACATCACCTCCTCTCTCTGGAGCTCTAACTTGTTCAATGACCTGCCAGTGAAAGCTGTTGACATTCTCCCCATGATAATTAATAAAATGTCTAGCTAGATCTGAGCATTCAGTACCATTGTCTATGTTATTAAGGTGCTCTCTTATGCGAACAACCTACATACTGTTTGTTACATGTTGTACATTCCACTAGATAAATGACAGTATGTGTACGGCAATTGGTGCAATTTTAAAAAAAATATACCTTATGTGTCCACTGCTATAGAACTAGAGCAATACCACTATACAAAACTGCGCAAAACAGAAGACTTCTTATCCATTCGCTTGCTTTGGGAAGAGTATCTCTACTCCTTAAAACCCACTGCTGTTTTAAATACTCACCCTTAAGTCCCAATACACATATAACACTCTAGACCTCTTTAGGATTTTAAGATTTCTGGAACTCACTTTTATCAAAATACACAATATCCTCTTTCATAATCTGCACATAGGTTTACAGATTAATGCCATTCATAGCCATATAGATATATTCTGAACTTGTTTTTTGTTTGAATTGTTGAAAGTTATATTGAAGATATGTCAAGTTGTATAGGCGATTTAGATTACTCTCCCATATGGAAGAGTTAGGTTAAACTTTTTGATGAGTATTCTAACCATCTTAACACTATGAGAAGAATCCTTATTCTTTGAAATAATCTGTATAATGATTGAGTTTGTATTTGCTCTTCTGTACTATGGTCAAACTGTTTGAATACTGTATGATATATTTTGCAACTTGATATAATAAAGTCTTTTTGAAACTTAAAAAAAAAAAAAATATATACCTTCTGGGTGATCTTGGACTGAAAATATGTTTAGTGACCTTAGAACACCCACATGCTATACACTTGTTGAAATGACATTTAAAGTGTCATTTTGTACTCAACCAGCTGCTAATGTTAGTATTGGATTTTCTAAGCATGCTGGGGGACAGTATATTGCCCAAGGTACAACCTCTCCTGGCTACATGATTGCAGCCATGCTGTGCATATTCTTTGAGAGTATCCTCTGCCGTTAATATGGGGAGATACTTATCAATAATGTCACAGATTTCCCTAAACTGTGAACTATATGTGGTAATAAAGAGGGGTTTAGAGTTGTCAAAAGAGTTACGGCCCTGTGATTGTGAACTGTGATAGCATCTGTTTTCTATCCATACGTCTCACTTCTAACATAGCCCTATCAATGACCTTCCTAGAATAGCCTCTCTCCAGTAGTTGGATTATAAGGCACTCACTTTCCTTTACAAAATCGGTCTCATTTGAGCAATTACATTTAATACGTATGAACTGGCCCTTCGCAACCCCAAAGCCAGTATGCTTAGGGTGATTGCTACGTGTGTGGAGTATTGCATTAGACATTATGAGTTTTCGATAAAGGCTTGTGGTTATCTGTCCAAATTGTGTTTCACCTCTCAGAATTACATCCAAATATGGAACCTGCTCATTATCAGTTAGAGGTGAATTGTAAGTTTACATTGTTTTGGTTAATATATGATAGAAAATCCAACATTTGTTGTTTGGTACTTGACCAGATGATCAAGAGGTCATCAATATACCGTTTATAAGTTTTAATGCAATGTCTGTAAGGGTTACCATCTCCATAAACATAGGACTGCTCCCACCAAGCCAAAAAGATGTTCACATATGATGGGGCAAAATTTACCCCCATGGCGGTCCCACACTTCTGGAGAAAGTATTCACCCTCAAACTCAAAATAGTTGTGATTTAACAAAAAACTCAACACTCTGTTAATGTATTCCTTCAAAGGTTCATCGTAATTACTTGATTGGTCCAGAAAGAATTTAACAGCTTCCAGACCAAAATTATGAGGAATAGCAGAATAAAGACCTACCACACCTAATCTTTGTTCTACTCAACCTAAGTGAGACAATTAAGGAGGTGCTTGGTGTCTTTTAAATATGATGGTAGTTGGAGGACAAGGGGCAGGAGGAGTGACTCTACCTAGCTAGAAAGACGCTCAAAAAGAGATCTAATCCCCGAAACAATTGGTCTCCCTCTCACCACCTCCAAAGACTTGTGCACCTTTGGCAGGTGGTGAAAGATGGACTCCACGGGTCTGGGAACATAAAAGAAGTCAACTGTATCATTATCCAAACACCCTCCTCCAGCCCATCATTCAACAAATCCCATAGTTTCTTTTTAAAGACTTCAGTGGGATCACTATGTAGTGTTTGGTACACATTCTCATCACAGAGTTGCCTGTGTGCCTCAGTAATGTAGTCACTTCTGTCTAGTATAACTATGCTGCCACATTTGTCTGAATCCTTGATAGATATAACACTTCTTGCCCTTAGTTTATCCAAAGCTTCCCTTTGTAAAACAGTTAGATTAAGATATGTTCTTTTATGATTTCTCTTGTTAAGTGTATCCAGTCCACGGATCATCCATTACTTATGGGATATTAACTCCTCCCCAACAGGAAGTGCAAGAGGATTCACCCAGCAGAGCTGCTATATAGCTCCTCCCCTAACTGCCATTACCAGTCATTCTCTTGCACCCAACGAATAGATAGGATGTGTGAGAGGACTGTGGTGATTATACTTAGTTTCATACCTTCAATCAAAAGTTTGTTATTTTATAATAGCACCGGAGTGTGTTATTCCTTCTCTGGTAGAATTTGAAGAAGAATCTACCTGAGTTTTTCTATGATTTTAGCCGGAGTAGTTAAGATCATATTGCTGTTTCTCGGCCATCTGAGGAGAGGTAAACTTCAGATCAGGGGACAGCGGGCAGATTAATCTGCAAAGAGGTATGTAGCAGCTTATTATTTTCTGACAATGGAATTGATGAGAAAATTCTGCCATACCGATATAATGTAAACTCAGCCTTAAATGCAGTAGCAGCAACTGGTATCAGGCTGTCATGTATGTATATTTTACACTTCAGTATTCTGGGGAATGGCACTTCACTGGAATTATACTGTATGCATAAAACTTTAGCCTAATTTGCAGGGACTAGCAACAGGCTTTTTAATAACACTCAATTTATTAATGTTAAACGTTTTTTGCTGGCATGTAAAATCGTTTAATTTTCTGAGGTACTGGGTGAAAAAATGTTTTGGGCACTATTTTTTTCCACTTGGCAGTCGTTTTATTTAATTTATGACAGTTTACTGATCTCTCTCACTGTTATGTGTGAGGGGGAGGGACCTTTTTTGGTGCTTTTGCTACGCATCAAAAAATTCAGTCAGAAGTTTATTGTCTTCCCTGCATGATCCGGTTCATCTCTACAGAACTAAGGGGTCTTCAAAACTTGTTTTGAGGGAGGTAATCACTCACAGCAGAGCTGTGAGATTGTAGTTGACTGTGATAAAAAAACAAAAACGTTTATTTCTGTATTTTTTTTTTTTCTGCTATCAGGGTTAGTTATCCTTTGCTAATGGGAGCAATCCTTTGCTAAAATTGTGTTTTTTACAAAGATTTGATGCTATAACTTTTCAGTTTATTAATTTTCAACTGTCATAACTTTTTCTGTGCTTCTTATAGGCACAGTACGTTTTCATATTATAGTAAATTACTTGAAAAGTATTTCCAAGTTGCTAGTTTATTTGCTAGTGTGTTAAACATGTCTGATTCAGAGGAAGATATCTGTGCTATATGTGCTAAAGCCAAAGTGGAGCCCAATAGAAATTTATGTACTAACTGTATTGATGCTACTTTAAATAAAAGTCAATCTGTACAAATTGAACATATTTCACCAAACAACGAGGGGAGAGTTATGCCGACTAACTCGCCTCACGTGTCAGTACCTGCATCTCCCGCTCGGGAGGTGCGTGATATTGTAGCGCCGAGTACATCTGGGCGGCCATTACAAATCACATTACAGGATATGTCTACTGTTATGACTGAAGTTTTGGCTAAATTACCAGAACTAAGAGGTAAGCGTGATCACTCTGGGGTGAGAACAGAGTGCGCTGATAATATTAGGGCCATGTCAGACACTGCGTCACAATTTGCAGAACATGAGGACGGAGAGCTTCATTCTGCGGGTGACGGTTCTGATCCAAACAAACTGGATTCAGATATTTCAAATTTTAAATTTAAGCTGGAAAACCTCTGTGTATTACTAGGGGAGGTGTTAGCGGCTCTGAATGATTGTAACACAGTTGCAATACCAGAGAAAATGTGTAGGTTGGATAAATATTTTGTGGTACCAGCGAGTACTGATGTTTTTCCTATACCTAAGAGACTTACTGAAATTGTTACTAAGGAGTGGGATAGACCCGGTGTGCCGTTCTCACCCCCTCCGATATTTAGAAAGATGTTTCCAATAGACGCCACCACACGGGACTTATGGCAAACGGTCCCTAAGGTGGAGGGAGCAGTTTCTACTTTAGCTAAGCGTACCACTATCCCGGTGGAGGATAGCTGTGCCTTTTCAGATCCAATGGATAAAAAGTTAGAGGGTTACCTTAAGAAAATGTTTGTTCAACAAGGTTTTATATTGCAACCTCTTGCATGCATTGCGCCTGTCACGGCTGCAGCAGCATTTTGGTTTGAGTCTCTGGAAGAGACACTTGAATCAGCTCCATTAGATGAGATTACACACAAGCTTAAAGCCCTTAAGTTAGCTACTCATTTATTTCAGATGCCGTAGTACATTTAACTAAACTTACGGCTAAGAATTCCGGATTCGCCATTCAGGCACGCAGAGCACTGTGGCTAAAATCCTGGTCAGCTGACGTTACTTCTAAATCTAAATTGCTTAATATACCTTTCAAAGGGCAGACCTTATTCGGGCCCGGGTTGAAAGAAATTATCGCTGACATTACAGGAGGTAAAGGCCATGCCCTGCCTCAAGACAGAGCCAAACCTAAGGCTAGACAGTCTAATTTTCGTTCCTTTCGTAATTTCAAAGCAGGAGCAGCATCAACTTCCTCTGCACCAAAACAGGAAGGAGCTGTTGCTCGCTACAGACAAGGCTGCAGACCTAACCAGTCCTGGAACAAGGGCAAGCAGGCCAGGAAACCTGCTGCTGCCCCTAAGACAGCATGAATCGAGGGCCCCCGATCCGGGAATGGATCTAGTGGGGGGCAGACTTTCTCTCTTCGCCCAGGCTTGGGCAAGAGATGTCCAGGATCCCTGGGCGTTAGAGATCATATCTCAGGGATACCTTCTAGACTTCAAATTCTCTCCCCCAAGAGGGAGATTTCATCTGTCAAGGTTGTCAACAAACCAAATAAAGAAAGAGGCGTTTCTACGCTGCGTACAAGATCTTTTATTAATGGGAGTGATCCATCCGGTTCCGCGGTCGGAACAAGGACAAGGGTTTTACTCAAATCTGTTTGTGGTTCCCAAAAAAAGAGGGAACTTTCAGGCCAATCTTGGATTTAAAGATCCTAAACAAATTCCTAAGAGTTCCATCGTTCAAAATGGAAACTATTCGGACAATTTTACCCATGATCCAAAAGGGTCAGTACATGACCACAGTGGATTTAAAGGATGCTTACCTTCACATACCGATTCACAAAGATCATTACCGGTATCTAAGGTTTGCCTTTCTAGACAGGCATTACCAGTTTGTAGCTCTTCCATTCGGATTGGCTACGGCTCCGAGAATCTTCACAAAGGTTCTGTGTGCTCTTCTGGCGGTACTAAGACCGTGAGGAATTGCGGTAGCTCCGTACCTAGACGACATTCTGATACAAGCTTCAAGCTTTCAAACTGCCAAGTCTCATACAGAGTTAGTACTGGCATTTCTAAGGTCGCATGGATGGAAGGTGAACGAAAAGAAGAGTTCTCTCTTTCCACTCACAAGAGTTCCCTTCTTGGGGACTCTTATAGATTCTGTAGAAATGAAGATTTACCTGACAGAAGACAGGTTAACAAAGCTTCAAAATGCATGCCGTGTCCTTCATTCCATTCAACACCCGTCAGTAGCTCAATGCATGGAGGTGATCGGCTTAATGGTAGCAGCAATGGACATAGTACCCTTTGCACGCCTACATCTCAGACCGCTGCAATTGTGCATGCTAAGTCAGTGGAATGGGGATTACTCAGACTTGTCCCCTACTCTGAATCTGGATCAAGAGACCAGAAATTCTCTTCTATGGTGGCTTTCTCGGCCACATCTGTCCAGGGGGATGCCATTCAGCAGGCCGGACTGGACAATTGTAACAACAGACGCCAGCCTACTAGGTTGGGGCGCTGTCTGGAATTCTCTGAAGGCTCAGGGACAATGGAATCAGGAGGAGAGTCTCCTACCAATAAACATTCTGGAATTGAGAGCAGTTCTCAATGCCCTTCTGGCTTGGCCCCAGTTAACAACTCGGGGGTTCATCAGGTTTCAGTCGGACAACATCACGACTGTAGCTTACATCAACCATCAGGGAGGGACAAGAAGCTCCCTAGCAATGATGGAAGTATCAAAGATAATTCGCTGGGCAGAGTCTCACTCTTGCCACCTGTTAGCAATCCACATCCCGGGAGTGGAGAACTGGGAGGCGGATTTCTTAAGTCGTCAGACTTTTCATCCGGGGGAGTGGGAACTTCATCCGGAGGTCTTTGCCCAAATACTTCGACGTTGGGGCAAACCAGAGATAGATCTCATGGCGTCTCGACAGAACGCCAAGCTTCCTCGTTACGGGTCCAGATCCAGGGATCCGGGAGCGGTTCTGATAGATGCTTTGACAGCACCTTGGACCTTCGGGATGGCTTATGTGTTTCCACCCTTCCCGATGCTTCCTCGATTGATTGCCAGAATCAAACAGGAGAGAGCATCAGTGATTCTAATAGCGCCTGCATGGCCACGCAGGACTTGGTATGCAGATCTAGTGGACATGTCATCCTGTCCACCTTGGTCGCTACCTCTGAAACAGGACCTTCTGATCCAGGGTCCCTTCAAACATCAAAATCTAATTTCTCTGAAGCTGACTGCTTGGAAATTGAATGCTTGATTTTATCAAAACGTGGTTTTTCTGAGTCAGTTATTGATACCTTAATACAGGCTAGGAAGCCTGTTACCAGAAAGATTTACCATAAGATATGGCGCAAATACTTATATTGGTGCGAATACAAGAGTTACTCATGGAGTAAGGTTAGGATTCCGAGGATATTGTCTTTTCTACAAGAAGGTTTAGAAAAGGGTTTATCCGCTAGTTCCTTAAAGGGACAGATTTCAGCTCTGTCCATTCTTTTACACAAACGTCTGTCAGAAGTTCCGGACGTTCAAGCTTTTTGTCAGGCTTTAGCTAGGATCAAGCCTGTGTTTAAAACTGTTGCTCCACCATGGAGTTTGAACTTAGTTCTTAATGTTTTACAGGGGGTTCGGTTTGAACCCCTTCATTCCATTGATATCAAGTTGTTATCTTGGAAAGTTCTGTTTTTAATGGCGATTTCCTCAGCTCGAAGAGTCTCTGAGTTATCTGCCTTACATTGTGATTCTCCTTATCTGATTTTTCATTCAGACAAGGTAGTTCTGCGTACTAAACCTGGGTTCCTACCTAAGGTGGTCACTAACAGGAATATCAATCAAGAGATTGTGGTTCCATCTTTGTGTCCTAATCCTTCTTCGAAAAAGGAACGTCTGCTACACAATCTAGATGTAGTCCGTGCCCTGAAATTTTATCTACAGGCAACTAAGGATTTTCGACAAACGTCTTCCCTGTTTGTCGTTTATTCTGGTCAGAGGAGAGGTCAAAAAGCTTCGGCTACCTCTCTCTCCTTTTGGCTTCGTAGCATAATACGGTTAGCCTATGAGACTGCTGGACAGCAGCCTCCTGAAAGAATTACAGCACATTCTACTAGAGCTGTGGCTTCCACTTGGGCCTTTAAGAATGAGGCTTCTGTTGAACAGATTTGCAAGGCTGCAACTTGGTCTTCTCTTCATACTTTTTCCAAATTTTACAAATTTGACACTTTTGCTTCTTCGGAGGCTGTTTTTGGGAGAAAGGTTCTTCAGGCAGTGGTTCCTTCCGTATAAAGAGCCTGCCTGTCCCTCCCGTCATCCGTGTACTTTAGCTTTGGTATTGGTATCCCATAAGTAATGGATGATCCGTGGACTGGATACACTTAACAAGAGAAAACATAATTTATGCTTACCTGATAAATTTATTTCTCTTGTGGTGTATCCAGTCCACGGCCCGCCCTGTCACTTTAAGGCAGGTAATTTTTCCATTAAACTACAGTCACCACTGCACCCTATGGTTTTCCTTTCTCTGCATGTTTTCGGTCGAATGACTGGTAATGGCAGTTAGGGGAGGAGCTATATAGCAGCTCTGCTGGGTGAATCCTCTTGCACTTCCTGTTGGGGAGGAGTTAATATCCCATAAGTAATGGATGATCCGTGGACTGGATACACCACAAGAGAAATAAATTTATCAGGTAAGCATAAATTATGTTTTTTAGATAAATAAATCTTCCTCAATTCAATTCTAGGTTCTCCAGAAATCTACCTAGGTACCTCTTCAACAAAGAATACCATGTGAACAAACAAAATTTGATAATAGAAGTAAATTGAAAACTTTTTTTTAAATAGTGTGCTATTTAAATTTTTTTAAAAAATGGGCCTCATATCCCTTTAAACAAGTGACACCTCAGAGGCTTTAAACATACATATGCTTCATTTTCATAGTTTGGCAATGGGGTTTTAAATGGACAATAAACACTTTGAGACAGTAATATAAATGTTTTAATTAGATGAAGCAAAAAAGTATTTTGCAATATACTTTTATTATTTATTTTGTCTCCTTTCTGTGTTTACCCCTGACAATTGTGAGTTTTCCAATTCCCTTGATTTTCTATAATGTAATGGACACTGCCATACAGTAGCTAAAGAGGCCATTAGTTACAGTTTTAAATGAGGAGAAAAAGTATTGTAACATTGCTATATTTCACACAATCATCGTTTGCACATTTACTCTTTTATATATTTTTCCTAATTGTCCTATGGACAACTATGGCTAGGTAATATTTTAACAATTTACCAAAGTGGCTGCTGGGCTGAATTAAATTGCATAGTAAAGTGGTGCTGATCTATCTGGTAGCCAGGGGGTTCAAATGAAACTGTCACCTAATCATAACATTCACCAAAATCATTTTCTACCTTCTGATTTGATGATCTTTTTTTTTTTTTTTTGTCTTCAACATTTGCTAATAGCTGAAAAATGAGAAAAGGAATTATCATATCACTGATTCAAATGAATGACTGTACAGTTGTCCTTCATGCCACACAACAGAATGCACAATTGTTCCCAAAAAATTACCCTGAATCACTTGCTTCAATCTAACTCCAACAAACCCTTATCACAGTAAAGTATGCTCTTTTTTCAAGCTTAGTATTAAGTATGTACATTTTTGGCAACTTGCAAGCAATTAAAACATCTTTTGCACATGGGTATGAATTAAATAAGGTGAATGGGTTATATATATCTTCCTATAAATAGATAGTGAAGAGCACTAGCACTTTTATTAGGAAAGTATTACAAATCTCAGCATGAACACACCAGGCATGGCAAAACTGGTAATTAGATGCATTCAGAATGGCCATTTGGGGGCCCTATAAGCTTAAAACTATTGTTGACTTCATTAAGTGGTTTTAGCATCAAATCTACATAATTATTTTTGTAACTATGTCTTTTAAAAGTGATACAAAATAAGTTTGCCCAGAATAATGATCCTTGGTTGCTTCATATAAAAAAAATTGACGGGTGTATAACTTGTTATTTGTATAACACAGATTCTTATTTTTTTAAAATCCTATGCTATAATTCAGTATTGGCAACCCTTCCAAATAAGTTTTGAGTGAGATTTAGAAAAGAAAATATGTATGTGTACATATGCAAGTATGCAATATTTATACTCATGTATGGGAAGCAGCTTAAAAGCCCAGTAGCTAAAATCAAATGCACAGTCTACGACTGTTTCTGTTAAAGTGTTTCTGTTAAAGTCTATAAGGTTTTTCAGAGATACATTTGTAATTTATCTCAACTGCAATAGAATTTACACCCGCACACACTAATAATTACCACCGATTGAATGCATTTGTATACAAAGAAATAAATATCATACTTTATTTTTTATTTATCTTATATACTAATTTATCTAAGCTGACTCATTTAAGGAATTTGCATTTCCAAGGACCCAAGATAAATAACCTGTTTTATGCACAAATTGTTTTTGTTAACTAGTAACAGAATGATTCTGACACCACTGAATAAGTAGATGCAACAATCTATATTCTTGGACATCTTTGCTATGTCTAACATCATTTTTTACATACTGCTGCACGTTTATGTTGATTTAATATGCCTGTCCCTTTTGGGTTTTCTCTCTGCATTATCATAAATTATCTACATAATTTGGCATTCTTTTGTTAATGCACATTAACGTCTCATGGTGGACTTGGCCTTATATTGAACCATGGTATAAAGCTTTATTAATTAAGCATGCCAGACTGTAAGTTAAATTCATGCTACAGGTTTTCTGTTAGTTGAACGCCTTAATTCAGTGTGAACTTGAACTCACATCAATTACCTACACATTAATTATGTTCATTGAAGGGGCAATTTGTTTCTAATTCTCAATCTGAGATCTAAATATGCAAAGACATAAATAAATGTGCCAGTTAGAATAAGCAGAAACGTATACATTTGTTGAGTGGAACTCTTTTGATCATATTGTTGAACTGGGCGGTATGTATTAAAGTTTCCTCAGTATGTTGTTTATTTAAAAAAAAAAAAAAAAGGTAATTTAAATGCATTTGCTATTCTGAAAGGAATATGAAACCCACAAAATATATTTTGTAATTGAGACAGAGAATACCATTTAAAAAAGGTTCCACTTTACTATTATTATCACATTTACTAAGTTCCCATGATATTCTGAGTTGAAGAAACCTAAATAGGCATCTGGAGACCTACATGGCAGGAAATAGTTCTGCCATCGAGTGCTCTTGCAAATAGATAACATTCTTGCAAAAGTGCTGCCATATAGTGCTCCAGAAATGATTTGGCTCCTAAGCATATGCCCCTTTTTTTTAACAGAAGATACCAAGAGAATGAAGAAAATTTGCTAATAGAAGTAAATTAGAAAGTTGTTTAAAATTGCATACTCTATATGAATAATAAAAGAAAAAAATTGGGGTTTCATATCCCATTTAATCCCTTAACAACCAAGGACGTGCCAGGCACGTCCTACAAAAAGTGTCAGTAAATGGCCCTCTCTGCATTGGCCAGCAATGGTGCCAATCGGTGGGTAAGTTAAAGGAAGTCCTCAGCACTCCAAGTAATCTTTTCGCAATCTATTGGTGAAAAACAGCAAAGTTTCGGGGTCACAGCCCCTTACTCATGCTGTGACCCTGAAATGTTGCTGTTTTTTCACCAATAAATTGCTAAAAGATTACTTGGAGTGCTGAGGACTTCCTTTAACTTACGTGTATTGTTTGGGGACTCTGCGGTGTCCTCTAGACCTATGTGCACCCCTCCATTGTAATGCTGTACCCGCTTACATCTTACTGGATCGTTGGTGGGTGGGAGCCATAGCAGGGAGGCGGGTGGGCGGCCCATCACTGGAGTAGTTTTGGCTGCTGTTCCAGGAGTGTGTTGAGGTAGGCGGGAGCATGCGTGGGGGGGTGGGCGTACAAACCACGACCGCTACACAGTGCAGTGTGCACACAATCTCTAAGGGAAGGAGGGAGAGGGGAATAATTGTTGGTTAAAGGATCTGGGAGGTGGAGGGGTAGGATTTTGAGGGGGGGGGCAGCAACACTAGCAAATTTGATTAGAAACTGGGTACTGGCAGACAGCTGCCAGTACCTTAGATGGCCACAAATAGGAAGATGGGGGGAGCTTAAGAGAGCTGTTTGGGGTGATCTTGGAGGTTGGGGGGTTAGGGGGAACCTACACTGCAGAAACTATTTATATTTAAAAAAAAAGGCTTTTATTTTAATACTGGCAGACTTTCTTAAGATGGCGGTGTCAATTGTGGGGTGGGGGAGGGAAGAGAGCTGTTTGAGAGGGGCCAGAGAGGGATCAGGGGGTGGGTTGTGTCAGGTGGGAAGCTGATCTCTACACTAAAGCTAAAATTAAGCTTACAAGCTCCCTACCTAATTAACCCCTTCACTGCTGGGCCTAATACAAGTGTGGTGCGCAGCAGCATTTTTTGGTGGTTGTAGATGTGTAAGATTTTGGGGATCAAAGTTAAAAAAAGCATGTTTTTTTCCATTTTATCATCATATTTTATACATTTTTTTATAGTAAATTATATGATATCATGAAAATCTTGGTATCTTTAGAAAGTCCATTTAATGGCGAGAAAAACGGTATATAATGTGTGTGTACAGTAAATGAGTAAGAGGAAAATTACAGCTAAACACAAACACCGCAGAAATGTAAAAATAGCCCTGGTCCCAAATGGTCAGAAAATTGAAAAATGGTTCGGTCACTAAGTGGTTAAGTGAAATTTGATAGGTTTATATTTAAGCATAGGAGTTGAGGCCATCATGAACAACACAAAATAACAGCTGAAATAGACTATTTTTTTAAGAGATAAGATTTTAAAACTTCTAAATAATTAGTTACATATATACATGAAAATAGACACATACATTGTTATATACATACAATAAAATATGTAAATAGTTCTTTACAAACATGCATATAGAAAAGTTGATTTTTAATAAGAGATCATTACACAGAATTCAGAATCATCACAAAACAGCTGTTCTTATTTTTTTTTGTTCTTATTTTTACTGTTTAAAACCAGCTATATTGATACCTTGGCACATACTTTGTTTTACATATTCTAGTCCAGGGCACCAAGACAAAAACAAATGTTTTTGTTTTTTAGGGTCTTCACTAAGACCTCATTAAGCTCTACTTTTCTTTGGGAGTTTTAGGAGTCTACATATCTTTCTATATTTATATAAGATCTGATGGCATAGTTTAAAGACAGAAAAATTACAATTTGCCAATATTTAAAAAGGAAGTGTTAAGAGTGCTCTAAAACAGCTTACTATTAAAATGTCCAAAACAAAACTAAGATAAAAGTGACAATGTATTAATAAGAAACACATAGAATACTAAAATCTGATTACTTAATGTGTATCAATATTAAAATGTTAAACAATGTTACAACTAGCATTAATAATTAATGCGTAACTCATAAGTTTCCAGGAGAACATGGCCAAGTGGCAACCCTACTTGTAAATCACTTAAAACGTCCCTAAAGTCCAGTATTTTAAAGTTTGCTGTTTTAAAACTTTGAAAGTAACTTCTATATTTTTTTTGTTTCCTTATTTAGTCCTTTATAATATATTATAAACAATACGAATTAATAAGCCCACGCAAAATAAACAGCCAAAGGAAAAGGAGAACATTACTCTCATGTTGAATCATAATTACTGGTTGCTGTTTTTTGTATTGGATGCAGTTTCTTTGATATTCCTAACAAGCTAAATTTAAGACCTATGAGCAATAAACTCTTTTCATATAATTCATTGTTAATTTTTAACTTACATTTTTAACATCCATACAGCTGCACTCATAAATAAAAATAAGGAAATAATAATATTTAACATATCATAACTTAAGCATTGTTTAAGGAACTTTTTAAAATGAACATGTAAATTAATTTTGAACATGCACAAGATTGGCAACCCCCCTAAAAATGTGCTGAGGCCTAAATCATTTTTTTATATATTGTTTAATTATGTAGACAATTATGTGAAACTTTTAGATGAACT
This sequence comes from Bombina bombina, assembly GCF_027579735.1. Lineage (NCBI taxonomy): Eukaryota > Metazoa > Chordata > Amphibia > Anura > Bombinatoridae > Bombina > Bombina bombina. The sequence goes on along the minus strand of NC_069502.1, from coordinate 477,435,464 downwards.
GGAAAGTAGGGTTGCCACTTCAGCTATGTTTTGCTGGACATTTATGAGTAAAACATGCTGCAGGGTGTGCAGGGGAACATGCATTGTGCTGCTGGACAGCACAAACATAGTGACCCTGGACAGCACTATTCCTGTTCCTCCCTGCACACCCCGTAGCATGTGTAACTCATAAGTGGCCAGGAAAACATGGCCGAAGTGGCTAACTGGAAGGCCAGGGAAGGTTACAAATGTCTGACATATTTGGCTGAGCAAAGAGTTTAGAAAATCATGTGAAAATGAGGTTTCATATAGACTGGGATAATTGTCATTTTGTAAACAAGTTATCACACTGCAGAATGATGTACATTGAACTATTCTAGCAGATTGGAATATAATCCTATGATTTAGACCTTGATTTATTGATGGCTGCTTAATTAAGGTATATTAGCTTGTAAAATGGATTGTACTATGCACACATTGCTTTTGCAATTAAGAGTTGATTTAGAGATAGTCACCTCAAAGCTCGTTGAGTTTGGTTTCAAATTATGATAATGAGGCCTTAAAAGTGGATGCTTCTTCATTTAAATGTTTAACATCTATGCCAAATATTAAATGTTAAGTAGTATTTATGTGTGGTCAGAACAAATTAATGTACAGTACACATTTAAAAAATATCCATTTATAATTACAGTGCTAAACAAAATCACTTCACATGCCCTGGCCTGACATCAACGTTATGGCTATTTTTTTTCATATGATTTTATTTCTTTATCAGAAGCCTTACTGCCCACCCAATAGATAATAAACTGTATGTTTGCAATTCACTGTTTATTTCTTTGCTGGAGCACACACTATAATTAAGTCTTTGGGGCATGCGGTATCTCAGTGGCTGTAATGCCTGCTCACATGAATTTTATAAATAGGCTTAAAGGGACATAAAACACATTTTTTTAGGGTTAAGATAGATCATACAGTTTAAAACAACTTCTACATTTACTTATTTTATTTAATGTTCTTTGTTCTTTTGGTATCCTTTGTTGAAATGCATACTTAGGTAGGCGTAGAAGCAGGGAGCTAGCCACTGATTGTTTGCTTCATTTATATGCCTCTTGTGAATGGCTTACTGATGTGTTCAGCTAACTGCCAGTAGTGAATGGCTGCTCCTTCAAGAAAGGGTACAAAGAGAATGAAGCAAATTTGATAATAGAAGTCAAATGGAAATTTGTTTACAAATCTATGCTCTATCTGAATGATTAAACAAATTGTGGGTTTCATGTCCTTTTAAGTAAAAAGGGTATCTAGCAGACTAGACTAATTCAAATCATATCATATTGATATTGCTTTACATGCTTTTATTACTTGCTTTAATCATGTCATCTAGTATGTGCCCATCTTTATATAAATGCATATGTGTGTACTATATATTGTATATACACACTTTACTGTTTGTAGAGTTTTCCTGTTTCTCATATATTTGATGTATAGAACTGTCTATATGTTAAGGGTACCCCTAGAGACATTGTGATGTAAACCGAATTACACACATAATTTGAATCATCCCTGTATTATATTATTATTATTAATTTATTATTTATAATACAGAGAATGATGGACATTATGGCTCTGCTCTTATGGCCTAAACCCCTTAACGACCATAACATACGCTGTATGTCGCTGGTCGTTATGGGATTGTGTGTCGAAAATAGCGGGGTCCCACCACAAGCAGCAAGACCCTGCTATTAGTCCCTCCATCCTGATGGTTTGCTAAAATAGTGTGGTCTTGCAAAACACCTCCATAGAGAAATCAGCCACGTGCAGGGTACATCGCTGGTCATTAAGGGGTTAAGGAGAAAGCAATAAAGGTAGATTGCTCTTTTCTCCTAGCCTTGTGTTGTTTACGTAGCTGATGTGAGCTGTCAAACCCTTCAAACGTGATATTTTTTCAACTCAGCGTGGTTAATTATACCATCTTAGTTGTAACAGATGACTCATTTTCAGCACCGCCTTGATCACATGACTTAATTATATAACATTGCTCTAAATACTGAATACGGCTACTTTATTATTATTATTATTATTATTGTTATTATCAGGTATTTGTAGAGCGCCAACAGATTCTGCAGCGCTGCAAACATAGTCGGTGTACAGGATAGCTTTTGTAGGGTTCAAGTGGGTAGAGGGCCCTGCCGAGAGTTTCACTGTTGTAGTCGGCTCTTATGAAGCGATCTGTAAACAGCTGGGCCCATAGGCTTACAATCTAAGGGGTTCAAGGGGAGAGCAATGGCGTTAGGAAAGGTTAGTGTTGGTTGTATGCATCCCTGAATAGTAGAGTTTTTAGGGAGTGATTGAAGCAGTTAAAACTAGGGGAGAGTCTTATGGAGCGAGGCAGGGAATTCCACAAGATGGGGGCCAGTCTGGAGAAGTCCTGTAAACGTGAATGTGAGGAAGTAACACAGGAGGAGATCCTGAGCTGATCGAAGGGGACGGGAGGGAGAGTATCTAGAGACAATTTCTGAGATGTAGGGGGGAGCAGTGCAGTTGAGAGCTTTATATGTCAGGGTGAGGATTTTATGTTTAATCCTAGAGGCAAGAGGAATCAAATGAATGGTTTGGTAGAGAGGTGCAGCAGATGAAGAGCGACGAGTAAGGAAGATGAGCCTGGCAGAGGCATTCATAATGGATTGTAAAGGAGCTATGCGGCAGCTAGGTAGACCAGAGAGGACGGAATTGCAGTAGTCGAGGCGGAAAAGGATGAGAGAGTGGATTAAAATCTTGGTTGTATCTTGTGTAAGGAAATGTCTAATTTTAGCAATGTTTTTAAGGTGGAAGTGGCAGGTTTTAGCAAAGGACTGGATGTGAGGAGTGAAGGAAAGACCTGAGTCAAGTGTGACCCCAAGACATCAGGTGAGCAGGGAAGACGTAATGATGGAATTATCAACAGTTATAGAAATTTTGGGGGTGGAAACATTGGAGGAAGGGGGAAAAATAAGGAGTTCAGTTTTGGAGAGATTTAGCTTAAGGTAGTGAGAGGACATCCAAGATGAGATGTGAGAAAGACAGTTAGTGACACAGGTTAGTAAGGAAGGAGGTAGGTCTGGTGCAGAGAGGTAGATTTGGGTGTCATCGGCATACAAATGGTATTGAAACCCATGGGACTTTATTAAGGAACCTAGTGACGACGTGTAGATTGAGAAGAGAAGGGGACCAAGGACAGAGCCTTGAGGTACCCCAACAGAAAGTGGTATAGGGGCAGACGATGCTCCGGAGAAGGCTACACTAAATGTACGGTTAGTCAGATAGGAAGAGAACCACGAGAGAGCTGTGTCACAGATGCCGAATTCTACCCTTGAGAAAGTCTGCAATGACCCAGACAAAACACGCAGGGTCTTGGTTTGCTACAAGTTTTTAACATCACATTAGCTCCATCATTGGACCAATACAGCCGTTATTGAAAAAGGAAACAAACTTAAGGGCATTCCAATTCATAATAGCTGGCAGAGGGACCGATAAACAGATGGGCATTTTTAAGTAATTGTTTTAAAGCTCTAAAGATTTTATATTCTGTAAGTGCATCTAAATAGCGTGTTTTTAATTGTAATAAATCTGCTATTCTTGTGTAGAGAATGAGTTTTTGCCATTGTGTTTTGTAGAGTACAGTAATCGCACTATGGGTCTTATAGCATATAAGCAGCACCTTGTGAGTACTCTTAAAACTGAGCTGAGCTTTTGGTGTCACTGAATATAGTAAAGGGTATTCAGTACCCAAATTTCTTTTAACTTAGGAAGGGGGTGTTATCCCTTAATAGTGTGTATTTATATAAATCTTTAAGGTGATTTCTCTTGTAAGGTGTATCCAGTCCACGGATCATCCATTACTTGTGGGATATTCTCCTTCGACAGGAAGCTGCAAGAGGATCACCCACAGCAGAGCTGTCTATATAGCTCCTCCTCTAACTGCCACTACCAGTCATTCTCTTGCAGTTCTCGACAAGAAAGGAAGTAGCTAGAGAGATGTGGTGTTTTTATTTAGTTTATCTTCAATCAAAAGTTTGTTATTTTCAAATGGTACCGGAGTTGTACTATTTTAGCCTCAGGCAGAAAGTAGAAGAAGAGTCTGCCCATGGTCTTTGATGATCTTAGCAGGTTGTAAATAAGATCCATTGCTGTTCTCACACATAACTGAAGAGAGAGGTAACTTCAGCTGGGGGAATGGCGTGCAGGGTCTCCTGCTATGAGGTATGGGCAGTTTAAATTTTTCTAGAGAAAGATTATGCTAGAAAATGCTGTTAATACCGGATTTATTTAAGGTAAGCCTGATTACAGTGATTTAATAATGACTTGTATCATGCTTGCTGTAAAAGGTAATATTCTTATTACTTTCTCACATTACTGAAAAATAAAACATTTGCTGGAAGTGTTTAAACGTCTTTTTTATACATATTGGTGATAAAACATTATTGGGGCCCAGTTTTTTCCACATGGCTGGCTAGATTTTGCCTAGGGATAGTTTTGTTAGACCCTCTCACTGTGAATACAGGGTGGGAGGGGCCTATTTTCGTGCCTAAATGCGCATTAGATTTTGCAGCTTGAGACATCCAGTTTCCCTCAAGGAGTCCCCTGAATATTTAGGACCTCTCTAAAGGGTTTTTGTGCCTTTCAAAGTCGTTATATGGGCAGGTAGTTTGTTGTGACTGCTGAAAAACGTTTATATCGTTTTTTTATCCGGTTTTGAAACTAAGGGGTTAATCATCCATTTGCAAGTGGGTACAATGCTCTGTTAGTCTATTACACACACTGTAAAAATTTCGTAAAATGTACTGCTTTTTATCACTGTTTTTCAATTTCTGACAAAATTTGTTTCTCTTAAAGGCACAGTATCGTTTTTATTTTTTGCTTGTTTACATTTATCAAAGTGTTTTCCAAGCTTGCTTCTCTCATTGCTAGTCTGTTTAAACATGTCTGACATAGAGGAAACTCCTTGTTCATTATGTTTAGAAGCCATTGTGGAACCCCCTCTTAGAAAGTGTACCAAATGTACTGATTTTACTTTAAGTTATAAAGATCATATTCTGTCTTTAAAAGATTTATCACCAGAGGAAACAGAAAGGGGGAAGTTATGCCGACTAACTCGCCCCACGTGTCAGAACCTTTGACTCCCGCTCAAGGGACTCCTGCTCAAGTGGTGCCAAGTACATCTAGCGTGCCCATGGCGTTTACTTTACAAGACATGGTGGCAGTTATGGATCATACCCTTACAGCGGTATTGTCCAAACTACCAGGGTTACAAGGAAAGCGAGACAGCTCTGGGGCTAGAAAAAATACAGAGCACTTTAGTAGCTTTAGTAGCTATGTCTGATATCCACTCACAATATGCAGAAGCTGAGGCAGGAGAGCTTCTTTCTGTGGGTGATTTTTCTGACTCAGGGAAGATGCTTCAACCTGATTCTAATATGTCAACATTTAAATTAAAGCTTGAACACCTCCGTGTGTTGCTCAGGGAGGTTTTAGCTACTCTGGATTACTGTGACACCATTATAGTGCCAGAGAAATTGTGTAGATTGGATAAATACTAGGTAGTGCCTGTTTACACTGATGTTTTTCTAATACCTAAAAGATTTTCAGAAATTATTACTAAGGAATGGGATAGACCAGGTGTACCGTTCTCTCCCCCTCTTATTTTTAAGAAAATGTTTCCAATAGATGCCGCTACACGGGACTTATGGCAAATGGTCCCTAAGGTGGAGGGAGCAGTTTCTACCCTAGCTAAGCGTACAACTATCCCCGTCGAGGACAGTTGTGCTTTCCTAGATCCAATGGATAAAAAGTTAGAGGGTTCCTTAAGAAAATGTTTATTCAACAAGGTTTTATTTTCCAGCCTCTTGCTTGCATTGTCCCGGTCACTGCTGCTGCGGCCTTCTGGTTTGAGTCTCTGGAAGAGGCCTTACAGGTAGAAACTCCATTGAATGATATACTTGACAAGCTTAAAGCGCTTAAGCTAGCCAATTCATTTGTTTCTGACACCGTTTTTCATTTAACTAAACTAACGGCTAAGAACTCAGGTTTTGCTATTCAGGCGCGTAGGGCGCTATGGCTTAAATCCTGGTCAGCTGACATTACTTCAAAGTCTAAGCTTCTCAATATTCCCTTCAAGGGGCAGACCCTATTCGGGCCTGGACTGAAGGAGATCATTTCTGATATTACTAGAGGAAAAGGTCATGCCCTTCCTCAGGATAGGTCTAACAAATTAAGGACCAAACAAACTAATTTTCTTGCCTTTCGAAACTTTAAGACGAGTGCGGCATTATCTTCCTCTAATACAAAACAAGAGGGAAATGTTGCCCAGTCCAAGCCGGTCTGGAGACCTAACCAGGCTTGGAACAAAGGTAAACAGGCCAAGAAGCCTGCTGCTGCCTCTAAGACAGCATGAAAGATTGGCCCCCGATCCGGTAATGGATCTAGTAGGGGGCAGACTTTCTCTCTTCGCCCAGGCTTGGGCAAGAGATGTCCAGGATCTCTGAGCGTTGGAAATTGTGTCCCAGGGATATCTTCTGGACTTCAAAGCTTCTTTCACCTTTCACAATTATCTGCAGACCAGATAAAGAGAGAGGCATTCTTACATTGTGTTAAAGACCTCCTAGTTATGGGAGTGATCCACCCAGTTCCAAAGGAGGAACAGGGGCAAGGATTCTATTCAAATCTATTTGTGGTTCCCAAGAAAGTGGGAACCTTCAGTCCAATCTTAGATCTCAAGATCCTAAACAAATTTCTCAGGGTCCCATCTTTCAAGATGGAGACTATTCGAACCATCCTACCTATGATCCAGGAGGGTCAATACATGACTACCATGGACTTAAAGGATGCTTATCTTCACATTCCGATAGACAAAGATCATCATCGGTTTCTCAGGTTCACCTTCCTAGACAAGCATTACCAGTTTGTGGCTCTTCCCTTTGGGTTAGCTACGGCACCAAGAATCTTTATGAAGGTTATGGGGTCACTTCTGGCAGTCCTAAGGCCGCAGGGCATAGCAGTAGCCCCTTACTTAGACGACATTATGATACAGGCGTTGAATTTCCAAATTGCCAAGTCCCATACGGACATTGTTCTGGCATTCCTGAGGTCTGATGGGTGGAAATTGAAAGAAAAGAAGAGTTCTCTATCCCCTCTCACAAGAGTTTCCTTCCTGGGAACTCTGATAGATTCTATAGAAATGAGGATTTACCTGACAGAGGCCAGGTTGTCAAAACTTCTAAATTCCTGCCGTGTTCTTTATTCTACTTCTCGCCCTTCGGTGGCTCAGTGTATGGAAGTAATCGGCTTAATGGTAGCAGCAATGGACATAGTGCCTTTTGCCCGCCTACATCTCAGACTGCTGCAACTCTGCATGCTCAGTCAGTGGAATGGGGATTACACAGATTTGTCCCCTCTACTAAATCTGGATCAAGAGACCAGGGATTCTCTTCTCTGGTGGCTATCTCGAGTCCATCTGTCCAAAGGTATGACCTTCCGCAGGCCAGATTGGACAATAGTAACAACAGATACCAGCCTTCTGGGCTGGGGGGCAGTCTGGAACTCTCTGAAGGCTCAGCGGTCATGGACTCAGGAGGAGGCTCTCCTTCCGATAAACATTCTGGAAATAAGAGCGATATTCAATGCTCTTCAGGCTTGGCCTCAGCTAGCGGCAGTGAGGTTCATCAGATTTCAGTCGGACAACATCACGACTGTAGCTTACATCAACCATCAAGGGGGAACAAGGAGTTCCCTAGCGATGTTAGAGGTTTCAAAGATAATTCATTGGGCAGAGATTCACTCTTGCAGGAGTAGAGAACTGGGATGCGGATTTTCTAAGTCGACAGACTTTTCTTCCGGGGGAGTGGGAGCTCCATCCTGAAGTGTTTGCACAGTTGATTCAGCGTTGGGGCAAACTAGAACTGGATCTCATGGCATCTCGCCAGAATGCCAAGCTTCCTTGTTACGGATCCAGGTCCAGGGATCCCAAGGCAGCGCTGATAGATGCTCTAGCAGCGCCTTGGTCCTTCAACCTGGCTTATGTGTTTCCACCGTTTCCTCTGCTCCCTCGTCTGATTGCCATGGTCAAGCAGGAGAGATCATCTGTGATTTTGATAGCACCTGCGTGGCCACGCAGGACTTGGTATGCAGATCTGGTGGACATTTCATCCTTTCCACCATGCACTCTGCCTCTGAGACAGGATCTTCTACTTCAGAGTCCTTTCAACCATCCAAATCTAATTTCTCTGCGGCTGACTGCTTGGAGATTGAACGCTTGATTTTATCAAAGCGTGGTTTCTCCGAGTCTATCATTGATACAGGCGCGAAAGCCTGTCACCAGGAAAATCTATCATAAGATATGGTGTAAATATCTTCATTGGTGTGAATCCAAGGGTTACTCATGGAGTAAGGTCAGGATTCCTAGGATATTATCTTTTCTCCAAGATGGATTGGAGAAGGGTTTGTCAGCGAGTTCCTTAAAGGGACAGATTTCTGCTCTGTCTATTCTTTTGCACAAACGTCTGGCTGAGGTCCCAGATGTGCAGGCGTTTTGTCAGGCTTTAGTCAGAATTAAGCCTGTGTTTAAACCTGTTGCTCTGCCTTGGAGTTTAAATTTAGTTCTTAAGGTTCTTCAAGGGGTTCCGTTTGAACCTTTGCATTCCATAGATATTAAGGTCTTATCTTGGAAAGTTTTGTTTTTAGTAGCTATCTCCTCGGCTCGAAGAGTTTCAGAGTTATCTGCTTTACAATGCGATTCTCCTTATCTCATTTTTCATTCCGATAAGGTAGTGTTACTTACCAAACCTGGTTTTCTACCTAAGGTGGTATCTAATAAAAATATCAATCAGGAGATTGTTGTACTGTCACTGTGTCCTAATCCTTCTTCAAAGAAGGAACGTCTTTTACACAATCTTGACGTGGTTCGTGCTTTAAAGTTTTATTTACAAGCTACTAAAGATTTTCGTCAAACATCTGCATTGTTTGTTGTCTACTCTGGACAGAGGAGAGGCCAAAAGGCTTCAGCAACTTCTCTTTCTTTTTGGCTAAGGAGTATAATATGCTTAGCTTATGAGACTGCTGGCCAGCAGCCTCCTGAAAGGATTACAGCTCATTCTACTAGAGTGGTAGCTTCCACATGGGCTTTTAAGAATGAGGCTTCTGTTGAACAGATTTGTAATGCGGCGACTTGGTCTTCGCTTCATACTTTTTCAAACTTCTATAAATTTGATACTTTTGCTTCTTCGGAGGCTATTTTTGGGAGAAAGGTTTTGCAAGCAGTGGTGCCTTCCGTTTAAGCACCTGCCTTGTCCCTCCCTTCATCCGTGTCCTATAGCTTTGGTATTGGTATCCCACAAGTAATGGATGATCCGTGGACTGGATACACCTTACAAGAGAAAACAAAATGTATGCTTACCTGATAAATTTCTTTCTCTTGTGGTGTATCCAGTCCACGGTCCGCCCTGTCATTTTAAGGCAGGTGTGTTTTATTTTTAAACTACAGTCACCACTGCACCCTATGGTTTCTCCTTTCTCTTGCTTGTCTTCGGTCGAATGACTGGTAGTGGCAGTTAGAGGAGGAGCTATATAGACAGCTTTGCTGTGGGTGATCCTCTTGCAGCTTCCTGTTGGGAAGGAGAATATCCCACAAGTAATGGATGATCCGTGTACTGGATACACCACAAGAGAAATAAATGTATCAGGTAAGCATAAATTTTGTTTATTTAATGCAAATTTTACCCCAGGTATTATATCTGCTGGAATACTGTTTTGCGCTGAAAGGGTTTTTTTTAGCAAGTAAGCAGGAATCAAGGAAAGATGCTAAAATTACACTTTTGTGAATCGTATAAAGGTTTCCTGAAATAAAATAATAAAACAATATATTATTACCATTTTAGAACTGAATGACTTTGAAATTATGTTCATAAATACCACAAAAAAATTACAGTGAAAAGTGTGAAATTGAATATACATTTTTTTATATGTCATAGAAAGTAACAAAAACATAATTGAATTGCCTCTTTCAGAAATTCATAATATGAAGAAGTGTAAACACAAATGTTAATATGACTGCTCAATAGAAAGGAATGTGCATAGTGCTGGAGCAATTTCAGGTTGAAATACTGAGTTCATGTCCATAGAAAAAGATTTTTTAAAAAAACTTCATCTAAGCATTTCAAATTAATTGCTAACACTTCTGCTCATTGTTATTGTGTCTTTTTATTTATCCCACACATTTAGTAGACATGTATCTATCTAGGATGAACTATGGCTGATATTTCATGTGCATACAATAAACGTAAGAATGGCTATCTCATGAAGTTAAAGGGACAGTCAACATCAGAATTTTTGTTGAGTTATAAAATAGATAATCCCTTTATTAACCATTCCCCAGTTTTGCATAACCAACACAGTTATAAAAATATCAGTTTTACCTCTGTAATTACCTTGTATCTAAGCCTCTGCAGACTGCCCCCTTATTTCAGTTCTTTTGACAGACTTGCATTTTAGCGATTCAGTGCTCACTCCTCGGTAAATCCACGGGTATGAGCTCAATGTAATCTATATGAAACACATGAACTAACACCCTCTAGCTGTGAAAAACTGTCAAAATGCATTTAGATTAGAGGTGGCCTTCAAGGTCTAAGAAATTAGCATATGAACCTCCTAGGTTTGGCTTTCAACTAAGAATACCAAGAGAACAAATCAAAATTGATGATAAAAGAAAAGTGGAAAGTTGTTTGAAATTACATGCCCTATTTGAATCAGGAAAGTTTTTTTTGGACTTGACTGTCCCTTTAACCAAACCATGCACTCAGGACACCTAGTGGCAAAATATAAATTACACGTTCCAGTTTAAACTGTTATTTTGTCTTTTTTTCCTTTTTCATTTCACTACAGAGTGGTATACAAGGCTCAACTGGTTGAATTACCTTAGTAGATAGGTAGGTTATAAACATTGTCATATTAATTTGATGTTAGAGGCGAAGAAAGTGCATGTTAAACTTATTTTATATACAAAAAGATTAGATTCTAACATTTATTTCTTTTTTCTAATAAAACATAAAAAAAATTACTAAACGGATATGAATCCTGCAATTTGTCTTTAATGATTCAGATAGAGCATGGAATTGAAATAACTTTCTAGTTTAAATGCATCCAGAAGGATTCTTTCTAATTTACTTCTACTGTCAAAGATTCTTTGTATCTTTGTATCTTTTGTTGAAAAGCAGGGCTGTAAGCTCAGGAGCGTGCACGTATCTGTAGCACTATATGGCAGCAGTTCTGCAAGAACGTTATCCGTTTGCAAGAGCACTAGATGGCAGCACTATTTCCTGCCATGTGATGCTCCAACCACCTACCAAGGTATCTCTCCAACAAAAAATGTCATGGGGAAAAAAGCTAATCTGATAAAAGAAGTAAACTGGAAACTTTTGTTTTTAATGATATGCTCACAAAATAAATGTTTGGGTTTCATATCCTTTAAGTATGAAGATGTTTAAACTTATGTTGAATTATTTAACCATTGCAATATAAAAATGCAAAAAATAACATTTTATTATTTCACTATTTCTTATATATAACAATGAATTAAACACAAAGTTAAAGTCAGCTACAGAGCATCAATGCACTACTTGGAACTGCTTAACACATCGGAGACAATGGCAAGAGGCATATGTGCATAGCCACCAATCACCAGCTAGCTCCCAGTAGTGTATGATATGTACATAATCTTCTTCAAAAGAGGATTCCAAGAAAAAAAGTAAATTTGCAAATATAAGTGATTTTAAAAGTGTCTTAAAATGACATGTTCTATTTGAAGGATGCAAGTTTAATCTGAACTTTCCTATCCCTTTAAGCTTAAATAAACTGCATTATTCATAACAAATACTACTGGATATAACTAAAGAGAGAACAGATATTACCTATCAATTTGATTGCAAATCAGTAAACAAAATGAGACATAAACATGGGTTTACAGTTTGAAAATTCAGTAAACTATTTATCTGTCTGTCTATCTATCTATCTATCTATCTATCTATCTATCTATCTATCTATCTATCTATCTATCTATCTATCTATCTATCTATCTATCTATCTATCTATCTATCTATCTATCTATCTATCTATCTATCTATCTATCTATCTATCTATCTATCTAACTATCTATCTAGTGTATCTGAAAATATGTAGGACATATATGTCTGAATATTAATTGAAAGTAATCGCTTCTGAAGAGTTACCAAATTATTGTCTGGTTCAGAACTAAGCAGAAATCAAGAGGCTTTGTATTTTATTAAATCTCTTTAAGCAATGCCATCATTTCCTTTATAATTGGAATATACAAAGATTGTGTGCTTGCTTGTTGTTTTTGTGGATGCTCAGTTCACATTCTACTAAACAAAAATATTTTTCTGTGTATTAAAAGTTAAACATATTCCTTCAAAGCATAGTATACACAATTAAAGTATGATCTTCTGAATGTGTATTTATTATTGAAGTGTGTGGTTGCCATGCACATCCATTTCCCAGTGCTCCTGCCAAAACAGCGTCGTGCAGGGTTCAAGATGGTGCACTGTGCAAAAGCTAAATATATATAAATCTTCAAGCCAAAAGCACTCTCATCTAAACAGTCCTAGAAAAAAACACTCTCTGGTTTTGAAAAAATAGAATTTACTAGCGTGACGTTTCGAGGTATTCAAGGAAGGGGTGAATACCTTGAAACTTCACTCTAGTAAATTCTATCTTTTCAAAACCTGAGAGTGCTTTTTTCTTGGAAATATATATATATATATATATATATATATATATACAGAGGTGTAACTAGAAACCACAGCTATATATATATATAGGTGTAACTAGAAACCACAGATATATATATATATATATATATACACAGAGGTGTAACTAGAAACCACAGATATATATATATATAGGTGTAACTAGAAACCACAAATATATATATATATATATATATACAGAGGTGTAACTAGAAACCACAGATATATATAGGTGTAACTACAAACCACAGATATATATATATATATATATATATATATATATATATATATATATATATATATATATATATATATATACAGTGAGGCCTCGGTTTACGAATTTAATTCGTTCTCCGGGTCGTTTCGTATTGCGAAAAATTCGTAAACCGAAACACGGTTTCCCATAGGAATGCATTGAAAATCAATTAATGCGTTCCGGAGGTCCGAAAAAATTCAAATAAAGTGTCCAAAAAATGCTCCAAAAGGCTCCAAAAGGCTTAACAACTTGCTGCAAATGGCTCCAATGTCTCCAAAAGGCTCCACAACTTGCTGCAAATGGCTCCAAAAGGCTTAACAACTTGCTGCAAATGACTCCAAAAGGCTCAACAACTTGCTGCAAAATGGCTCCAAAACCTCTCCAACACCTCCACACTGGTACCCAAACTTCATTAATTCAATCATACTTGAGTATGCAGGGGGCACAGGGGCCACTGGTTTCGTATTGCGAAAAATATTCGTAAACCGAGGGGGGCAAACCGGCATTTTGTTTCGTATTGCGAAAAAAATTCGTAAACCGAGTCAATTTTTCTTCAAATTTCGATTTTGTAAACCGAAATTTCGTATACCGAGTCGTGCGTAAACCGGGGCCTCACTATATATATATATACAGAGGTGTAACTAGAAACCACAGATATATATATATATAGGTGTAACTAGAAACCACAGATATATATAGGTGTAACTAGAAACCACAGATATATATATATATATATATATATATATATATATATATATACAGAGGTGTAACTAGAAACCACAGATATATATATATATATAGGTGTAACTAGAAACCACAGATATATATATATATAGGTGTAACTAGAAACCACATATATATATATATATATATATATATATATATATATATATATATATATATATATATATATATATATATATACAGAGGTGTAACTAGAAACCACAGGGCCCAGGTGCAAGAATCTAAGAAGGGCCCCCCACACAAAAAAGGTGAATTTGATACATATCTTTTTTTTTAACATTTAACACAGAAAAATAAAATGTGAATCCAATTACATGTCTGCAAAAGGAGGTACCCTGTGCCCACAGTCTGTGAGATGGTCTGACACCCTATTACTGTATAGAGTGACACTGTTTAACCTACCAGTACTGTATATAGTGAGTTAGTGACAATGTCTGTAATCTGCTGGTGAGATGGCTGGCCTGACCCTACCCATCCCAGTACTTTATAAAGTGACCACAATAGTTTGTGACCTGGTCCAGCCCCCCAGTACTGTATATAGTGGTACTGTATAGTGACACTGTTTACCCCCCCCCCATGCTGTAGTAACACGGTTTGAAATTTGCTAGTTCCACAAACATACACACACACACATACATGCATAAATGCACACACAGTCACATACATACACACACACACATAAACACTAATAGGTAAAACAGAAACACTAACCCATGTAGTCCGAGACAGAGACACTAGTGAAGCATCATGTCACACTCACATGATATCAGTGCAGGCAGTGGCATGTCAACGTTTTTTATTGAAAAAAGCTAGGCCCCCACCCTTTTAAGGGCCCGGTCGCAGTTGTGCCCTCTGCACCCCCTGTAGTTCATTCCCTGTATATATATATATATATTCTGAATTTCCATTATCAGTAGTTATTGGGGAAAAGTGTTGAGAGATAGAGAAAGAGAGAACATAATTTTAAAAAACGTTTCATTTCACTTTCATTATCAAAATTTGCACACTCTTTTTATATCCACTCTTTCTGAGGAGGTACCAATCTGCTATATAGTTACCATTCAGACTAAGTGCTTTTGCATTGTCTTTTTATTATGCATGTGTTAATAATGCAATCCTACTGTATTTAATGGTCTTTTAAGTAAAACTGGAAATGTTGTTCTAGTAATTTTCATCACAACACTGACCTCCTGTTTTAGTGAACAAGAACAAGTAAACATGCACGTTTAAACGTGCATGTTGTAACATTTCCAGTACGGTTGATTTACCATTTAGCAAATAAAACACTCATTCATTGATTTTTATTTCAGGCACCATACAGCCTATCCTTATAAAGATAACAGACCATAAATACGATTTGGCTCAGTTAATTATTTCATTGCTATTAATTAGGATTCAGCTTATTGAAAGAGATAATCATTTTTGTTTCATAATAGAGAGAAATTGATTTTGTTTAAATACTGACCTTCCTCCATTCACAATTTCAGTTAGGTAAGGGAAAAAATGTTCTGGGAACATCTTACCCTTGAAAATGAAATAAGATAGCATGGCTATTTGCATTAAACATTTCTGATTATGCATACCTATGGTTGGCAGAGTTTTACTGCTGGAATAGGAGTCACGTTAAGCTATTAAAAGAGGGAAAAACAGATTTCCATTTTCAAAATTGCATTCTAATTTCAAAATGCAGCACTTCTTTTCTAAGCCAAAACTGAGGTGCTCATGAGCCAAATTTTTTGTATTCCCAAAATCAGTCTGCGCTACCAAGGCATTATTGCTTTTACAGCAGACATGTGCTATTAACAGAAAAAATAAGCAGATATCCCTTTTCATACTTACTCTTTAATTTAAAAAGGTTGTAGTTAAACAAAATCGCTGCTGACACAACAAAAGTCAATAGAAAAAAAGTATTTTTGTTTGCTTAAAGGGACACTAAACCCATTTTTTTTCTTTCATGATTCAGATAGAGCATGCAATTTTAAGCAACATTCTAATTTACTTCTATTATCATTTTTTCTTCATTCTGTGCTATATTTATTTGAAAAAGCAGGAATTTAAGCTTAGAAGCGGCCCATTTTTAGATCAGCACCATGTGCTGAACCAAAAATGGGCTGGCTCCAAAGCTCAGATTCCTGCTTTTTTTTAAAAGATAGAAAGAGAATGAAGAAAAAATAATCATTGAAGTAAATTAGAATGTTGCTTAAAATTGCATGCTCTATCTGAATCATGAAAGAAAAAAAAAATGGGTTTAGTATCCCTTTAAGCAATCACAATTCAGGCATAAACAACAACTTTGTTCTAGTGTTATATAAAAATAGCACCCAGTGCTCAATATATACTGTATCATGGCCAGTGATATAAATATTTTTTTAAATTTAAAAACACCTGGGGTAGTCAATTTTGCCTTCTGTCTTGCCTGGGAATATGGTTTTGTACTGTGATAATAAATGAACAGCAGCCAAAAATAAAATAAAATACAGTTTTCTCTTTAGCACCACTGAAAACAAAACAGAGTACTAGAGAGTCCAAAATAAGAGATTGTCACTTAGTAGTAATACTGGTTTTATTGTACTAAATATTATGCATATTAACAACATTTTTTTAGTTTCTTTTTTTCCTCAGGTGTAAAGGAATGAGAAGAGATAAATAAATAAATAAATAAATAAATAAATAAACAATATTAAATAAACAATAAAGAAGAGAGGAAACAACTGCTTGTCTTTTAAAATGTATTCTTAAGAATGAAAAAGGTTTTACTACTTACCACAAATATTTTATTATAAAATCTAAAATCTAATGATAAGAATGTAAATATAATTGTCTGTGTATGTATTATTTTAGTTTATTTGTTAATAAAATTATTATGAAATGGAAAATAATTTTAGTTTTTCATTCTCTTATGAGCAGATGTAGATATTAACTAATACTTACCTGGCCATCTGTTTTTTGTTTTTTTTTTTGCAGTCTCATAAGGAGATCTAAATCTGGCAACAGCTGAAGCATTTTTGTAAAAAAAAAAAAGTGTATTGCTTTGTACTGCTGTACTCATAATATAAAATCTTAATAGAAATAGACATATAGTAATATGGCATCACTTGTTTTTAAACTGATAGAGACTTAAAGGGTTAGAAATCTTTTTTTAAATTATAGAAAAAAACAATTGCATATATTTAATAAAAGGTACTTGCTTTTGTTTTGAAACAAATCTTCTTAATACTGTACAATTTATGTTTTATTTCCCTTAAAACCAGCGGCAACAACTGCCTATAAAAGTAGGCAGAGTTTTATTATTCTGAGTTACTGAGCACCATCTAATTGCTAATTAGTTGCGGACATTTTATTTGAATAGTATGCGCACTCCTTATTTAAAGGGACAGTTTGCACAAAAACTTTCTCACCTGAAATTTGTTCCCAATTATCGATTTTACCTGATGGAGTGGATTACATTGTTACAAATAGTTACTTAGCCGTTATATTGGCATTTAAAATAGCTGTTTTAACCTGCACCGTCAAAAACACTTTACTTGTAATAAAAGCACTTTCCGACACTCGCAAAAATCATACTTTCTCTTGTAAGGTGTATCCAGTCCACGGATTCATCCATTACTTGTGGGATATTCTCCTTCCCAACAGGAAGCTGCAAGAGGATCACCCACAGCAGAGCTGTCTATATAGCTCCTCCCCTAACTGCCACTCCCAGTCATTCTCTTGCAGCTCTCGACAAGGGAAGTAGCTAGAGAGATGTGGTGCATTAATGTAGTTTATCTTCAATCAAAAGTTTATTATTTTTAAATGGTACCGGAGTTGTACTATTTTAGCCTCAGGAAGAAAGTTGAAGAAGAGTCTGCCTGAGGTTTTTGATGATCTTAGCAGGTTGTAACTAAGATCAAAAATCATACTTCTAGTGCACCTGAGCAGAAGTGTTAAATACTGCTCCATTTGTAATCTGGCCCTTAATATTACATTACAGCTGTTAAAATTGAAACTAGGACATGCATTTTGTTTATCTCTGTATTTATGCTCATTAGCTCCTAGGGACGGCTATCACAACTTTCTTGGTGAAGAAAGACAAACATGACACAAGAAGGATACTAAAGACATTTTAAAGAGGGATATTAAACAGCAAAAAAAAAAAAAAAAATCTCCAGAAAACTAATTCATTTTCAAATAAACTCTTTTTTTTTAAATTAAGCAAGGAAAAGAATTGTGTATGGTGTCAATTTAATAATTGTCAGAAAAAAAGTTGAATTGCAGTGACAGAGACAGATTCCATTTACATAAATCTCTGTGTGTAATAATTTGATACAAATGAACAATATGTACTGTAAGTAGCTAATAACATTAAAGGGACAGTCTAGTCAGAATTAATGATTCATGATTCAGATAGAGCATGTAATTTTAAACAACTTTCCAATTTACTTTTAACATCAAATATGCATTGTTCTCTTGGTATTCTTAGTTAAAAGCTAAACCTAGGCAGGTTCATATGCCAATTTCTAAGCCCTTAACCCCTTAATGACCGGACCATTTTTCAATTTTCTTACCCTTAATGACAATGGCTATTTTTACATTTCTGCAGTGTATGCGTTTAGCTGTAATTTTCCTCTTACTCGTTTACTGTACCCACACATATTATATACCGTTTTTCTCGTCATTAAATGGACTTTCTAAAGATACCATTATTTTCATCATATCTTATAATTTACTAAAAAAAAAATGATAAAATATGAGGAAAAAATGGAAAAAAACACACTTTTTCTAACTTTGACCCCCAAAATCTGTTACACATCTACAACCACCAAAAAACACCCATGCTAAATAGTTTCTAAATTTTGTCCTGAGTTTAGAAATACCCAATGTTTACATGTTCTTTGCTTTTTTTGCAATTTATGGGGCAATAAATACAAGTAGCACTTTGCTATTTCCAACCACTTTTTTTCAAAATGAGCGCTAGTTACTTTGGAACCCTGATATCTGTCAGGAATACCTGAATATCCCTTGACATGTATATATTTTGTTTTAGAAGACATCCCAAAGTATTGATCTAGGCCCATTTTAGTATATTTCATGCCACCATTTCACCGCCAAATGCGATAAAAAAAAAAAAAAAGTTCACTTTTTCACAAATTTTGTCACAAACTTTAGGTTTCCCACTGAAATTATTTACAAACAGCTTCTGCAATTATGGCACAAATGGTTGTAAATGCTTCTCTGGGATCCCCTTTGTTCAGAAATAACAGACTTATATGGCTTTGTGGTTGCTTTTTGGTAATTAGAAGGCCGCTAAATGCCGCTGCGCACCACACATGTTTTATGCCCAGGAGTGAAGGGGTTAATTAGGGAGCTTGTAGGGAGCTTGTAGGGTTAATTTTAGCTTTAGTGTAGTGTAGTAGACAACTCCAAGTATTGATCTAGGCCCATTTTGGTATATTTTATGCCACCATTTCACCGCCAAATGCGAGCAAATAAAAAAAAAACTTTACATTTTTCACAATTTTAGGTTTCTCACTGAAATTATTTACAAACAGCTTGTGCTATTATGGCAGAAATTGTTGTAAAAGCTTCTCTGGGATCCCCTTTGTTCAGAAATAGCAGACTTATATGGCTTTGGCGTTGCTTTTTGGTAATTAGAAGGCCGCTAAATGCTGCTGCGCACCACACGTGAATTATGCCCAGCAGTGAAGGGGTTAAATTAGGTAGCTTGTAGGGAGCTTGCAGGGTTAATTTTAGAGATCAGCCTCCCACCTGACACCTCCCCTCCCCCTGATCCCTCCCAAACAGCTCTCTTCCCTCCCCCACCCCACAATTGTTACCGCCATCTTAAGTACTGGCAGAAAGTCTGCCAGTACTAAATAAAAGAGTTTTTTTGTTTTTTTTAAATAAAAATTATAAAATATTTTAGTTGTGATGGACCCCTGCCTTAGCACCAACCTCCCTGATCCCCCCTCCAGCTCTCTAACCCTCTCCCCTACCTAATTACCGCCATCTTGGGTACTGGCAGCTGTCTGCCAGTACCCAGTTTGGCCCCACTGGCCAAACTATTTAAATTTTATTTATAACTTTTATTTGTATTTTTTATACAAATTTATTTCTGTAGTGTAGCAGCCCCCCCCCAATACCCCCACCCCCTCCCCCTCCCAGATCCATTTATATGTAAAAAAAAAAAAAAAAAATTTAACTTTTTTTTTCCCCCTTCCTTCATTGGTGTCAGTGTGGTAATGCGCGCACGTGCACGCGCATCCACGTGCACACGTGCATCGTGCACATGCGCGCATCGTGCACGTGTGCGCGCGCATCGTGCACGCGCGCACACACGCTCCCTCCTCCCACTGGGCAAAGGCACCATCGGCACCATCACTACCGGTGCAGAGAGGGCCACAGAGTGGCTCTCTCTGCATCGGAGGCTTGTAAAGGGGTATTGCAGGATGCCTCCATATCGAGGCATCACTGCAATACCCTCAGAGCTGCTGGAAGTGATTGTGATCACTTCCAGCACTCTGTTAGACAACTGACGTACCAGGTACGTCCATTGTCATTAACTGCTTGTTAATGCATGACGTACCTGGTACGTCAGTTGTCATTAAGGGGTTAAAGGGACACTAAACCCATTTTTTTTTTCTTTCATGGTTCAGATAGAGCATGCAATTTTAAGCAACTTTCTAATTTACTCATATTATTAATTTTTCTTCGTTCTCTTGCTATCTTTAATTAAAAAGCAGGAATGTGATGCATAGGAGCCGGCCCATTTCTGTTTGAAAACCTGGGGTATGCTTGCTTATTGGTGGATAAATGTAAGCCTCCAATAAGCAAGTGCTATCCATGGTGCTGAATCTAAAATGGGCTGGCTGCTATGATTTACATTCCTGATTTTAAAATAAAGATAGCAAGAGAACGAAGAAAAAATGATAATAAGAGTAAATTAGAAAGTTGCTTAAAATTTCATGGTCATGAAAGAAACAAATTGGGTTCAGTATCCCTTTAAAGGCCGCCTTAATTTGAATGCATTTGACGGTTTTTCACAGCTAGATGGCGTTAGTTCATGTGTGCTATATAGATAATGTTGTGCTCACACCCATGGAGTTACTTATGAGAGGGCACTGATTGGCTAAAATGCAAGTCTGTTAAAAGAACTGAAATAAGGGGGCTTGGATAGAGGTAAAAAGTATGTTAATACAACCTTGTTGGTTATGCAAAACTGGGGAATGGTTAATAAAGGCAATATCTATCTTTTAAAAAAAAAAAAAAAAAATTCTGGAGCAGTCTGTCCCTTTAAGTGCTATATAATTTTGACATTTGTAAGAATGCAAAAGTATAAAGAACCTGGAGCAGTTCTGGTGGCTGTGGTAATCTGCTGGAGATTCAATCAGCATGATACTGCTTTCTGAATGGCTTTCTATCCTTGAAACTTGGCTATCATAATCAATACACCTGAAAATAAAAAAATAACTATTGCCATATATATATATATATATATATATATATATATATATATATATAAAACTGGGGCTATTTTTTTACCCACTTGGTAGGTATACATTTATTAAAAATTAAATAAAAAAACACAATAAGTCTTTTTTCTACTAATGCATATTTTCATTTTCCAGTTTCAACAAATAAAACATTTGTAACAACTGTACTTGCCTATAAGTTTTAAAAATATAAATAATGTGTTTTAACCTCTTAAGGACATATGACAGAATTTTTCCGTCATAAAACAATTGAGCAAAGCCCATAACTATATGTTTATATTTATCTAATAAAGTATTGAACAGGAACTGGTAGTTAAAGGGACAGTCTACACCAAAAAGATAGATAATCCCTTTATTACCCATTTCCCAGTTTTGCATAACTAACACAGTTATAATAATATACTTTTAACCTCTGTGATCAACATGTATCTAAGCCTCTGCAAACTGCCCCTTTTTTCAGTTCTTTTGACAGACTTGCAGTCTAGCCAATCACTGCCTGCTCCCAGATAACTTCTCGTGCATGAGCACAGTGTTATCTATATGAAATCCATGAACTAACACCCTCTAGTGGTGAAAAACTGTTAAAATGCAATCTGAAAGAGGTGGGCTTCAAGGTCTAAGAAATTAGCATATGAACCTCCTAGGTTAAGCTTTCAACTAAGAATACCAAGAGAACAAAGCAAAATTGATGATAAAAGTACATTGGAAAATTGTTTAAAATTACATGCTCTATCTGAATCATGAAAGTTTATTTTGGCCTAGACTGTCCCTTTAAGACAGATTACCAAAAAATGTAATGCTTTCCATTAAAAGATGTAAAAATATTCAGTTAGATAAAAGCAAAACAGACTTTCTAACCTGGTTTAGGGCTAGATTATGAATGGCACAATAACTTTTGCATGCAAGCGAAAATGGGGTTTATTGCGGCTCTTTGTGCGCTCTACTCTTAATCTTGCCCTTAATGGTTCATATTTGTTTTTCCTGGTGATGCTGTAGGGAATATCATGAGCATTCAAAGACATTTATCTGTGAGTGCAGAAAAAAAAATAATAGCAACATATGCAGCAGGAGATAATTGCTCATGGTACATGTGTTGCACTTCATTATAAAAACTGTGGCTCATTGGCTTTCATGGAGTGTATCAAGATTTTTTTGAGGTTGAAATATCTGGGGGCTGAGTGTTTCTGGCTCACATGAGTTATCCTCTCTGCCACCTCAAGGATTGCGGCGTTAAATCATCCTGATCTGATTGGGAAAATTGACAAACCCTGCTCTCAATCAATTGGTTGCAAGGGCATGGATGCAGAAGCAATTGCTTGTGCACTGTTAAATGCTGTTCCCTAGCTGCAGAGCTAAGTGGAAAGGTTCCTGGTAGAAAACCTTGCCTGCCAGACTTTTGATAAATAGAACCCTTTGCCTTTACTCTCCCTTTAGAAAATATATGTCAGGCTCTTTTTCCTTTAATGCACTTTAATCATAATAATCTTAGATTTAAATACTGTTTCTGCAGTATTTTTTTTGGGGGTCCGACTCCTCATATGAATAAGAATAACCAAAAGGCTGCCTAGAATAAACACACATGATTATTAGTAGATTTATACCAATGATTGCATAACATTAGTCAAACTATTAAAGAATTTGTGTATTTAAAGTATTGCCCACAAAATTGGATTATATTGATGCAAACTTAAAAGATTTGTATGTTTCCAAGAGGAAGGGAGTCTTGCATCTCTTGTAGTGTACAGGAAGTTGCAAAAAAAAAAAAAAAAAAGCCACCTGTAAAGAGGAATCATAAGAAACCCACAAGTTCTGAATAGCTGATAATAGAGTAGACTGCATTAGAGGAAATAAATCAGTTTCCTGAGAGAACGCCTAGGGCTGACAGGATTTACCTGATATAACAGAACCTTTACACATGAGGAACCCTCTATAAAAGGATCCGCTAATGAATTCTGCTATAACATAAATAAATCAAACACCCATTCCTTACACAAACATTCAGACAGGAAAGGGAAAACAGCCAGAGGGGAAGAAAAAAGAGAAGAGATTCAAGTGCTGTGACTCTATGAGCTTTAAATCAGTTCAACATGTACAATTAGTGTATATGCACTGAAAGCAAGTAATGCTAGTCACTGAGCTAGATGCAATACACATGTTTGCCCTGCAAGCAACTACTGCAATTTCCGCCAGCCATGCAAGTTCTCATGGGGAAAGCAGAAAGGAAAACATTACACCAATTTCATAATAGCTCAGTACAGGGTGTTCCTTGTATTTATTCATAGGAAGAATGAGCAAATGCAGCACAATTTATTACAATGCAAATTTAGAAGATAGTAGATTGAAAATAGAAATGCTATTTTTAATAACTAAACTATGATTTTTTATTGTATGTCAAATAAAATGAGGGTTGGCAGCACAAGACATTGTGCAAAATTCTTAACAGCCTAATTGCAGGTTTTCTGAAAAAAAAAAAAAAAAAATATATATATATATATATATATATAAAGTATGCAAGTAGAATCCCAGATATATACAATATATCTTAGGAAGCTCTAGGTCCACCAGCGCTCCAAATGAGGGTTATACTAAATGATCCTCAAAAATGACAATAAATATAGTAGTTTAATACTGAATATGCTTAATGACTGCAGCTAACCTAAGTCGAAGGGGGACTCTCTGTATCCCCCCTCTAAAGATAGAAATAAAAATAGAATGGAAAGGTAAGCGCTATCCAGCAAATGATATGTAGGGGTATAAATAATAATACATATAAAACCACATATATAAAAATGAATAAATATGTACAAAAACCTAAAAGGAAAAAGTCATAGTTAAAAGTTACTGCAAGTAACTAAAAAGTCTTAAAACTCAAATAAAGGGACAATTGAGCAGTTCATATAGATCCAAAAAAACTTCTTCAGACTTCCAATTCCCCTATGGGTGTGCACTTACTTGAATTAACCTCAATCAGTATGAGGTAAGTAGAGACGTAATCACTTATCACAACATCCGCTGTCTGCATAAGCCTCTTGTATGGAATACAGAACCACCTTATTGGTTTGGAGTGTTTGCGGTTAAAAACTTTCAAATCCTCTTTCCATAGAGTAGGGTAGAACTTCAATTTGGTGCCATAGAATGCAAAGAAAAAAGGAAACACTGATAGTGCATTAACCTTTTTATTGATTAAAATACAGAACACCAGTAGATAAAACCTACTCACAAGAATGACCTCAATATATGAGGTAAAGATACAGCGTATAAATCCAAACACAGGCAAATATCAGCAAATGTCGGCAGTTTGAAGTAATACTAAGCAATGAAACCTTACGCGTTTCGAAGGCGTATACAACTTGCGTCTGCCTTCTTCGTCAGAGGTGAGTATTTGCTATAGCGCCTGTGCGTCTTTTACAGAAGTCAGACGTGATTACGTCAGGAGGGCGGATTGCTTAGTTTCCATAGTGATCGGGAGTAAACAGGAAGAAATTTTGAGTGTGTATATCAGATGTATAAAAAATCGCTACCGGATGTTAACAGTAAGGTACATCTGAACTCAAAAATATTATATCTTTAATCACAATTAGGTATATAAATATATAAATACTATAATACGATAAAAAATAGGTATATTTAGAAAATAAGACATCCAACCCCTAAATTAGTTCGTATAACAGTAAGTGCACTTAAAATCTATATAAATAATTAATTTAAAATCCCAATGTATATAAAAAATTCAATAAAGAATAGAGTATACTCCATAATCATATATAAATTCATATGTCATAAAAATAAATACTTCATAATGCTAAAAATAGTGTATGAATAGAGGAAAACTATATATAAAATTCATATAATAAAGGATATATATCTATATACATATATAAAAAGAATTTCTCCTAATAAAAATCCTTGCTAAAATGCCTAAATAGCGGGGGCATAAAAAATATTTCATAGGGGTGTACATGGAGGATCTATGGAGGAAATAAAAATACACTTTATATATATTATTTAAAGGTAAACTATAGATGCCACAACTACAAGAAAGCAGCAATGTCAATATCCTTATTTAGACCATATGGCACCATAGTATTAAATAGGTGAATCCAATAGGTCTCTCTCTGCCTGAGGAGGCGTTCCCTGTCTCCCCCTCTCTCAGATGTTTTCACCAATTCCAGAATGGTACCTCTGAGACATTTGGGGTCCTGCTCATGAACCACCCTGTAGTGTTCAGAGAGGTTATGAGATTTTAGGCCATCTTTAATATTGGTTATATGCTCATACATTCTCTTCTTAAAGGGGCGTGTCGTGCGACCTATATACTGGAGGTCACAGCTACATTGAATCAGGTACACTACGTATTCTGTTTTACAATTACATAGTGTCTGTATATCACATTGTTTACCGTTTGTTGTGGAGAACACCTGCTTGGTGGGTCTATTGCCATTATATGCATGTTCACAGACGCAACAATATATATATATATAGACACCCTTCGCGCCCCCTCATTGAGCCAAGTTTCCTTTGATTGGGTCTTCCTTAATTGGCTTGGTGCCAAAATGTTTTTTAAATTTTGATTCTTTCTAAAGATAAAGCCTGGTCTCTTGTCTAGAACTCCCTTTAGGATTTTGTCTTTTTGGAGAATATGCCAATGTTTAAGAATTATAATTTTTAATACCCACTGATCCTTCATTAATTGTGGTAATGAAATGCATTTGTTTTGTTTCTCCATTAGCTTTATTTGATGTAGTTTTTGCATTCGTACCTTTTATTAAATCCATATTTTTAAGATCTTTTACTTTATTGTAAGCTGCTTCGATATTTCTTTCTCCATATCCTTTCTCTTTAAATTTCTTTTTTAGAGAGACAGCTTCTTTTTCAAAGTCTGTTTGACGGGAACAATTTCTTTTAATCCTTAGAAATTGACCATAAGGAAAGTTTTTTATCCAACTAGGATGATGGTTGCTTGTAGCATGGATAAAACCATTGCTGTCTGTATCCTTTCTGTATAGTTTTGTTGCTATTTTTCCTCCTTCTTGGAACAGAACCAAATCCAAAAATTCAATTTCAGTATTATTGAACTTTTCTGTGAATTTAAGGTTAACATCATTATCTTTTATGAAAAGAAAAAATTCAGATAGCGTATCGACCCCCCCCCTTTCCAAATAAATATGTTGTCATCAATAAAACGGGACCAAGTTACTATGTTGTCCCTAAAGGGGATGTTGTTCCAGATACATCTCTCTTCCCATAGACCCATATACAGGTTAGCGTAGCTGGGGGCAAATTTAGTCCCCATAGCTGTACCGCTAACCTGTATATAGTATTCATTTTCAAACATGAAGTAGTTTTGTTCCAAAATAAATTTTATTGATTCAACAATAAACATTTGATTTTTATCTGGGAGGTTAGTTAACTTCTTTAGCCAATATTCAATCGATTGTATGCCCAAAATATGGGGAATATTTGTGTAAAGGGCCGTCACATCAACCGTAACCCATATATAATCTTCCTTCCATTCAATTCCAGTCAATTTACTAATGGTATCAGGGGTATCTCTAATGTAAGATTTCATAGACGGTACCAGAGGCTGTAGGAAATGATCAACATATTCTGATAGTGAGGATGTCAAAGAATTAATCCCCGTGACTATGGGTCTACCTGGTGGATTAATTTCGCTCTTATGTATTTTAGGAAGGTGGTAGAAAACTGCTACCACCGGATCATTATTGATCAAAAATTTCAATTCATCCTCATTTTGAACTCTATGAAATTTAGCGGTATCCAATAGGTCATTATATTTTCTGACAAAAATGTTAGTAGGGTTATGTGGGCGTTTTTTATAGGTAGTTGAATCATTAAGGAGTCTTTTGGCTTCCTTAATGTAATCTGCCCTATTTTGTATTACAACTCCCCCACCCTTGTCCGCTTCCCTAATGACAATGTCCAAATCTTCTTTAAGTTTTTTTATTTCTAATTTGTCCTTAGTACTTGTGTTGTCCTTCTTGATTTTGTAGTTCTTACAATACTCATAGAAATCCTGAGTGACTAGGCTTTCAAACACTGGGATACAGTTGCCTTTAGAGTGTATAGGATAGAACAATGATGTTGGCCGAAAGTTAGAATTTTTATTCATTATCAATTTCTCATCATGTTGCTCTTCCATATTTATGTATTCTCCCCCGGCTGAATTATTTAAATTCGCCAGTAGTTCTACTGTCTCCATATCTGCTTCTGTAAGAGAAGTATGATTCATATTATGTGTGTCATTTTGATTTTCAACTTTATTTTTCTCAAAATGTCTACTCAGAGTAAGCTTACGGATAAATTTATGTAGATCAATGAGCAAAGTGAAAGTGTTTGGTCCCTTAGTAGGGGCAAATGAGAGACCCTTTTTCAAGATTCCCATTATATTGTCATTGAAAGTTTTATCCGAAAGGTTGAATATTTTTACACTATTGTCTAATGGTTCCAGTTTGTTTTTTGTTTTTTTGTTGTGTTTGTTTTGAATCCGTTTTCCTCCTCTACATCCCCTGTACTTCTTTCTATTTGTCTTTTTTTTTTTATTTTGTTTTCTCCACTGTGGGGTAACGTCCCTTTTTGGCCCTAAATTTGGGGCATTTATTTTTGTGTGGTTCCCTAAAAAATCCTGGCTATTGGAATAATTAGTTTTAGTGTTTCTCCTGGTCCCCCCCCTCATTCTTGTATGAATATGTTCGATTATGTTGATATGGTGAGGACACTGCTGTGTTTTTCCTATAATGTGGATTTCCATTTTCTTTATGCTGGTAGTAATCTTCGTTTCTTTGTCTGTAATTTTCCCTATTGGAATCTCTTCTTATATTATAGGTATTCTCTCTCCTACCATTGTAATCCTGGTTATATAAGGTGTTTCTTGCACCTCTTTGTTCCCCATTGCTTTGACTTTGAATCCTATTCCCTGTTTTTTTGGGATATGTTTAATATTTTTATTCATATTTTTATTTTTGTTTTTATTATTATTATTATTATTATTATTATTATTATTGTATGGGCCCTCATTGTTCCTATTCATATTGCTTCTGATTTTTCCCTCACTGTCAAAATTAGGGGAATATAAGTTTAACCATTCCATACTATTTGTTCTATCCCTGTGGGTATTAACTTGATCCTCCCACATGTCAGGATATACAGTTTCAGTTTTGTCCTCCTCATTTGTATCCCTATCTTCATTACTTTTTTCTGTATTAAATTTCTCATTATAATCCCTCATGAATTTTCTCATTTTGTTGTATTCCACTTTTGCTTCAAAAGTGGCAATCCGAGACTTATTGGAATCATCCAATTCTCTATAATAAACATCTCCCTTAAATGCATTGAGTCTTGCTCTAATGTCCTCTATCTCTGTGGAAGATGTATGAGCATATAACCAATATTAAAGATGGCCTAAAATCTCATAACCTCTCTGAACACTACAGGGTGGTTCATGAGCAGGACCCCAAATGTCTCAGAGGTACCATTCTGGAATTGGTGAAAACATCTGAGAGAGGGGGAGACAGGGAACGCCTCCTCAGGCAGAGAGAGACCTATTGGATTCACCTATTTAATACTATGGTGCCATATGGTCTAAATAAGGATATTGACATTGCTGCTTTCTTGTAGTTTTGGCATCTATAGTTTACCTTTAAATAATATATATAAAGTGTATTTTTATTTCCTCCATAGATCCTCCATGTACACCCCTATGAAATATTTTTTATGCCCCCGCTATTTAGGCATTTTAGCAACGATTTTTATTAGGAGAAATTCTTTTTATATATGTATATAGATATATATCCTTTATTATATGAATTTTATATATAGTTTTCCTCTATTCATACACTATTTTCAGCATTATGAAGTATTTATTTTTATGACATATGAATTTATATATGATTATGGAGTATACTCTATTCTTTATTGAATTTTTTATATACATTGGGATTTTAAATTAATTATTTATATAGATTTTAAGTGCACTTACTGTTATACAAACTATTTTAGGGGTTGGATGTCTTATTTTCTAAATATACCTATTTTTTATCGTATTATAGTATTTATATATTTATATACCTAATTGTGATTAAAGATATAATATTTTTGAGTTCAGATGTACCTTACTGTTAACGTCCGGTAGCGATTTTTTATACATCTGATATACACACTCAAAATTTCTTCCTGTTTACTCCTGATCACTATGGAAACTAAGCCATCCGCCCTCCTGACGTAATCACGCCTGACGTCTGTAAAAGATGCACAGGCGCTATAGCAAACACTCACCTCTGACGAAGAAGGCAGACGCAAGTTGTATACGCCTTTGAAACGCATAAGGTTTGATTGCTTAGTATCACTTCAAACTGCCGACATTTGCTGATATTTGCCTGTGTTTGGATTTATACGCTGTATCTTTACCTCATATATTGAGGTCATTCTTGTGAGTAGGTTTTATCTACTGGTGTTCTGTATTTTAATCAATAAAAAGGTTAATGCACTATCAGTGTTTCCTTTTTTCTTTGCATTCTATGGCACCAAATTGAAGTTCTACCCTACTCTATGGAAAGAGGATTTGAAAGTTTTTAACCGCAAACACTCCAAACCAATAAGGTGGTCCTGTATTCCATACAAGAGGCTTATGCAGACAGCGGATGTTGTGATAAGTGATTACTTCTCTACTTACCTCATACTGATTGAGGTTAATTCAAGTAAGTGCACACCCATAGGGGAATTGGAAGTCTGAAGAAGTTTTTTTGGATCTATATGAACTGCTCAATTGTCCCTTTATTTGAGTTTTAAGACTTTTTAGTTACTTGCAGTAACTTTTAACTATGACTTTTCCTTTTAGGTTTTTGTACATATTTATTCATTTTTATATATGTGGTTTCATATGTATTATTATTTATACCCCTACATATCATTTGCTGGATAGCGCTTACTTTTCCATTCTATTTATATATAGCATAAGCAAAATACATGGTTTAAATATATAAGTAATAGCATTAGTATTCTTTTATATAAATGTTCTTTGTTAATATTTTGTTTCAAGTATTGCTAAGTACCAGTATAACAAATCTTCATGAAGTTAGCAGTATATACAGTATAAGTTCCATTTTAAACTATGCTAAAAGCCTGAAAGTATGACAACATATCCTGTTTAATTAGCTCTGCATTATGTTATTTTGCATTTGACATCTTTTGTTAATGTACCAAACAAAGGATAGCATTTACTTTTGCTTTTAATAGGGCAATTATTTCCTGGTTTTATTGTTCAGGATATTTTGTGACTTTTTACTCTGAGCCCAATATTTTATTGAGTAATTTATATGGACTATATTAACTTTTAGGGGTGGTTCTAGAAATAAAGTTTATGCGGTCCGGGGATGGAGTTGCTTGTGTTATGTGAGTGGAGTCATGGAATCTTGGGTTTTACGTGGGAATACCTGGGTGGTGTGGGTGTGGTAGACAGTCAGGGGTGTGGTTAAGCAGAAAGGTACAGCAGCTGTTGAGGCAAGAAACGCATATATATATAGACTATTAGATAATACTGTGTTTGTCACAGTAGCTATTTGTTCAGTTAATCACAGTGTAGCAATGAGTCACTGTCTAAGTGTAGCCCAAATTACTGTAATTGGATTTTGTGTAGTTTCACTATTTAAAGATTTTACCGCCCAGACATCATTGTTTGATATCAAATGTGCTTGCCAGGCACTTCACCACTGCATACACAGATATCAGTCCAATCAAACTTTTTAAGAAAACTGCCATTTATTTTAATGTAACAGGGATCAACATTAGAATGTTCATTCATGTATTCTACTTAGACATGCATGACTAGAAACTCATTATGAGAATGCATTGAATATATTGAACCCTATTGCACTAAGATAAATGTACTATGAATACAAGTGTAGTTTCTGTATTATAGATGGGACTTAGGGCCCCATGTATTAAAAGGCGGCCGGACAGCTTCTCAACTTGCAAAGCTATCCGCCCACCTTCACTGCATACGGCAGTCGCTGCTTTGTACTTGGAGCCCTTTGTATTGGCAAGTGCATTATTAATTAAAGGTATATTAAATGTATATTAAATTTACTCACAATGCTTTTAATACATCTGTCTAAATAATAAAATTTTATGTGTCTGTACTGTATGTCTATATACTTTTGTTCATGTATTTACCATTCTAAGCCTCTCCATTGTTTTTATTGACATAATGCAATTTTGTTGTAGAGTTATAAAGGTTCTCCTATTTAACATATTGGATCAATGCAGTTTATTTCTCTGATTTCAAAGTAATGAGGGTTCTAAAAGTCATAACTCTAAATCTAATGATTGTTCAGAAACCTTTATTATGTATTGTGCCTTGCAAACAAATTTAAAGCCACCTTTGATATATGTCTAGAGGATTTTATAGTTTATCTTTATGACCTTTTGGAGAACAAGTCATTTATTTTCTACACTAATTTTATTTATTTATTTTACTTGTAATTTCAACATGCAGACCATAAGATTGTGCCTATATCCTGACATTCAAATGTTTAAATGGCAGGATACAGTAAAGGATACTAATCTGGCAATTTCTATGGAATCAGATATCACCACTTTAGTGTTATGAACTGCACACTTTAAAGTATGGCTTATAACAAATTTGCCCAATTATACTGAAAGTATAAATTAATTTCAAAAGAAAATATCCACCCATGTTCTAAAATTCTTTATGAATTTTATGTTTGTCATCTAGTTATTGCAAAATATCTCTCTCTCTCTCTCTCACTCTCTCTTTTCTCTCTCTCTCTCTCTCTCTCTCTCTCTCTCTCTCTCTCTCTCTCTCTCTCTCTTTCTTTCCTCTCTTTCTTTCCTCTCTTCTTCCTCTTTCATAAATTAACCCTTGAATTTTGATTACAAACACAGCATCCTTTGCATCCCTACTTCCTTACCATTGCAAAATAGTTATCTGCTTCTGATGTTACATTAAGATATGAATCATTATGTTCTAACTTTAACTGCGTGTGTTAATGTATTATAGATGACAGTTTCATAAAAGCATTTTAGCATCAATACATTTTCATTCTTCAGTAATGTTTGGCAATTTTGTTAAACCATATGATGCAAATCAAACTGGATGATATTGAAATATGTTATGTAAAAACTATTCTGTGTATAGCAGACTTTAAAAATTATATAACCCATATAACTCATATAATTATATAACTGATTCTATAAAACTATCTGAGCTTGTGAAAGTCTATAAGAAATCTCTCCAGTATTATAAAGCCCTTGTCATAATTCTATTAAGGCAGTTTTTACCTTGAGAACAGTGTCTCACAAAGGGGCGTTCACTTCATTTCACTGTGTGTTCTGTACCTATGATGTTGTGTTCTGCTGAGCTCCCACTAGGGACTCAGTATGGCTGCTGACCCAGGAGGAGGTGCAGGTAGCTGGGGAGGTGAAGCACTGAAATACTGTGGTTTCAGTTTGGCCTCTGAAGAAAAGGTAAAGACCTATGAAAATAAATATTTGTCTAGGATTGAGCAAGAAAAAACAAAAAATATATATTTTTTTTTTAAAAAAACAGCATGATATGTTAGCTTCTGAGTTGCTAAAAGTTAATGGGGATGCAAAAAGTGAGCAAGCAGCAAAAACTAAATTACAGAATTTAAAGTTGTTTAAATGGATATTTGCTACAGACAGCAAACAGAAAAAGGAATATGGAGCTGGAAAAAAAGAAGGAAGACTTTAAGTGAGGGTAGACAAGAAAATGAATCCTGCTCTAGTGAATCTGTGCAAAGCAACAAACTTTGCAGCCATGTGCAGGTGCTGCAATCAGAGTGTATCTGAGTAAACATTGAGGTTGAGTGTGCAGACTCCCCATCCAGGGGAGAGAAGTCTGCAGTAAATACAGAATATAGATTTTGTTACAGATGTGTATTATGAAGAGGCAATGCATTTGAGCAATTGGGGTGGGGGAATGCTGTAAGCAATTCTCAATATCTAGCGCAACCTGCAAGCAATACTAATTACATAGTGCAAGAAACGCCTGCGGCTTGTAGCAAACAAAGCACAGTATTGCAGCATTAACCAGAAGCTACAGATTTGCAACAGTCAGCAGTGGAGACTCTCAAATGACTGCAAAGATCAGTTGTGGGATTTGAACACCCTAAAATTACAGCATTGCCAGAAGCTCAGGATGTTCCCAAAAAGCCTGTAATTACAAGATTGCAGGGAGCTGCAGAGACCCCAGTACGTCTTTTGTCAGTTTTGTATCATCTGTGCCTCCTGTTTTTAAAGTACCCCAAGTAACTGCACCAAGTTTTAAAAATGCAAATGCTGCTGTTTCTTTTACTGAACAACCTTCAACTTCCAGACATGAAGCGTGGAGAGGCCCAAGGTCTTTTTTTTTTCTAGATTACCTGGGAAAAGTCATTTAAAGAGCAGAAATGTTGTCAGATTAACCTATTGTGGCAATTATGAAGAGGACAGAGGTCTGGAGTATGTGGGCCAGCTGCTTATTAATAAATGACTGGGATTTCATCCAAATGCTGTTTATGCTCTGCTGCATGCTCCATATTCAGAGCATTATGATTTCAGCTTTAAGACACTGCCTCATCTGGTAACTTTCTGGCAGCAGTATAAAATTGTAAAAGACACACCTGAGTGGAAGAACTTTGAGGCAAGTCAAATTACCAGTCTGTGTATGTGAGCATTTTATTTGACCATGAATTAATTCCAGTAGAGGACACACATTGTCTGGCTGAAATGAGAATGTGAAGTCTTCAGTGGGCCTAAGATGATCTACAATGGAGGTTATTTGTTTGAAGTCAAGTTTTTTTTCCCCACTGGATAATATAAGAATCCATCTGCAAATGTTAGAGGAAAATGCTATTATCATGGGTGGCTGTTTCCTTTACTGACAAACCTTCAACTTCCAGACATGAAGCTTGGAGAGGCCCAATGACTTTTTTTCTAGTTTAGCTGGGAAAAGTTCTTTAAAGAGGAGAAATGTTGTCAGATTAACCTATTGTGACAATCATGAAGAGGACAGAGGTCTGGAGTATGTGGGCCAGGTTATTATTAAGAAATGACGGGGATTTCATCCAGATGCTGTTTATGCTCTGCTACATGCTCCATATTCAGAGCATTATGATTTCAGCTTTAAGATACTGTCTAATCTGGTAACTTTCTGGCAGCAGTATAAAATTGTAAAAGACACAACTGAGTGGAAGAACTTTGAGGCAAGTCAAATTACCAGTCTGTGTATGTGAGCATTTTATTTGACCATTAATTCATTCCAGTAGAGGACACACATTGGCTGAAATGACAATGTGAAGTCCTCAGTGGGTCTAAGAAGATCTACAATGGAGGTTATTTTTTTGAAGTCAAGATTTTTTTCCACTGGATAATATAAGAATCCATTTGCAAAACTTCTTTTACATTGGCAATGTTAGAGGGAAATGTTATTATCATGGGTGGCCAAAATGTTTCTTTAAGTGTGGTTCCAGAGGACATTTTTCTTCTGCCTGTGATAAAATCAGACTCAGTAACTGTAAGGAATGTTGTCATCCAAGAAGTGAATGCATCAACACCATTATTTGCAATTTATGTAATAAGCCCGGTTATTCATATATTAAGTGTCCAAAAGCTCAGAAAGAGGAAAATTCCATTAGTGATATAGCTTTAATACAGGTTGAAGGCAACATACCAGAGCATCATGAATGTGGAAAGACATTGGAGCAGGTGAATGTTTCACTCCCTTTTGATGGCACGCTAATATCACATTGTGATTTAGGACAAAGGATGGAAGATGTGAGTTCTTTAGATTCTATTGTCCTAACACCTCAGGAAGAGGATAAGGAATCTGATTGACAAGTTCAGTAAGAAAAGGCAAAATGTAGCTCCTAAGCAGCAAAGAGGTCCCAAAGGCAAGTGTATAGATTTGAAGCCTGTATGTGGAAGTCTGGAGCTTAAAAACAATTTCCAGCCTCTTGACAAATCATAGGGTGACCAAGTAGAAGAGGCAGAGGCAACTTCTGTTAGTTTTGGTACTAGTATTTTGGAAGCATCGCCTTTGTTGGAACAGGATCATTCTCTAAAATCTCTTTTGGTTACACCGGTGTCTTCACAGGAGGATTTCAATGGGGTGAATTCCCTTTTATTCAAGAGAATGTAAACAGGCCAGCCAACCCCTTCTGATGTGGAAATGGTACCTCCTTCTAATAAGAGGTGTATCTGTTATGAGGGGTAAGAAATCTAAAGCAAAGAAGAAATCTAGATGACAATTATGCATTTGAAATCTGCAAGCACACAACCATTTCCAGTGTTAGGGGTGGCAACAATTAATGGTAAAAATATTAAGTCTGAACGGGCTTGTAAAGAAGCTTTTCAATATTTTAGAGACTTGCCCAGGGATGGGGATACAGTTTTCCTGCAAGAGACTAGATTGACTAATATTTGCAATGTTCTTGCTTGATGAAGGACTGGCTATGGGGTCCATAATTTTGGTCTTTTAATCCTGACAATTGTAGGGGTGTGGAAGGTTCTGAATATAATGCCAGGAAGATGTTTGTTAGTTGTATGCATAAGCAGTCATAATTACCACTTGATTAATATATATATCGCCAGCAAAGTTTGAAAGAAAGGAACTTTTTGCAAATGTTCAACCTTATTTGCAACCTTCTAAAATTGTTATATTTGCACTTATTTTAACTGTACCACTCTTTTAAACTTCAATATGATTCTAATTTTCATAATTATATGTGTAAACAGGCAGGGCTAAAAGATGTGTATGCCACACAGTGTCCAGATAAAATAGGTTATACCTATATTATTGGTCACTGCTGCAGCTGTATAGATATAATGCATGTGTAGTCCACTGTTTCATTTAGTAATGTCTCCTAAGAACCTGTTTTATTTTCTGATCATTCTGTAGTGGGTGTCAATCATCTTAATCTTAAATCTATAATTTATGGCAGTGGCTGTTGGAAGTTAAATTCTAAATAAATAGAGATCAATAAGCAACTGTATGTTTTTTATAATGGCTGGGTAGATTGTTAGGAACACCTTAAGGCCTCAATTTTTTCCACTTTTTTTTCAAAAGAATGCAAAAAGACTTTGTAGTGACCAATATATTCATTATTTTTCATGAAGGAATACATTACATAAATGCAAGAAAATAAGTGCCCCCACCAATTATTTACTACAGTCAAAACTGAAGTGAGGGAACTAGGATATTGTCGTTTAAGTTCTTTAAAAGATGAGAAAAATTGCTGTTCTGTAGGTAATTAGGTCATTTTAATCCCGACCTATTTGAGTGCTGTAAAGAAAGGAGAGGGGGAAACAAAAGTAATTTCTGAGTTACATGATAATGGGGAGATGTTTAATAATACAACTAGAATACTTAAGTTTATATCTGAATATTATAAGAGGATTTTTGATAAAATTGCCCAAGATCACTCTTGCATTAACAAATTTCTTGAGGTAGTCATTGTACCTCAAATGGAGCCAGGTGAACAGGATTTGCTTACTGACCCCAATGAACAGTCTGAATTAGTTTTGGCTATTGCTTCTTTAAATAACAATAAATCCTGAGGTTCTGATGGCTTAAATGCAGAGTTTTATAAGAAAGCTAGTAGTGTGTTAAGTCTGATTCTTAATAAAGTTTATAATGAAGCTTAGGGGAGGGGCATTTGAAGTTGCTTTTAAATTTGCTTTATAAGAAAGGAGAATGAATGTACTGATATTAGGAATTGGCGTTCCATAGCTCTCCTTAATGTTGATTATAACATTTTGTCATCCATTTTTTGTAGAAGACTTGGAAATGGGTAATGGAGAAGATAATTTGTCCCTAGCGATATTGTGGTATTTTCAGTAGGATTATTGCAAATGCTCTTA
This sequence comes from Bombina bombina, assembly GCF_027579735.1. Lineage (NCBI taxonomy): Eukaryota > Metazoa > Chordata > Amphibia > Anura > Bombinatoridae > Bombina > Bombina bombina. Next base: position 477,398,331 of record NC_069502.1, on the reverse strand, counting down.
CTGGTATCAGATAAATTTTTCAGAGTGCAGCTAATGGAGATTTTACAGTATATTGTTAGGATCCTTCAGATATTCCACTATCAAACCAATCCTGGCTGGTAGTCTTGTTATCCCGGCATCAAGTGGAGTGATAATAAAAAATCTTAGGGATAGAAGCGTTAGGACCCAGGAGGGCATATGCTGAGCACCAGGAGGAAAGCCAGGAGCTAAGTACCAGGAAATGACGGGAAAGGTCAAGGCAGAGTCGACAGGCCAGAGGTCAAACCAAATGGTAGCAGGAGACAGAATCAGAGTCCAAAAGAATAGTGAGGGAAATCCAAGGTCAAAACCAAGTGGGCAACAAACAGAGTGAATGGTCAAAAGAGGTCCGAGTCACAAGCCTAAAATAATATACAATATATTAGTATAAGGCACACCCACAAGTTAAACTCAATACTAGGGCAATGAGATAGAGAAGCTGAATGGCATTTGAAGGAAAAAAGGGCGCAAAAAGATTATGCGAGAACGATGCGTCAGAAATAATGCAATGAGCGAAACAAATGTGAGGCGTCAATGATGATGCGAGACGTACATTGTCATAACTGTTGCGACTAGGCAAACTGGTGTCATAGTAACCCGGTAAGTCCATTATTATATATTTTTTCAATACCCTTTTTTCCATTATATTCAAGATGACATAATATGACATATATATGGAGGCAATTTGGCAAACTGCTTGTATATTGCTTTTGCTAATGATGTCACTAGATTTGTTTAATCTGAATGTAAATGCATGTTTGAGCATTTTGCATTTTTTGCTAGAGCATCAATCTCTTTTGAACATAAATAAATATAAAATGTTTTGGGCAGGTTCTTGAGAATCCAAATTTCCTGCACCTCCTTATGTTAATAAAGAGACAACACAGCTTAATTATACTTGGTATTACCTTTAAAGGTATAGGTTCAGATCAAGTTAACTGGTAAAAGAAGCTTAAGGTCTGTGCTCAGAAAGCCATGGAAAGTGTCTTCATCAAAAAGGGTACACATTATTAAGACCTTTTTGCTTTTGATGTTTTTTCCTCCTCCTGAAATTATGGTTGCATCACTCTATAGTCAGTTTTTATCAGCCTCAATATACTTAAAAGAAATGTAACTTATTTATCCAGGAGAAAAGGAGGTTTAGGTATGGTAAACTCAGAGCTGTTTTTCCCTTATTTGTTTTGTAATTTTATTTTATGCATCGTTTTTAAAGGGTCTGATCAAATTTGGGACTTTCCTTTTGGTAAATTTGTTTTTCAAAACGTTAGGCTGTGGTTTAAAAGAGCTGAACTGAAAACAATTCCCTGTAAAAAAAAATTGCATGATTAAAATAAAAATGGAAAATCAGCACAATTGAACTAAAAGATTTGCCTAGAAAAAGTTATTTTGGAAAGGATTGTTTTTTTTAAAATATTTTTAACCGTGAGGGCTGCACACCTCACAAACTTCCAGAGGCTTTATGTAATTTGAACAATCTTTCGTTTCCCCCCTCTGTACTTTTGCCCTCCATTGTGAACTTTTACCTAGCAGAGAGCTCTCATTATTTGTATGGGAAACATCTCACCACTCGCAGGGACGGCCCCTTTTATTTATAGAATTCCATGAGGGCTGCCCCTGCGAGTGTTGGCATTGAAAAGTACGTCTTGACCACGTCTCCCTCCCCATATCTCTTTCACTCTCTCTTTCTCCTGTTTTGTTATAATAAGATCAGTAAATTTAATGGAATTTGCATCTGCAATCTTGCAAACATGAGTGAAGGGCTGACCACAGGAGTTTCAGAATTTCTAGGACATCCTTGAGGTGTAGATGGCATTTTCCCCTAAACCATGACACGGCATGTGGGATTGATAAAGAAGTACCTTATCTTGTGGTCATGTCTTGCTATATGAATTCTGATGAGGTTGTGTGTTTTTATTATTTTTCTTTAACATATTAACATTTTTTTGCAGATGTGTGATTAGACTGTTTTTATTTGTTCTGTAATGTTTTAAAAACATTTTTTGATGCCGGTACCATATCCATTAGGAACATACAGAAAAGTCAAAATTAAATGTTCATGGTTTAGAGAGATTTTTTATGATTACATTTGCTTTGTTCCCTTGGAAACCTATGTTAAAGAGTAAATCTAAGTAGGCTCACAGGAGCTCAGGAGCGTGCACGTGTATTTAGCACTCTATGGTAGCAGCGTTTGAAAAATGTATAACGCTGTTCAATGTTATAAAACACTGCTGCCAAAGGGTTCTAAAGACATGTGCACTCTCCTGAGATTATATGAGCATACATAGATACACTCTTTAACAAAGGATAACAAGAACACAAAGCAAATTTGATAATAGAGGTAAATAGGAAAGTTGATTAAAACAACATACTCTATCGGAATGATGAAAGTTTATTTTTTTACTTTACTGTCCCTTTAACCATAAAAAATAGCATTATTACATTAAGTGCCACAAATATATAACTTTCATTAGAAAATTGCAAAGGCATCTGCAAAGGAAATAAGGACAAATACCATTCTAAGCAATGAACATAAGTTCACCTATTTAGTATTCAGACCAACAGTAGCAGGTGACAATTGCCATTAAGAAACTATAATTAAGAGAGATTTGACTAGCCTAGCTTTCAAGAACGGCTGGCTGAAGAGATGCAAAGCGTATTTTAGTATCAAGAAATACTATCAGTCTAACTTTGAAATGTTTTCAGCATTAGGTCGCTTTCAATGAAAGGCATATGAAGAGACAAACAATAAATTCTTACAAAAACAATGTCAAGGTTTAGACAAATTTGTCAGAATAACAATAAAAAAAAATCAATAGTGTTTTAACATGCACTGCCACTGTCATGAAAAATATTTCATTTCTCAGTATTAAGGAACACTAAATATTCCAGTAATACATCCAATTTATTGGACATTTCTACAATGAAAGTTTTATGCACAAATCTATAAAAATTCCTTGTGCTGGTTTGTTTCAAGGAAAAATAGCAATTTTAATGAACAGATGCAGATAAGAGTAAAATACTTATGTTATACAAACAATTTAAAGGATAGACATTTGTTAGATTGAAAGCTATAAAGAGACGTTGATTCACCCTAATGTGTTTTCATCAATCACTCGTTATGCCAGCTGGGAAATGTCACCTTTGGATTTATTTTTGTATTTGAAATATTTGTTTTTGCTCATTGTTCTAGAGACCATTGAGTTGGGCTGGGCCTACAAGATAAGCAAACCTCGTTATTTTAGCTCTCCCTCTTTTTATTCAAAAGTCTCCATATCTTATATATGTCTATCTATAAACAAAAAACAATACTAAGGTACTAAATTAAAAGCAAAATGTTTTGCTAAGTAGCTTGTAAGAGTTTATTATATTCTATTCAGCTGCATGAATACCCTTTTAAATGGGCTGGGCTCTTTCTCTCCCACCCTCATATGAGGTTAATTTCTCCTGCTGCTTCCTGTTTACATAGCTACATAGGGGAGAACATTTAACAGTACCTTTACAGAACAGTGCCCATTTAATTGACAATCTGAAGTAATAATCAAATATGAATTCTATTATTAAATAAATATATTGTTACTTCTTAAGGAGTAACATGTACATGTAGCTACCAATCACTGGCTGTGTCCTGCTCAGGACCAGAAAGCTACCATTATTGCTGCATATGTTTAACTATGTTTTAATCCTTCTGCAGGGTTAAACTCATTGGACTCAATTATCGAAAACTTGCCAACATGGAGAGAAATCGTGCAAAACCATTGTGTGTTTTTTAGCTTTATATTTCAGTGCAGGTGTCTCTCTTTTACTTTAAAGGGATACTGAACCCAGATGTTTTCTTTCATGCTTCAGATAGAACATGCAATTTTAAGCAACTTTCTAATTTACTCCTATTATCAATTTTTCTTTTTTCTCTTTCTATCTTTATTTAAAAAGCAGGAATGTAAAGCTTTGCATCCCACCCAGTTTAGGTTCAGCACCCTGTATAGCGCTTGCTTTATTGATGGCTACATTTAGCCACAAATAAGAAAGTGTAACCTAGGTCTGAACCAAAAATGGTCTGGCTCATAAGCTTTACATTTCTGCTTTTAAAATAAAGATAGCAAGAGAAAAAAGAAATATAATAAGAGTAAATTAGAAAGTTGCTTAAAATTGCATGCTCTATCGAAATCATTAAAGGGAAAAAAAATGGGGTTAGTATCCCTTTAAGAAATCGGAATAGCAAGATAAGCAGTGCTCAAGCTAAAAACGTTTTTTTAATGGATCTTGCAGTATTTAGATGCCTCTTTAGAAAATCTGACCAAACCTGAGAGCTGTACATATTTTAGGCCATACTTACCAAGGAACATTTTTTTAACAGTCACTTGCTCTAACAAATTGTAATACATTAGAATTTCACCTTAATTGTATTTTATTTTATAACACTTTGTAACACTTATAACCTTGATGACACAATATGGTATATCTTCGTTTGGTTTTCATCATAGTCATTTTTATTTATTTTCTGAAGTCATCAGTGCCTTCCATGGATTTGGGTAGAAATTGCAGTTAGGTGCTACTGCTATTATTTAAATGCCTTTGTAAGGCCTTCTATTGGGGGAGAGGCCTACCTAACAGGACAGATTTTGAGGATATCTGAACATGTGTGGTTATTAATTAATTTAAAATATTTTTACTTTATACTAAATATAATTCTAATTTAGTACTAAATCTCTATGGTAAAACCACTAAACCAATACAAGTAAGTTGTGAAATAAACTCTATGAGAAGGTCTCCATTGTTTCCAAACAGTTTATTTGGAATCAATATATGTTAATAATGAGAGAAATATTTACAGGTATATATACACATCTATTTTACAGCAAAACAGTCCAAATATTTAAGACAGGGCAATTTTACTACAATACTACAATTTTTGCAACATTGCTAAAATAATCACAAGATTTTATCCAAGGAATATACTTAGCCACATTCTCCAGTGTGTCCAAAATCAGTCATCCTTTCAGGAACATGATAAGAAAGAAAGAAAAAACAGAGGTTTTGGTGTTACAGTATTTTATACCCGAATTCAATAGGGAGTGGTTTATCAAATGCCACTCAAAGGCTATTGGGAGTGTCCTACTTAGACAGACACTAGGCAAAAGAACTACTTGAATATTCAATTTTAAAACCAGCTATGTGAATTGCCAGGTATAAAATCTGTGAGCTATATTTTAATATTCCAGTGATAAAATGTCACTATATTCCCTCACTTTTTTCTTCTCCTATGTTGCCCCATTTTCTAGTTATACCCACTAGTACAGAAGAACACAGTGGGAGCGAAAACCTTACAGGGAAAATTCTCCCATCATCCCTTCGGGATATCATTCCCTCTGCGATACAAGCTCTTCTGTACTTTTCTAAGACTGTCAATTCTTAGTCTTATTTTATATAATTCATTAAAAAAATTCATTTAAAATTATACATAGAAACACAAAATCCTATGCTAAACCCCATTAGCAACATTTATACAATGGTCTTAAAATTGGGAACAATTAAAAGTTCATGTATGAGTGCGTGAGTGTGGGTACATTAGATGGGCATGCATGTAGTAAAATCTTTATTAATAAAATGTGAATTGTGTCTGTAAAACAAAAGTTATAATGGTTCACTGAAGTTCTTTGTTGTCATCTTTTGGTATCTGATCCTTGCTTTTGCTTTACCAATCGTCCCTCTCTTTGAACCACTTTGTTTTTTTCAAGACCCTCAAAGGAATGAAAAGAGATTAAAACCAGGCATATATTTACTTCACACTACAACACTCCATCTGCAGTAGAAACCACATTCACAGTTATTAACTTGAAGTTGGGATGTGCCTCTATAATTGCATCATCCCACTCGCACCCTTACTTAAACTTATGTTGCTTGAGTTATATGATTATTTACCCCTTTATGCTATATATTATTTTGGCCTAATGCCCCATTTTACATCTCTATTGTGATACATGTTATACTTTTTTAATTTGTCCAACTCCACCATCATAGCTTCATGGTAAGATCAGTCCTGAAGACACCTGAAAAACAACAATCTATAATATGTGTTATTGGGGAAAGCTGGAAGGAAAGCCTTCTGTCTTCATTGTTCTTCTTCCTGCAAGATAAGACTTCAGACAGTTTTTTAGGTTTTTAGAAATAGAATGCATCAATTAACTATGCATTCTAAATATTGGCATATTTAAAACTTAATAATGAAAACACTTAAAATTATTAATTGAACTTAAAACTAAAGTACACCTTACATGATACAAATGCACTGCAAACAAATATGCTTATAAACAAAAATTAATTATTTAATTTGAGCACTCCAGCTCTGTCAGCTGTTTCTTTAAAAGCCCAATTTCATCTCTCATTCTCTTGTTTTGTTGTTTGAGTTCCCAATAACTTAAGTTGGCCTTATTGCTTATCTCATTTGGCCTCAGCCTCCAATTTATATACTTGTTTTCTCCTCTATTGATATCGCCATTTAAATTCCTGTCTCCAGTTTCCTGTATTTGATCCTCTACTATTCTGATATCCCCAAACATGTCTCCTGTTGCCCCTCTCTGATTCCTGTCTGTGAATATTCAGATTGTTCTCCATTGACTGCTTTACTGTAGAACTTGCCTTAATGGTATATGGATGAAAATTCCACCACTTCTCAGCTCTAGTGAGCACCATATCTAAGTTTGTGGAGTTTGGATCATACAACTTTACAAACTCCTGACATTTTCTGGGGAGAGCTTCAAGTACCCTCTGTGAGCTGGTGACCCCCAGACCATTTGGGTCTGTGGCTGGCGCAGCACACACCAGAATAATACTCTTTTTGCTACATCAAATGGCCCATCTACAGGTCTCATGGTAATTTCACTAATCTCTTTTTCTAGACTAGTAAAATTGAAAAAGGTTTTAACTATTCTCCCATCCTGATCAGATATGCTTGAGGTGAATCCTAATAACCTGTTGGCGTAGGGGCCCATGGCATCTTGAAGCAATTCTGTCCATTCCTGCATGCTCATACCTAATTGTATGGCTTTTTCAGATCCCTTGTGAAACCAATGTGTAAAGTTATTAAAGCTGTTTGTGGGGATTGTGCCCCACCATTTCTGAAAAAGGTCTTTATCTGCTACAGTCATTGGCCTAATCTGATTTGAAAAACCTGTAGGAACTTTCGGGGTGTTAAAATGCTAAGATATTATGACAGGGGCAATTGGAACAGATCTTCGGTTTTTAGTAGGACCCAGTGGCATATTACCTTGTTTTATAACTTGTTTTGGCTCTCTTTGTGACAGTAAGTGATCACAATCTGCATTGTTCCCAGAAATATCACTAATTATTTTTTCTTCTTGTTTTATTTTCATCTGTAATTCAGTAATTTTATTTGAGTATTCGTTTCTGCTGTGTTCTGTTAATTTTAATTGACGTTGTAATTTACCGATCTGTATGGTGTTAGTTAAAGCAGAAAGCTTAATACAATCTCTGTCAGACTGTGTTTTTTCTAACTTTAATTTAAGATCTGTATTTTGCTCTGTCAAGTCTCCAATAATGTTTGTTAGTCCCCTTATTGTTGACATCACTGCCTGCGCTATCATACATTTTCTTTTATTATTATTATTATTATTATTAATCTTTTTAAAAGTTACTACCTGTGTTAATATATCTAAAACACTTTCGCACTTGTTGTTTTTAGCTTCTTGGATGAGGAATTGACCATTATATTTACGAATATAATTGTTAAAATAATCACAGATTTCCTGTGAAATATAGTTTTTCCCAGACAATTTAGCAGATAGTCCATAGAACTACAATAAAAAAATAAAAAAAAATAATATATATATATATATATATATATATATATACACACACTAGAACAGACTCTCTCACAGCATAGTAGTGTTTTTTTCTTTTTTAAATGTTAACACAGGATGTACAAGGTACCATTGAGATGCTAATTGTACACAACAAAGGACATAGCAGTTAAGTCACCTAGAAAAGGTAGTAATTAGATCTGTTTATAAGCAAGTCAGCATTCCAGCAGAGGTGATAATATAGTTAAATTTAGTTTTCCTAACCACTGCTCAATATTCTTTATTTTAAATCTGAGGAACAGACTTTGAATAGTGTGTCTCTCACAGCATAGTTGACAGACTATTTTACCTGCCCCAAATGCAAGGGATTATCATATCTATAGGGCAATGAAACACCAGACTAAACAGAAGTTAAGCAACTTAGACTTTCTGTAAAGGAGATAACTTTGTATATAAGGAGCAGAAATCAAGCATTTAAAAACAAACAAACAAAAACATATTTGTAGTCCTAAAATATAGACCACATTGAAAATACATGCTAAATTAAACACCCTTCAGCTGTTTTTAGTTTAATTTAAAAAAATATTTGTGCTTTTAAAATATTGCTCTAACCTATATTACTTGCAAATCCAAGTAGTGTGTCACACACAAAATAACTTGTCAACCTACCTTCTTGCACCTTCCCCCAACAGAAAGGTATTTACATTAACATGTGTATAGGGCAAGCTACAACTCTGGGTGTAACACATTCACAGAAATGAATCCTTTGTCATTTAGACAAGTAAATATCATGTCTCTTAAATTCATTAGATTTTACAGAAAACAGTAATTCTAAACTATTTTACTCTCAAATTAATTGTTTAAAATCCATGCAGTGACCAATAAAAACATTTGAAGAAAAAAAACAACACAACATGTCTAGCAGGGACAACTCTGATAGAAAACTGGCTCACCAATAAAAAGTATCCAGTTTACAAAAACAAGAAAATACAAGTTAATGTAAACTGTAATTCCAAACTACAGAAAATGTATAGATCCCAGCAGTGAAAATAAACAAAGTTTGCCAAACCTAGTAACCATAAAAAACTAATATCTTATACAACAGGCATGCTGAAACCAACCATTATGTGCTCTATTAAAATACAGTACTACATACAAAAACTTTGCTATAAAACACCAAATCTACCTTTACTGCAGTTAAATTTAAGCATTTTGCAGTAACACACAATTGTATTATTTGCTCTAAATTGAGAAATTTTCTTTGAGCTACATTTACCATCACCCATGAAACTCTATAGAAATGCAAATTTATACAGACAATTCCACCTGAAATACAGGTTTTCCAAACCATGCATTTTCTTCAGAAAACGTTTAAAAAAAAAATAAAAAACAATAAGAAATATATATATATCCTGCAATATTCTAAAATTAAATCAACATATTTAATTCCTCCAAAACTAATTTGCATATGGATTTGTCTACAACTTCGTGGTCGCCAAAATGTGGTTATTAATTTAAAATATTTTTACTTTATACTAAATATAATTCTAATTTAGTACTAAATCTCTATGGTAAAACCACTAAACCAATACAAGTAAGTTGTGAAATAAACTCTATGAGAGGGTCTCCATTGTTTCTAAACAGTTTATTTGTAATCAATATATGTTAATAATAAGATAAATATTTACAGGTATATACAGTATATATACACATCTATTTTACAGCAAAACAGTCCAAATATTTAAGACAGGGCAACTTTACTACAATGTCTGCAACATTGCTAAAATAATCACAGGATTTTATCCAAGGAATATACTTAGCCACATTCTCCAGTGTGTCCAAAATCAGCCATCCTTTCAGGAACAGGATACGAAAGAAATAAAAAACAGAGGTTTTGGTGTTACAGTATTTTATACCCCAATTCAATAGGGAGTGGTTTATCAAATGCTACTCAAAGGCTATTGGGAGTGTCCTTCTTAGACAGACACTAGGCAAAAGAACTACTTGAATATTCAATTTTAAAACAAGCTATGTGAATTGCCAGGTATAAAATCTGTGAGCTATATTTTAATTTTCCAGTGATAAAATGTCACCACAGAGCAAAGGTGAAATAATCAGATGACTAGTAAACATGGTTATTAACCCACTCTCACCCAAGGTAATCCTGAGAATCTGGCCTGTTATGGAGGCCCGAGGGCGGGTTTGAAAACCAGTGCTCTAACAACCAAACAAGGACATTTTATAAAAGTTCTCAACAGTTCATAAATATTATGTGCACATGTCCAAAAATATTTAATCTATAATTTTGTACTTTGTACCATGTGCCTCAAAATATTGGGGCTGGTCACCATGGGGACAAGCAATCATGTTTTAAAGATACATTTCATCTTGCATGGTTAATGTGTTCACAGATACAGAACAGCTTTCCATACTCCATGCAGGTATATGAACTACACAATGGAGCACATACATTTAGTATCTCAAAGGATACAAGCTGTCATCACTACCAAGGATCTTAATTTACTTGTTTTTCAGTTTCCTTTTTCATCAGTTTCTTGAAGGGCCAGTAAACCCACAAAATAATGTTATATAATTCTGCACATAGTGCAGAATTACATAACATCAGTTTAGCGCCATCTTTCTACCTTAAAGGATTGTAGTGAAAAACTGCTACGAAAGTTACTTTTACAGTACGCCGCTCCTGGCTCTACTGAGCGGGTCTGTTTGTTTTCCCTAAGCGCATCGGGCACGCTGTCTATTCACAGCCAGCCCGATCGCGCCATTAAACTCAATGTAACTCGCTCCCTCTCTGGTCTGGTAGCAGGAGCGAGTTAAATTGAGTTTAATGGCATGATCGGGCTTGCTGTGAATAGACAGCGGCCCCGATGCGCGTAGGGAAAACAAACAAACCCGGTCAGTAGAGCCAGGAGCGGCGTACTGTAAAAGTAACTTTTGTAGCAATTTTTCACTACAATCCTTTAAGGTAGAAAGATGGCACTGAACTGATGTTATGTAATTCTGCACTTTTGTGGGTTTACTGGCCCTTTAAGAGCATTCTGTATTTTACAGTAATGTCTTTTAACTCTTGGTTCTTCTAAGTTGTTTTCCACAGTGTTGGCTGCTGTTTTTTTTATTTTTTTTCTATTATTTATTTATAGTTTAGATGTTATGTGAGAGGTTATTTGTATTTAAAATAACTGTGATGCAAAACAAAATACAAATCCAAACCCGACCAGTTGTGAACCTGCGTATCTTTGTAGAAGTTAACATTTAAAATGTACTTATACATTTATGATTTGATCTGGGTAGAAGAAGATTCAATAATGTAGGTACGTAATTAGGCATTAGGTAAACTAAATAAAATAGCAGTTCTCTACTCTATACTTGATGCTGAAATTGAAAACCTAAAATATTCCTATAATTTGCTAATCAATTGGCTAAACATTAAATGACAATATCCTATTCAATAACAGAATAAAAATTAGTATAAAAATAACCAAAACTATTTTGTTCATAATTAGTGAATGGTGCTAAATGTCATACAAGTAGCAAGGAAAACAATTTGTGATAAGAATAGCCTATATTATTTTTGGTAAATTTGACTTTATTTTCCCCATATTTAAAAGTATCTGCAAACTTGATTCTAAGTAGTTCATTCCCTTGTGGGTTATAACTACTTATCAATAATCTGCAGTGTAGTCATCATACTCCTTAAATAGCTATTTTCCCACACACATGTAACCTGTTGAATAACTGTTTCAACTTTTGTTTTTACTTATTGATCATGTTTAAATTAAAATATTATTCATGTATCTTTGAGCAATATATTCTCAAAATGTCATAGCCCCAATATCCTGGAAATCTCACAAGTATATTAGAAGTTACAGAGAATGGAACAATAAGGAAATTCCCATACATATTGAGTAAGAAGTGTAAGCTATTTTGTTGTGAAAAATTGATGCAAATAGGATTTATTTACAATTATTAACACATGCAACCATTACAAATGTGTTAAATTTACCGATCTTTTAATAAGTTCCCTATATTTGTGTTCCGACCATGTCAAAATCCATTAAAACACCCTCTCAAAGATACAATAAAATTGTCCATATTTAATTTCATCTTCACCTCTTGTATGACCAGTTTAGCTCCATAAAACTGTATTTTGATGTAATTTTGACAATATTACATGCTCTTTTAGTGTTTACAAGCTTTCCCATAGTTCATAGCTTTCCCACACACACGCACACACTGCTTTGTTCCACCCATCTCTACTTTAATTACACTGTGGCTGCATGCAAAATATAAATATAAAAAGTTCAAGATCTGGCTGTGAGTGCAAGGCCCTTGCCGTGCTTGAGAGTGTTCCTGCTGCTGTGCTGCTCGATGGTACCCCTTTCACACACACAGATGGTTCCCAGAGCTACTGCACCGGCTGAACCAGCAGTAATCCTGCCTCTGCTCAGTACAAAAATAGGGGGCATGATAACAGAAATAGGTACAAAAAAATGCATTTAAGGTTTAAAAAAGTAGTGGCCATCACACTAAATATTAGAATATATAATAGCTTTAAAACATCTGTTACTTTTGGGAAAACTAAGAAATTTAAACCAGAACTGAACCAAATTTTGAATAAATGTAATTGTGTTATTCATACATTTTCTTGTTTAAATATATTGTGTTGTTCATACATTGTCTTGTTTAAATATATTGTATTATTCATACTTTTTTTTTTTTTTTAAATGGTAGGGTTCGGGATCTAGAAATAAAATTTATAAGAAAAATGTTCATGACCTTAATATGTCTAGCTTAGAGGAACATAATGAAAAAGGTGATATGATAGGAACCCTCAAGTGTGATGAGATTTAATAAAGCTGAGGATGAAAACATTTCATTTCAATGAGGTGTTAATGACAAATTATACAGTAGAAGGGAAATTAAGAACGAATGGTTTATGTATAAGGCAATGCTGAGCATGAACTAAGTTTATGTTTAAAAATATATAGGGGCCGAATTATCAAGCTCTGAATGGAGCTTTATGCCCCTGTTTCCACGCGAGCCTTCAGGCTGGCCAGAATTAGCAGTTATAAAGCAGCGGTCTAAAGACTGCTGCTCCGTAACTTGTCCGCCTACTCTGAGGCCGCGGAAATCAATCCACCCGATCCTATATGATCGGGCTTATTGACATCCCCTGCTAGTGGCCCATTGGCCGCGAATCTGCTGGGGGCAGCATTGCACAAGCAGTTCACAAGAACTGCTTGTGCAATGGTAAATGGCAACAGCATATGCTAAACTAAAAATGTTTATAATTCCCAATACAGGAAAATAATTTATTATAAGAGACACCATAAGATGCACTCAAAAATGAGTAGTCTACATGCTTAGATGTTCTTGCAATTTAATATACATAGGTGAAACCACCAGAAGCTTGAGAGATAGAATCCGTGAACATTTATGTTGTATAGAAAAGGGAAACTTAGACAATCATCTTTATAATCATTTTCAGGAAGTTCACAGAAATAATCTAAAAGATTTACTGTATTGGGGCATATGCAAAGTACGTCCAGATTGGAGAGGGGGTAATTACGAACAAAAACTCCTCAGAAAAGAAGCAGAGCTAATCTACTATATTGATACACTATACCCGAATGGACTAAATTCAGTTGGACATTTCCCCCTTTCTCTGATTTTTGGACATTTGAAGAATTGCAATCAATTCTAAATATAGATGTCTAAGTATATATACTTATAAAATTTTGCACATATATGGGATGATACACACTTTGATATAAATATATCCACAGTATAACAGTATTCCATTTACACTATAGACTTGTTAAGAAACAAATCTGTGTCTATTTTATTAATCAATAACGGATAGGACACTTCATATTGATATAGACCCTTCAATATATTTAAGTGACAATAGTTCATACGTAAACAAATGTATTTAACAGAATATAGTGAACTGGTGTATGTATCAGCATATATATTTCTGGTCATATTTGAAATAATCACCAAAGTGTTCCATTGTGGGTCCTCCCCCTTTCTTAAATTAACCATTTAGTTAGAAGTACTGTCTGGATAGGCTTTTCTTCTCCTTTTTTTCACATACACGTACTGAAATGTTGCAACACTAATTTGTGCTAAAATTGTATTTACATTACTAATCTTAATATATATATATGTATATTTCTTTTAGTGCTATACCACCTTTTTGCTATCACCTTGATTTAATAGCACCAATCTGTGTGCACATAAGCGTTAAAATACAGATTCTAAATAAAGCATAAGTTTGACAATTCCAATTACCTATTTAAGGAGATAAATAAGAATTCTACCTTAAGACTATCCACTTGAAAGTGAGCCAATGGGAGGACAAGCATAGGTATATTAGAATGACCCTCTACAGCTGGTAAAACTATCTTGAAAAAGCCCTATTCACAGGTGAAACGTGTTGAAGCTTACCAGTTTGTCATTGATTCACCTATCTTGCTCGCACAAGTCACCATCTGGAAGAGTTTGGCCAAACTCGATTTTCTATTTTTAATTGAAAATCTATACCGCCAAACGAACAAAGCGGTTCTGGATCATCTGGAGTCACCTGCGTGCAAATGCACTAAGTGCAGGTTTTTCTGATACGCCAGGAGAAAGCTAACTACAGCTTATTTTTCACGTAACAGTGAGTACTGGTTTTGAGAAAACACAACCTGTTTCTTGAAAGTATATGGCAACTGCTTTTATTACAGAGACCCTGTCATAGTAATCCCTGACTTGCAATTAAGAGTAAGAAGGAATATGCTGGGATTTCCACGTTTAAATACAGACTTTGCATTACGGTCACTCAGACATTGCATTGGAAGTTTGAATTTTTAACCTGTTTCAATACACACATATAAGTCGTTTAGACGGTAAAAATCAAACTGTCTTATTTGTACGCTGATGGATGTTATTAAGCACCAGTGAGTCTAAAGGACTGTTATATATACTGGAATCCACGCTGCTGGATGTTTTAAATAAGTCTGGAGATAACCATATGAAAGACATTACAACGCTGTTTACTTAGGCACACTTAACACAGTATATTTATTCCCTGTTTTAGGTGGTATTTTTTCCTGGTGCTTTTTGGGAGACGTCCCTATTCAGCTTTTTATTGCATATTTTATTTTCCTAATACTTTTATTGTATCTTCTATGTTTTATATACTGTATGCAGTTTTGCATATGCATTTTTATAATATCCTATACAGAGAGTATTAAGTTTATATGTATGATTAGGATCATTTGATATTTTAGTAGCTACTAGGAATCCTACCTTGTGCGTGCATATGCATGATTTATTAAATAAATATATATTTTTAGTCATTATACCTTTTTCCCTGTCTCTGGTTCTATTTTTGATATTTTGTAGCTCTCTCAAAAGCCTATTTATTAGCTATTGAGTTTGTCTCTATTTGAATCATGTCAATTCTATTAGTAGATATCTGTAGCTATTCACTACACACATAGCTATTGAGCTTATTTTTGTTCACACTGTTTTAAGTATACTCAGACACATTGGTATGATCACATTTGGTTTGATCACATTTGGTCAGACATATTGGTTTGATCACATTTGGTTTGATCACATTTGGTCATTTTTTTATATTCCCCCACATGGTGTTGATGTTCTAACTTTGGGAGTTATAGATACTCCTCTCTTATTTATTTATATAGGACCCTTTTTGTTTAAGTACACATTCCGCTTTAGCTCCATCCTATTTTTTCTTCTTTTATATTTGTACATTGGTTTTCCCTGTGGAAGGGTTGCCCAGGATAGGCTGTGAGTGCAGAGTTTAGCGCAACACTGTTTTCTATTTTCACATTAACCTATTGTAATCGATCTCCATCGTCAACACTGATTAACCATATGAATACCATTGATGGGCATACTTTAGTATTCACACCATAGAAGAATGGTGCCCAGTCTGGCCATCATGCCAACATAACATTTGCATTCAGATGGTTTAGCAGTGGTGTGGAAGGAAACAGTTTACAATACATTCCTATGAAAATCACAATTGCATTATCCTGTTTTGAAACCTGGTTTTGAAGACACCTGTTCTGTTAGTGACAGAGATAAGTGTGACTTTAAAACAAAAACTTATAATAAAAGCATGTAATTTGTAGATGTTGGGGCCCTGAAGTGACATTTCCTGCAGATCAAGTTAGTTGTGCAGGATATCACACACTCAAGACATATACTACACTTATGTTAATGTGTGCCCTGTCCACTGTATATAGCCTCTACAATAGGGATACAATTAGCTTTTGTGAATTGATATCATGTATGTTGATAAACCTCTATAATGTCTCCTGTGTCTGTTTCAGAGAGTTTTGCACATGTGCAAGATAATAGATTATTTCGAAATAGTTGTGTTATATTACGGAATCACAAAGCTTGAAAATACATGTAACCCCCCTCCCCGGTATAAGCAATTGATGGCTAAAAATGTTTAGTCCTAATTGTGGCCTCCAGCTAAGTTTAAAACAAATATATTTTCATATGTTTTCCAAGCAGGTAATACAGTTTAAGGCAAATTCTATTTAATTATAGCCTAGATAGTAATTGAATGCAATTAAATTATGGCAGGTCACACAAACTATGCAAATATATTGTATTCACAGTGTTGCTAGGTCAGTTGATAAATAATTAAAGCACACAATCTGACATTTGAACACAGAATGCCACTAATTATTGTTCGCTGTATAATTATTATTCTCTATATTTTAAGCTCCCAAATTTTTTAAGACATAAGCAATTAGTTTTCTTTTGCTTAGACATAAGCATGATAATTATATTTTAATGATCTTGGTATAAACCCAAAGATGAGTGAAAAAAATGAATGATGTCCTGAGAAATGCAAATACCAAAGCAGAAGCATTGCCAGCAGGAGGAATTATTCTAAGGAATAAGCCAATCTTGGCTAGTTTTTAGCTTTATGAGTTTGATCATGAATCTTTTCATCTAGTAAATACTCAGATTAAGGTTAATGAGCATACATTTTCTAAAAGCTCCTATAGTTGCGGAGGTGACTTTTTTATTTTACAGTAACTCAATATAAAATGAGAGAAATTAACAAGAATATTAACTAATTAAATTAATACAAATTTGGAAAGACTTAAAAGTCTCTCCACAAAGGTGCAAGATTGCATCAACTTGATACCAACATTTGTAAACTTGAGAGAAATAGCCAAAACTCAGTCATTTGCAGTTTTGGACTTTTACTGACAGTTTTATGGCTAAAGTTTGTAACTGTAAGTGACATGCTCTTTATTTTTTTAATTGTTATATTTTGAACTTAAAGGGAAATAAAACAGTAGTTAAAAGGCAGAAATAATTGTTTAAAATCAGTCTATATATGTGTTTTATAAATAAATGTTACCTAATGGTGAAAATAACTCTCTGCACAATTGTATTCTCTGTTGCATCCTCCCTATATTATCTAGAGTGCCTTTCACCTTCAGTCTTACAAACACTGATAAAGTGGAATCCCAGCAACCTCCCTACGCAGATATTATATGTCTTTACAGTCCACAGTATTTTTCACTTTGCTCTTGAAAACCCATAAAACTCAAGGCTACTAGCTGTCACAATTGTGCTTGCAATAGAATTTGTGCACAATTTTAACAGATGCTTGTACTCCCTTTATTTACTATTCTACTCCTGGCAATAATACCAGCCCCTTTCTTGGAAAATCTCTAGAACTAAACTCCTACTAAAAATGTCAAGGAAAACATTTAAAATGAAGTATTTTACAACTTTGTATGCTTTATTCATTTTTATGCAAATTTTTTTTCTATTGCACAATCTGTATTAGTTACTTGGAAACTTGTACCTTTACGAAGCTGACTATAGCAAGGTTGGCTGATGATGATATTTACAAAATACAGGTTTCAAGCTATAGGACAGAGAGACAATTTAAAAAAATGAGCAACATCTAAACACTTACTTGAAATTAAGTATTACCATTTTGTTAAAATATAATAGTGATATTACAATTGAAATTTTAAGATATTGCATTAAAGCTAAAACATATTGACGTTAAATTAAAGGGGCACTGAAACCAAATTTTTACTTTTGTGATTCAGATAGAGCATGCAATTTGAAGCAACTTTCTAATTTACTCCTATTATCAAATTTTCTTCATTCTCTTGGTATCTTTATTTGAAAAGCAAGAATGTAAGTTTAGATGCCGGCCCATTTTTGGTGAATTGCTGATTGGTGGATAAATTCCCCCACCAATAAACAAGTGCTGTCCAAGGTTCTTAACCAAAAAATGTCTGGCTCCTTAGGTTAGATGGCTTCTTTTTTCAAATAAAGATAGAAAGAGAACGAAAAAAAAATATAATAGGAGTAAATTAGAAAGTTGCTTAAATTTGCATGCTCTATCTCAATCACGAAAGAAAAAAATTGGGTTCAGTGTCCCTTTAAGGTGATACTGATGTTCAATGTTCTTTGCTGTGTGTTATGAAGTTGGTTGTCTTTTGAAACAAGTAAACATCTTTTTCACACCAATCACAGCAAACTAAACACTGCTGAGAGAGAGGTCGACTAAATTCAGATTATCTTAGTTGTTTCAGGTTGTTTTTATTTTGTGTCTAGCTTAACTTTGGCAGAGTTGAAGCCTTTGGGGCCAAATTATCAAGCTCCGAATAGAGCTTGATGCCCCTGATTCTGCGCAAGTCTTCAGGCTCGCCGGAAACAGCAGTTATGAAGCAGCGGTCTAAAGACAGCTGCTCCATAACTGGTCCGCCTGCTCTGAGGCTGCAGACATCAAACCGCCTGATCCTATACGATCGGACTGATTGACACCCCCTTCTAGCAGCTGATTGGCCGCAAATCTGCAGGGGGCAACATTGCACAAGCAGTTCACTAGAACTGCTTGTTCAGTGATAAATGTCGACAGCGTATGCTGTCGGCATTTATCGATGTGCAGCGGACATAATACTCTACATCGTATCATGTCCATCTGCACTTTAGTAAATCGGCCCCTTTGTTTTCATTGACTTCATAACAGCTTTATAAATAGACGTCCTCATTCATGTAGCAACTCATTTAAAAATGTCTTCCAAGTTTAAATAAAAATATCTAAATGTTTGTCAGCTATCTAATAAAAATATGTATCATTGGTTAGTCCCATAATTGTTTTGATTTTTAATCGTTTCAATATAAGAGAAAAAAACTGTGTAAAATGACAAAATAATGTGTATTAAACTAGAAATTGTCTTTAAATTAAAATTGTATTAGTTGCTTCAGGTGCCGCCATGCTAACCTTATAATACTTCCTACAGAATTACTGTACAGAGTGTTTGATTAATTACTATTGGATGTAGCTGTCAAGTAGTTACAGGTTTCATTTTGTTTTGTTAATGCTGTCACTGATGGCTGCCTCTATAAGGGTCTCAGATCTACTAGCTTTGTAGACCATGTTAATTATGATGACTTATGGCTAAATAAACTGAATTGTTCCACATTTTTTACTTTAAATTTTTTTCATAAAAATGTCAGTGTTTCACCTAATAAAACAAGGTTCCACCAAAGTCCTTGTTTTTTTTTTTGTTTTTTTTTAGAATGTGCATTATATATGAAAAATATTTTCTTTTTTGACCTTCCGCTTTATATTTTGTTTCTAGAATCCTAGAATCTGACGGGGTGGGGGTGAGGGGTGGGGGGGAGAAAGAACATATACTTGCATATTTGTAATAGTGACAAAGGTTACCTGTAGTATTGAATTACTAGTATATCAAGCAATTAGCTTTAGTTTTGCTTATTTCTTTCAGTAAACATTGAAAGCCATGGTAACTGATGTGCTGCTATTTTTAATAACAGCTAATTGTGAAGCTCCACCACTGGATGCTATAAGATGATAAACTTATTTTTCATTTCAATATATACTGAAGGAATTATTTGCTTTCTTTGATATTTAGAACAATTAAAGGACCAGTAAACACAGTAGATTTGCATAATCAATAAATGCAAAATAAAAATTCAAATTTAAAGTTAAGCCTATTTCCACTCCCCTTGTATTATGTAACAGCCATCAGCCAATCACAAATGCATATACGTATATTCTGTGAATTCTTGCACATGCTCAGTAGGAGATGGTGACTAAAAAAGTTTAAATATAAAAAGACTGTGCACATTTTATTAATGGAAGTAAATTGGAAAGTTGTTGAAAATTGCTGCTGTATCTGAATCATGAAAATTTAATTTTGACTTGAGTCTCCCTTTAAATAGTCACAACAGGCTGTTGTGACTATTTAAAGGGACACTCGAGTCAAAATTAAATTTTCATGATTATAGAGCATGCAATTTTCAACAACTTTACATTACTCAATGTAGAAAGAAATTTAAGTACTTTCCATTCTTTGTTATTTTAGTTAAACATGGAACCATGTTAACCATGGGAAAGTCAAGAACATTGGAGTAACAGTTTTACCTTTAATAATGTATTGCATAATACATTAATAATAATGTATTGCAGTATTTCAAATTAAAGTATTGAGATCACATATGCAACTTTTTCTGACATAGTAAAAACATACAATATATGGCCAAAAGTATGTGGACACCTGACCAAAACACCTATATGAGCTTGGTGGACCATTCCAAACCATGGGTATTAAAATTGAGTTGCCCCCTGCTTTGTGACTATAACAGCTGCCACTCTTTTAGAAAGGCTTTCCACAAGATTATGGACAGTGTTTTTAGGAATTTGTGTCCATTCAGCCAAAAGAACATTTGTTAGGTCAGGCACTGATGTTGAATGAGAAACTCTGGCTCACGATCAGCATTCTAATTCATCACAAAGGTGTTCAATGGAGTTGTGATCATCCAAACTCTTCTAATATGATCTCTAGATCTCCCAACTGGTCATTTTATTTGTCACTTATGTTTGGATTTGGATTTTTTCCCCGATAACAAGTATTATTCTGTAGAAAACTATTTTTCTCAGGCCCTTGTATTGACAGAAAATAACGAAATTCAAAGCTCAATATCTGATGGAAGTATTGAAAAGATTGCAATCGACCCTGTAGTTATACACAAGTAACAGTGCAATATAAAAATACTCAGAAATTTGGTTAAATGTTTGCATTTTAAGGATAGATTTTTTATTTTTTTATTTTAATAAAGGGCTTACCTATCAGTATTTGACTATGCAAGTGTGTTCGTAGGATGGCGTACACATTCAGGGCTGTTTCTAGGGGCTGGCAGACCAGGCAGTGGCCCGGGACACAATAGGGATCAGTGGGGAGCACTTTAAAAAAATAAATTAAAAAAAATCTCTTTTTTTTTTTTTTTTTTTTCTTTTTTATTTGATTGTGTTAAAATGGCAGTGCTTGCTTGCTTGATAAACTACTGGTATAGCAAAGGTTAAAATACACAAATCACAAGCATATACGGAAAAAAAACACACAAAAAAATAATATATATATATATATATATATATATATATATATATATATATATATATATAACAAAAAGAAGCAGGCACTCACCGGTATTTAAATAAAGGATATGTTTTAATCCCACAAGGTGTGACGTTTCGGAGTATTACCTCCTTCCTCCGACATAACAAGAAAGTGAATAACAGCAACCTCTATATATACAGTACACATGTGTGAACATAAAACCTCCTGCTAATCATAATCAAGTGATTTGAATCAGCTGGAAGCATCAGGCACATAGCATGAGTCACTAGGGGCATTGTCCGTAGCCTTAGTAACCAGCCAAACAAATTTAAATTAAACAACGTGGCTAATTAGATAAAAACAATGTTTTTCTTTTTCTTTTTTTCTTCTCTTCTTTTTTTCTGTTTCTGTTTTGTTGATAGCAGTTATATCCCCTTTCAGACTTATGTAATTTGCCCGCATAAATATATGACTGCATAGTATTTTACCGTTATACTTTTACTTATGGCCATAGAAGTTGCAGTCCGCCCATATTAAGTTGTAGTTGTTGATTATGGATGTATAGTGTTAGCATAAGAGCAACATTGTTTTTATCTAATTAGCCACGTTGTTTTGTTTAAATTTGTTTGGCTGGTTACTAAGGCTACGGACGACGCCCCTAGTGACTCATGCTATGCGCCTGATGCTTCCAGCTGATTCAAATCACTTGATTATGATTAGTAGGTGGTTTTATGTTCACACATGTGTATATATAGAGGTTATACATGCTGTTATTCCCTTTCTTGTTATGTCTGAGGAAGGAGGTAATACTCCGAAACATCACACCTTGTGGGATTAAAAGATATCCTTTATTTAAATACCGGTGAGTGCCTGCTTCTTTTTGTTTTGTATGCTGTGCCTGCTGCAGCACCCCGGTCAAAGATTTGTGAGTGCCATAATCTGCCTGGAATTATATATATATATATAAGGAAGCTGTTATGTTAATTGGCTGCATTGAATGTCAATCATACTAATGGAGCAGCAAGATCACAAAGGGAGCGTGTTAAGACTGTATAACTACTTAGAGCTAAAACTGAAAGTAAAAAGGAGAGGAATCACTCTGAGGTAAGCAGTCTCCTATCTCACTGATCTGTGTCACTAAAGAGGTGATGTTTTATGCATATGACACATTATTCATGGTCTTTACATAATGATATGTACATATTTTTTTGTTTTACTGAGCTAATTAAAAAATGTGCTTTATAAAAATTGGGTTTCCACATACTAAGGAACAGTTAATGACTGTTGCATTAAAAAAAATATCCTTTTGACATTATGTTTTTTTTTTATTTATTTACTTATTGTTTACAAATGATTAATAGTGATGGGTGTGTGTATGTGTCATTTACTCCATAATGACAATGGCAAGTTTTCACAAACTCACATGTGAGTGCTTGTGTCTGCTATTACTGCCTGAGTGTGTGTGCCTATCTATCCCTGTATGTGTGTGTGTATCTGCCTATTACGGCCTGAGTGTGTGTATGCCTATCTATCCCTGCCTGTGTGTGTGTCTGCTATTACTGCCTGAGTTTGTGTGTATGCCTATCTATCCCTGCCTGTGTGTGCGTGTCTGCTATTACTGCCTGTGTGTGTATGCCTATCTCTACCTACCTGTGTGTGCATGTCTTTGTATATTACTACTACCTGTGTGTGAATGTCTCTGTCTACTACTGCCTGTGTGTGCATGCCTCTGTCTGTTACTGCCTGTGTGTGCATGCCTGTGTCTAATACTACCTGTGTGTGTATGTATCTGCCTATTACTACCTGTGTGTGCATGTCTCTGTCTATTACTGCCTGTGAGTGCATGTCTCTCTCTGTTACTGCCTGTGTGTGAATGTCTCTATTACTGTCTGTGAGTGCATATCTCTGTTTATTAATGTCTGTGAGTGCATGTATCTGTCTATTACTGCCTGTGTGTGCATGTTTCTGTCTATTACTGTCTGTGTGTATAGTATATTTAAAAAATAAACAGCTATTACAGTTCTTTATCAAATTATTTATGTGCAAAAATCTCATAGACTTTAATAGTGAATTTTGTAAAAACAAATTGTTATAACTTTTCTAAATAATCGTAACAGACCCCTAAATATGTTACAAATACACCCAGTGACATATTGCAATCCTTACCTGATTACTTTTTTACAAAGTTCAACTTTAAAGTCTATTGGAAGTTTTGTAGATAAATTTTGGATAAGAATTTAAAGGGATTGATAATCATTAAACAAATAAATATGCATAGCTATAAGAAAAGTATAAAAATAATGAGAGCAAACAAATAGTCCCAAAAAGTATTCATATATATAAAAAATTACACTTTGTTCGTTATCCATTTAAAACAGCATACAAAAATAGAATAAAAATGAAAAGATCAATCTTTTCATTTTTATTGTATTTTTGTATGCCGTTTTAAATGGATAACGAATAAAGTGTAATTTTTTATAAATATACATACTTTTTGGGACTATTTGTTTGCTCTCATATCTTATTAGGGGCAATGAGGAGCCCCATAGTTTTTGTCCCAGTATGTTACGGCAAGAGTAAACTGTAGATAGTATAGAGCCTGGATTGAAAGCCAAAAGGTAGCGGTGTGTGGAAACGAAGATACGTGTTGTCCACGTCACATCCTGCACTCACGAGTGGTAACACCGGAGAGGAGAGAGGTGGATGGTCGTGTCCCTAGCGTGGTCTTCGTCCTTTCAGAATCCTGGTCAACCGTCCCTGGATAAAGTGGCTGTGTCTGCCCGTTGCTTTAAGGTAACAAGGGGTATTGTTGAATAGCAGGTGAAGCTGATAACAGACTGAGATTTGTTTCCTACCACTTGAATCCGTATGGCTCTGCATACACGGACTATACTACAAGCATAATTTTGCTTTATCCTTATAAACATAATGGCAATTAGTAAAATATATAAAGATATTTTTAGATAATATCAATTTATTTGGAAAACACATTGTAGTAGAAAAAAGACATATTTAAAGGTATAGGAAAGTCAAAATTAAACTTTCATAATTCAAGACACACCAAAAAAATTTAAGTCAATTCTATTATTCTTGTTCTCTTGGTATCCATTGCTGAAAAACATATGTATATATCCTTAGCAGCAGCAATGCACTACTAGGAGCTAACTGGTGGTTGGCCGCAACACACATTTGTCTCTTGACATTTGCTGACCATATGTGTTTAGCTAGGTCCCAGTAGTGCACTGCTGCTTTGGAGCTAACCTCTAAATGAAAGAGTGACATGCAAGGTCTAGGAGGGGGACTTTATAATCTGTGAGAAGGGCACATTTTGGAATTTTGCCCTGGGAGCCAGATTCTCTTGAAATGGCCCTGTTCAAACTGACTTGCATTTAGGCTATTTCAGCTGACTTAGCATGCTGATTTACAGTTGGTAAAAACAAGCATAGCTGTGATTAAACTACAACCTAAAAAATATATATTTGTCTATGTATTCTCTAAATCTTCAATGTAATAAGTAATTTATGGTAAATAACAAATGCAGCATATTCATGGGATATATTTTTAAACAGAGAACCTGATATTTTTAAAGTCATTTAGTTTAAGTTCATACTCATTTAATTACAGCTACATTCAGTAGAAATGTGCAAATTATGTATGCAGTTCTCAGTGGATTCACAGGTCAATATACACTTTGTCTAATTAAAGCAGCATAATTTTCTGGAAACAGTATGTGTACTACACAATAGAATGCATGTTTTCCTTCTTCCCGTACTTCTAATTATAATCAGTTAGTTTTTGGCCAAATATGTCACCTCAGAATCAATCAATCAATAAATGAATACAATCTACAGACATTAGAATTTAGCTCTGCATTACATGTGTCCACAAAGCCATACATACTCTGTGAATGAATCAACACCTGGGAAAGCAAATCAATAAAAACAGAAATATCTGTCTTTTAAGAGAGACAGTTTTTAAACTGACTGCTCTGAAATAAACTTCTGATCTATTGAAAATGATGTTTTAAATATATTGTGTTATTTTATATAATCTAATATATATTAAACTTCTGATGTATTGATAATAATGTTTTAAATCCATTGGGTAATTTAACCCCTTCACCCAAATAGACATATATATACCCTGTGTGGTAGTTTGCCTATCGTAAGACATATATTTACATTTGAGCTTCAGCAGTCTGCCTGTTAAGTTACATTCGAGAGCTGGAGTTCCTGAGCTCCAGGCATTTGAAAAGCATATGTAGCACGATCGGTGTTCTGGTTCCATACTGGGGCAGATGCCAGATCGTTACACACAGTGACACTGTCTGTGTCCCTGTGTGTAACGATCATCTGCTGGTGCTGGCGGGAGGTGTGGGAGGTAATCCGAGAGGAGGAAGGGAGTGGGAGGGCCTTACATTGCAGAAAATAAAAATAAAGGGACACGGAGGGATGGGGCATCGACACTACTGAAAATAAAAGAATAACAAAAATAAAAATGGTATTAAAAGGTATTTATAGGTACTGAGAAAAAAGGAGAGAAAAACAGAAGCATTTTTGGGCACACTTACAGGATGGACTACCAATGTATCGTAGGGTAGAGTATGGTATAAGAGAGAAAATGTAAATTTAACTAGAATAAAACATAACATTTATTAATTATGTTAAAATAAAGTTGTGGACCATGCCACCATTAAGCTAATATGAACATCTCTATCAGTACAATTTAAAAACAAAAATAAATAAAAGGAGCACTGCTATCTCTTCTGTTCAGGAAAAACCTGAATTTACAGAATTATCAGATGTATTCAAACAATTGAGGGTATAGATGCCATAGGCTCAAGTAAATTCACTTGTTAGCAAAACCTTATAAAGAATTACCGGTCTACGTCTATAATGTATTTCTGTGGCATAGAAAAATTAGAAGGGTTAAAGCAGGGGGTCAATAACCCCTAATCACCCATATATTATATTAACAATTAAAGCCGCAGAGTTCCCTAAGGGGAAAGAACATATAACGTGTAAGACCAGTAAGGTATAGTTTAAGCTAGTGCCAATTAAGGCCAACACCTAACAAGTAAAGTATTTAAATTTTTAAAGAAAAGGAGAGAAGCAGTGCGAACGTCTGACCGGAGCTACCTTAAAAAGGCCGTTCAAGTAGTGACATCAGTCAGAGCTTGTCCAATCGCGCTACTCGTTCCACGATAGGATAATAGCAAAGTGTGTATATCTCTAGCGCCAATTGCGTGTGTGCAACAAGATGTGTGCTAACACTCCCACCTGTCTGGATTCACATTGTTCACGGAGAAATGTTCTGTGTATAGTGGAGAAGTCAAAGTATCGAAAATATACTAGAAATACTACCGCTTCTTTGAGATCTACTTAGGTGTAGTAACTTACAGACTGTGTTACGGGCAAATGTAAAGATCACAAAATTATTTTATATTATATATATGTTCCATAGCTTTGATCATACTGTACTGTACTGTACTGTACACATACTGTATTTGTCAATGAGTTTGTGTGTTGATCAGAAAACTAACGTAAAAATAAGTATGCCATGTAAAAACAGAATTTAGGTATTAGGTCATTCCACCATTATAATCCGCATTTATGGGACACATATCACACAAAGACAGCTGCCAGTACCTATGATGATGGATAATAGTTAGAGCAGGAGGGTTAGAGTGCTGTTTTGGAGTGATCAGGGAGGTTGGAGGGTAAGAGGGAATCCCACACTGCAGCAAATACAATAAAAAAAAATGCCTTAAATTTTCATACTGGCGGACTGTCTGCCAGTACTTAAGCTGGTGATGACCAGTGGAGGTTGAGGGAGGGAAGAGAGCTTTTTGGCATGGATTAGGTAGGAATCAGGTGGTGGGAAGTGTCAGGTGGGAGGGTAATCTCTACAAAAAATTAACCTTATAAGCTATCTAATTAACGCCTCCACTGTCAGGAATAATAGAAATATGATGCACAGCAGCAATTAGCAGCCTTCTAATTATAAAAAAGCAATGGAAAACCAAATATGTCTGCTATTTCTGAACAAAGGGGATACCAGAGAAGCTTTTTTTGCCCATGTGTGACATGATTGCACAATCAGTATGTGATAATTCAATGAGAAACCCAAAGTTTGTGAAAAAAATATTTGATTGCATTTGGCGGTGAAATGGTGTTAGGTTGTATACTTAAAATATATATATAGTTTTGACAGGTAAATGAAAAAAACAAGGCTCGATTTTTGTTTAAATGGAGTAATAGCAAAAATGCTAAAAATTCTCTGGTATTTTGGGCATTTTGCTCTGAAAGTCCCGGTAGTGAAAAGGTTAATAAAATCTAATATCTTGTAGATATAGAGGTATCTACCAAATCATACACCACTCCATATGACTCTGTAAAATATAAATTTATATACAGCTGAACAAGACCAAATCATCTTACCTATTCTTTAATCATATTTTCAAGCAGGCAGGCAGGCATGTAACTGTAGGGTTCTCAGAGATTTCAAGTGAGGCCCGACTCTTACCTGTAGAGGGCCTTCGTCCTGCACTGCCATATTTTTCTACAAACTTATATCAAATCTTATTTATTTAATTATAGTAATAATAATAAAAATCTGGGTTTAGTGGACTGTAACAGGATACTGCCACTATACAATGTACAGCAACTCCTGTGGATAGCTCAGAGCATTTACAATGAGTGCTCATTGGTAATAGCCAAGATGGTGATGCGTCTGCTTTCATGAACACGCTTTCTTTAATCATGTTTCTTCCTAAAATATGGTGAGTCCACGGATTGAGAAATTATGGTTAGGAATATCACTCCTGGCCAGCAGGAGGAGGCAAAGAGCACCACAGATAAACTGCTAAGTATCACTCCCTTACCCACAACCCCCAGTCATTCTCTTTGCCTTCGGTGATTGGAGGAAGTGAAGTTTAGGTGTCTAAAGAAAAAAATTTGATTTAATCTACAAGCAAGTTTTGAGGTATAGCCGTATTCCATGTCATTCCTTGCAGTCCCGTATTGGTGACTTTAAAGCAGTTAAGAACTTGTAAAGAGGTACTCACTGCATTTTCCTAACAATTGCTGCCCTAGTTTAGAAAGCCAGAGTTGGCTACTCAGTTCTTTCTTTTTCAAGGGTCTATGTGAAGAACTGTGTCTTCTCATACCTTGGAACTGTCTACATGCCGGAGAGCGGAGCAGGTAAGTGCTTTTTCTTCCAGTTAGGGAAACTATGCACTTAACAAATTAAAAGACACTGCTTTTTATTGGGGCATAGATAATCCTGTTATATGGGTTACACTGGGGCATGAAGCAGGCACTATAGCATGTGTGAGACTAACATTTAAACTCTTTTAAAAAGAAAGGGTAAATGTTTTTATTAGGCTTTATTTTCTGACACATATTTACTTGATAAAAAAATTCAAGTTTAAACTGAAAGTAAGACTGAAATTTCTATTTCAGCAGCTTATTCATTTCCCCTTTGCTTTAAAATAAAATGATGCAACAATTTTAACTGTCTGGTTTAAAAAAACTTTTTTTCTGGTACTCAGTGTACCAGGAAGTTATTTTTAGTGCCTCTCTGTGTCGCAGCAGTAATTTGAGCTTGGCAATTGCGGTCACATGACCGGCTTTACTTCATAATGTTTCTGAGGAAAAAGTTGTTTTTCTCCATTTCTGGGTGATCGTGTCTTAATTGGTAGCGGTAAGGCACCTCAGTAATTGAGGTGTGGGGTTGCCTGAGGGGTATTTTAGAAGTTTGTTTGATGTTTATTAAAGTTTTTTTTCTTAACTTTTCTCACCTAATTTTAGCTGGGGATCAATCCTAATTTGGGATAAAATTTAAAGTGTATTTTTTCCTTAGCTTATTTTAATTGAATATTAATATCTTTGAAACTTATCTGTACAAGTTTATTTACTGTTTCACAACATGTCTGATATGGAGCAAGAGCCTGCTCTCATGAATTCATGCTTATTATGTTTAGATGCACAAATTGCAGCTCCTATGCAATTTTGTTCTTCATGTGTCGAGAAAACCTTGCAAAATAAAGGTAACATTTTTGAGCCTAATGTCTCTCAGGATGATGCTGCTACTTCCCAAGCCTCAATGGAGGCCCTGTGGTTCCTCTATAACTCCTAGTGGGGTTAATTTAAAAGCAGAAATTGCTGCCCAGGTATCTTCAGCGGTATCTGCGGCATTAGCTGCCATTCCCAGATTGCAGGGAAAACACAAGAGGAAATCTAGAAATTCAGAAAGTAAGGTGCCTGTCCTCAGTTCTGCTTGCCAAGTTGCCCTTTCTCATATGTCTGATGAGGAAGATACATTGGGACTTTCTGAGGGTGAAATCTCCGATTCGGACGGTATGATTCCTTCTTCTGAGACTTGGGTGGTATCCTTCAGATTTAAGCTTGAACACCTTTGTGTATTGTTAAAGGAGGTTTTAGCTACTTTAGATGACTCAGATAACCCTGTTGTTGTCACTCCTAAGAAATCTAGTAAACTTAATAGTTTCTTTGATGAACCTTCCACTTCGGAGGTTTTTCCTGTGCTAGAGAGATTATCTCACAGGAATGGGAGAAACCAGGGGTGTCTTTTTTTTTTTTCCCCTTCTCCCATTTTTAAGAAAATGTTTCCTGTCGAGGACTCTGATAAAGGCCCTCGGTTTACTGTACCCAAAGTTAAAGGGGCCATTTCCACTCTGGCTAAAAGAACCACTATTTCTATTGAAGATAGTTGCTCTTTTAAGGATCCGATGGACAAGAAGCAGGAGGCTTATTTAAAAAAGATTTATGTTTATCAAGGTCTCCAATGGCAACCTGCGGTGTGTATTGCCACCGCGACTAGTGCGGCATCTTATTGGTTCGACTCCTTGTCTGATTCTCTTCAAGTAGAGACTTCCTTGGATGAAATTCAGGATAAGATTAAAGCTCTTAAGTTGGCCAATTCCTTTATTGCAGATGCCATTTTACAGGTTGCTAGACTAGGAGCAAAAACTTCTAGTTTCGCTGTCCTAGCCCGCAGGGCATTATGGTTGAAATCCTGGTCTGCGGACATTTCCCCTGAAGTCAAGCTTCTGGCGATACCTTACAAGGGGAAAACCTTGTTTGGAACCGGTTTGGCAGAAATTATCTCTTATATTACAGGTGGAAAAGGGTAATTTCTACCTCAAGATAAGAAGAATAGGCCTAAAGGACTTCAGAGGAATTTATTTCCTTTCTTAACTTCAGAGGAAAGCCTTCCCCTTCTTCTTTCAAGCAGGAACAATCCAAGTCTTCTTGGAAACCCAATCAGTCTTGGAACAAGGGGAAACATTCAAAGAAACCCGCAGATGATTCCAAATCAGCATGAAGGATTTGCCCCCGATCCGGGATCAGAACAGATGGGGGGGCAGACTTTCTCAGTTCTCTAAAGCCTGGATACAAGATGTTCCAGATCCCTGGACTGTAGACATAGTAACCCAGGGTTACAAATTGGAATTCAAGACTTTTCCTCCCAGAGGCAGATTCCATCTCTCAAGATTATCTGCAGACCAGATAAAGAGAGAGGCATTCTTGAAATGTATACAACATCTTTCCTCCCTGGGAGTGATAGTTCCAGTTCCAGTGCAGGAACAGGGTCTCAGGTTCTACTTCAACTTATTTGTGGTTCCCAAAAAAGAGGGAACATTCTGTCCCATTCTAGACTTGAAGTGTCTAAACAAGTTTCTCAAAGTTCCATCCTTTAAGATGGAGACTATATATGCTCCATTCTTCCTTTAGTACAAGAGGGTCAGTTCATGACAACCATAGACCTAAAGAATGCACAGCTTCATGTTCCTATTCACAGGGACCATCACAGTATCCGGAGAGTTGCCTTTCTGGAAAAACATTTCCAGTTCGTGGCCCTTCCATTTGGTCTAGCCACGGCTCCCAGATTTTTTTTCAAAGTGATCCATTCTTATGGACTTGCTGTGGCACCCTACCTGGATGATATATTGGTTCAGGTGCCATCTTTTCAACAAGCAAAATCTCACACAGAGATATTGTTCTTTTCTTTCTTCCCATCAATGGAATATGAATCTGGAAAAAAGCTCCCTTTCCCCTGGTACAAGAGTAGTGTTCTAAAGGACCATAATAGATTCTCATTGATTAAGATTTTTCTGACAGAGGTCAGGAAAAACAAAATTTTCTCTTGCCTCTCTCTTCAGGCGACTGCTCATCCTTCAGTGGCTCAATGTATGGAGGTAATCGGTCTGATGGTGGCTTCCATGGACACCAAGCTTGATTGCATTTCAGAGCTCTCCAGTTTTGCATTCTCAGACAATGGAATGGTGACCATTCAGATCTATCTCAAAGAATAGAGTTAGATCAGTCATCAAGGCATTCTCTCCCATGGTGGATTTCTCAGGAACATCTGTCTCAGGGCACATGCTTTCGGACAACTTCCTGGGTGATCGTGTCCACAGAGGCCAGCCTGCTTGGCTGGGGAGCAGTCTGGAACTCATTAAATGCTCAGGGCCTTTGGACTCAGAAGGAGTCTGCTCTTCCCATCAACATCTTGGAGTTAAGGGCAATTTATAATGCTCTATTGGCTTGGCCTCAGTTGTCCTCAGCCCAGTGTATCAGGTTCCAGTCAGACAACATAACCTCTGTGGCTTACATCAATCTCCAGGGAGGAACTCAGAATTCCTTAGCCATGAAGGAGGTTACTCGGATTCTTCAGTGAGCAGAGACCCACAATTGCTGTCTATCTGCCATCTACATTCCAGGAGTAGACAACTGTGAAACGGATTTTCTGTGCAGACAGACTTTTCATCCTGGAGAGTGGGAACTCCATCCGAAGGTGTTTTCCAGCTTAGTTGTAAAATGGGGGGTGCCAGAGTTAGATCTGATGGCGTCCCATCAGAACGCCAAGCTTCCAAGATATGGTTCAAGGTCAAGAGATCTGCAGGCCGTTTTGATAGATGCTCTGGCGGTTCCTTGGGTTTTCAGGTTGGCATACCCCATTCTTCCGTTTGCTCTCCTTCCATGAGTCATTGCTCGTATCTAACAGGAGAAGGCATCTGTGATTCTAATAGCCCCTGTGTGGCCTTGCAGGATCTGGTTTGCAGACCTAGTGGAGATGTCATCTCTCCCACCTTGGAGACTACCTCTGAGGAAGGACCTCCCGATTCAGGGTCCCTTCCTTTATTCAAATATCATTTCTCTGAAGCTGACTGCTTGAAGATTGAATGCTTAATTCTGTCTAAGCATGGTTTTTCTGAGTCGGTCATTGAGACCACGATTCAGGCTCGCAAGCCTGTTACTAGAAAGATTTACCATAAGATATGGCATAAATATTTTTATTTATGTGAATCCAAGGGCTACTCTTGGAGTAGAATTAAAATTCCTAGAATGTTATCTTTTCTTCAGGAAGGCCTGGAGAAGGGATTGTCAGTCAATCCCCTGAAGGGTCAGATTTCTGCTTTATCAGTTTTACTACATAAATGTTTGGTGGAAGTGCCAGATGTGCAATCTTTTTGTCAGGCCTTGGTCAAAATCAGGCCTGTCTTTATGTATGTTGCTCCTTCTTGGAACCTTAACCTTGTTCTTTTACAGCTGGCTCCGTTTGAGCCATTGCATTCCATAGACATTAAGTTGTTATCTTTGAAGATTTTTTTTCCTGTTGCTATCTCTTCTGCTCGAAGAGTCTTGGAACTCTCAGCTCTGCAGTGTGATTCCCCTTATCTTATTTTTCATGCTGATAAGGCGATTCTTCGTACTTCGTAGGGTTTCCTTCCTAAGGTTTTTTCTAATAGAAAGATCAATCCGGAAATTGTTGTTCCCCCTCTGTGTCCTAATCCTTCTTCTTCCAAAGAACGTTTGTTACACAATTTGGGTGTTGTACATGCTCTTAAATTCTACTTACAGGCGACTAAGGATTTTTGCCAGTCCTCTGCCCTCTTTGCCTATTTCTCTGGGAAACGTAAAGGTCCGAAATCTACTGCTACTACTTTTTCTTTTTGGTTACAAAGTATAATTCGTTTGGCTTATGAGACTGCTGGACAGCAGCCTCCTGAGAGAATTACGACTCATTCCACAAGAGCTGTTTCCTCTTCTTGGGCTTTCAAAAATGAAACTTCTGTGGAACAAATTTGCAAAGCTGCAACTTGGTCTTCTCTACATACTTTTTCCAAAGTTTCAAATTTGATACTTTTGCCTCGGGCTGAGGCTTCTTTTGGGAGAAAGGATCTTCAAATGGTGGGGCCCTCTGTTTAGGACTGTCTGTCTTGTCCCTCCCTATTTATCCATGTCCTCTAGCTTGGGTATTGGTTCCCAAAGGTAATTACTCAAGCCGTGGTCTCACCATATCTTAGGAAAGAAAAACAAAATGTATGCTTACCTGATAAATTTATTTATTTCTGGATATGGTGAGTCCATAGCCCCACCCTTTATTTAAAGACAGTTGTTATTTTGACTATAACCTCATGCACCTCTACACCTTGTATTACTCCTTTTTCTCCATTTCCCTTTATTCGAATAACTAGAGGTGGGTAAGGGAGTGATACTTAGCAGTTTAACTGTGTTGCTCTTTGTCTCCTCCTGCTGGCCAGGAGTGATATTCCCAACAGTATTTACTCAAGCCGTGGACTCACCATATCTGGAAATAAATCAATTTATCAGGTAAGCATACATTTAGTTTTTTTAGGCAGTCAGAGAGGTCCGACTCTCAAATGAGGCCAGGCTCTCACCTGTAGCAAGTACTTTCCCCTGCACTGCCATATTGTGCTACACACTTATATCAAATATTTATTTAATAAAACTTTTTTTTCTGTGTTTCCTGGGCTGAAACAGATTTCTGCCACTGTACAAGATGCAGCAACTGCTGTGGACAGCTCAGAGAATATAAAATTAGTGTTCTAACGGAATAGTCAAGATAATGATGTGTCTAGTTTCATAATACTGTCAAACACTTAGCAATGAAACAGCAACTTATGAGAACTCCTGCGCAAGTAAAGACAGGGACTCTGCCAAATCCCCTAGTCACAGAAGTAGCAAACAAATGTCCACAGTGCTGGTGCATATAGAAATCTTCTTTTATTGTTTCAAACAGACATCAAATAGCAATGTTTCGGGTTAACAACCCTTAGTCATGCTATCATGTTATGCACGCCTTCTTTAATCATTATATGAGTGCTATGATATATGCATCTGCATTGTAGATAACACTCCAACTCATACATTTTACTGCATCTCTACCTCACCTTTAGTGCAGCATAATTCTTTATATGACAGGTTAATCAGCTCAGATGCTACATGTTTTATGTCTTCCAGCTTGAAAGAGGCTGTATGGACCAAGGAACAAGAAGTTGGAAAATTTGCACCATTGGTAAATATGAGCAAAAAATGCTGTGAAAAATGGTCTTTGTTTAACTTTTTTGATCTTTTTTTAAAAAAAAGATACAAAAATACTCTCATGGATATCAAACAATTGCAAACATAACACAGGTTTATAAAAAAAATGTCAAATATGTGTGTCACAATTATTGGCACCCCTTTGAATTCATATAAGAAAAATATATTGGAAGTCTATTCCCACTGATATTTTAAATGTTTTAATACACCTGGGTGACTAGAAACAGTAAATTGTTGTTCAACCATGATTTCTTGTTACGCAGGGGTATAAATATTAGGTAACACATAGGCCAAATTCACTTTGTCATTCATCACAATGGGTAAGACCAAGGAATATAGCTGTGATGTGCGGCAAAAGTTTGTTGAGCTTCAGAAAAAGGGAAGTGGCTATAAGAAAATAGCAAAATCATTAAAAATGCCAATTTCCACCATCAGGGCAATAATTAAGAAGTTCCAGTCAACAGGAAATGTTATGAATCAACCTGAAAGAGGACTTGTGTCTATATTGTCTCAACCCACTGTGAAGAGGATGGTTTTAGTGGCCAAAATATCTCCACAGATCACAGCTGGAGAATTGAAGACGTTATTTGCATCATGGGGTCAGTAAGTCTCCAAAACTACAATCCAACGTCACCTACATCACCACAAGTTGTTTCAAGAAAAAAAGCCTCTACTCTCATCCAGAAACTTACTTAAGCATCTTCAGTTTGCCATACACTACTGGAACTTCCAATGGGATCTGGTTTTATAGCCAGATGAACCAAAAATAGAGCTTTTTGGCAAAAAACTCCAGAGGTGGGTTTGGCGAACACAGAGAGGTAGCCATATGGAAAAGTACCTCATGCCCATGGTTAAATATGTTGATGGCTCTTTAATGTTTTGGGGCTGTTTTTCTGCCAGAGGACCTGGACATTTTGTAAAGATACATAGCATCATGGAATCTTCCATCAGGATAATGCATACATCAAAATCAACACAAAAAGGGTTTACTGACCACAAAATTAAGGTCTTGCCATGGCCATACCAGTCCCCTGACTTAATCCCCATAGAAAACCTGTGTGGTGAGCTAAAGAGGAGAGTCCACCAGCATTGACCTTCTGTATAGAAGAATGGTCTAAGATCCCTTGCCATGTATTCTCCAATCTCATCAGGCATTATAGTAGAATACTTAGAGGTGTTATCTTGGCAAAGGGAGGTAGCACAAGTATTGACTAAAATGATGCCAATACCTGTGCCACAAATATATTTAACAAATATACCTGTGTGGTGTGCAATTGTTTGATATCCATGAGAGCAGAGTATTTTGTGTATTTTTTTAAACAAAAGGACAAAATATTAAACAATATATACAATTTTTCACAGCCTTTCTTAGCTCATATTTACCAAGGGTGCCAGTATTAATAAATAATGAGAGACCACTGCAAAATGATCAATTTCTCTGGTTTTACTATTTATAGGTATTTGTCAGAATAACATGTTTTATTCTATGAACTACTGCCAATATTGCTCCCAAATTCCAAATAATAATATTGCCATTAAGAGCCTTTATTATATAGTTATTATATTAGATTTTATATACCACTGCTCTTGTCATCACTCTCCTCTTCAGTAGGACGAGCTGGATGACAAAATCAATGCTAGTAGTATCTCAAAAGTAATTGGAATCAAACAATAACAACTGACTATGACAAAATGGTACAAAAGAAATTGGAACAGCCAAAAGAATGTGAGCTCAATCCTATTGGCTGATTGCATCAGCCAATAGCATTTTTTAACCTTTAATTCCGATTGACTGATAGAATTCTATCAGCCAATCGGAAATCAAGGGACGCCATCTTGGATGGCGTCATTTAATGGAGAATTCATTGTTGAAGAAGACGTCTATTGAAGAGGATGCTCCATGCCAGATGTCTTGAAAATGGACCCGCTCCACGCCGGATGGATGAAAATAGAAGATGCAGGCTGGATGAAGACTTCTGCCGCTTTGTTGAGGACTTCTGCCGGCTTCGTTGCGGATGGATGTCGGGTTTTCAAAAACTGTAAGTGGATCTTCGGAAGTTAGTGTTAGGCTTTTTTAAAGGTTTATTGGATGGGTTTTAATTTTAGATTAGGCTTTGGGGTGGAAAAAGAGCTAAATGCCCTTTTAAGGGCAATGCCCATCCAAATGTCCTTTTCAGGGCAATGGGGAGCTTAGGTTTTTTTAGTTAGGATTTTATTTGGGGGGTTGGTTGTGTGGGTGGTTAATAAGTGTAGGTAGGTGTTGGTGACATTGGGGGCAGCAGATTAGGGGTTAATAAATATAATGTAGGTGGCGGCGATGTCGGGGGTGACAGATTAGGGGTGTTTAGACTCAGGGTTCATGTTAGGATGTTAGGTGTAAACATAAATTTAGTTTCCCCATAGGTATCAATGGGGCTGCGTTATGGAGCTTTACGCTCCTTTATTGCAGGTGTTAGGCTTTTTTTCAGCCGGCTCTCCCCATTGATGGGGAAATCGTGCACGAGCACGTAAAACCAGCTCACCACAGTGCTGGTATTGGAGTGCGGTATGGAGCTCAATTTTGCTTTAAGCTGCAATATTACCTGCTAACGCCGGGTTTTGCAAACCTGTAATACCAGCGCTGTAGGTAAGTGAGCAGTGACAATAACTTGCAAATTAGTACCGAGCAGCTCTTACCACAAAACTCGTAATCTAGCCGAATGTTTTTATTTAGAATTTGGGAGAAATGTTGTCAGTAGGTTATAGAATAAAATAAAAATATTCATTTTGTTTTCATTTTACTCAAACACATACCTATAAATAGTAAAACCAGAGAAACTGATAATTTTGCAGTGGTGTCTTAATTTTTATATATATATATATATATATATATATATATATATATATATATATATATATATATATATATATATATATATATATATATATATAGTATCTCACAAAAGTGAGTGCACCCCTCACATTTTTGTAAATATTTTATTATATCTTTTCATGTGACAACACTGAATAAATGACACTTTGCTACAATGTGAAGTAGTGAGTGTACAACCTTTATAACAGTGTAAATTGTCTGTCTCCTCAAAATAACTCAACACATAGCCATTAATATCTAAACTGTTGGCAACAAAAGTGACTACACCCCTAAGTGGAAATGTCCAAATTGGGCCAAAGTGTCAATATTGTGTCATTATTTACCAGCACTGCCTTTACCCTCTTGGGCATGGAGTTCACCAGAGCTTCACAGGTTGCCACTGGGGTCCTCTTCCACTCCTCCATGACAACATCACAGAGCTGGTGGATGTTAGAGACCTTGCTCTCCCCCACCTTCCGTTTGAGTATGCCCCACAGATGCTCAATAGGGTTTAGATCTGGGGACATTCTTGGCCAGTCCATCACCTTTACCCTCAACTTCTTTAGCAAGCCAGTGGTCATTTTGGAGGTGTGTGTGGGGTCTTTATCATGTTGGAATACTGCCCTGTGGCCCAGTCTCTGAGAGGGAGGGGGTCATGCTCAACTTCAGTATGTCACAGTACATGTTCGCATTCATGGTTCCCTCAATGAACTGTAGCTCCCCAGTGCTGGCAGCACTCATGCAGGCCCAGACCATGACACTCCCACCACCATGCTTGACTGTACGCAAGACACACTTGTCTTTGTACTCCTCACCTGGTTGCAGCCACACACGCTTGACACCATCTTTATAAGTGTATCCTGGTCTCATCGGACCACAGGACATTAATCCAGTAATCCATGTCCTTAGTCAGCTTGTCTTCAGCAAACTGTTTGCAGGCTTTCTTGTGCATCATCTTTAGAAGAGGCTTCTTTCTGGGACAACAGCCATGCAGACCAATTTGATGCAGTGTGTGGAGTATGGTCTGAACACTGACAGGCTGACCCCTACCCCTTCAACCTCTGCAGCAATGCTGGCAGCACTCATACGTCTATTTCCCAAAGACAACCTCTGGATATGATGCTGAGCATGTGCACTCAACTTCTTTGGTCGACCATGGTGAGGCCTGTTCTGAGTGGAACCTATCCTGTAAAACCGCTGTATGGTCTTGCCCATCATGCTGCAGCTCAGTTTCAGGGTCTTGGCAATCTTCATATAGCCTAGGCCATCTTTATGTAGAGGAACAATTGTTTTTTCAGAGAACAATTCTTTTTTTCAGAGAACAATTCTTTTTTTCAGAGAACAATTCTTTTTTTCAGATCCTCAGAAAGTTCTTTGCCATGAGGTGCCATGTTAAACTTCCAGTGACCAGTGTGAGAGAGAGAACACCAAATTTAACACACCTGTTCTCCATTCACACCTGAGACTTTGTAACACTAACCAGTCACATGACACCGGGGAGGAAAAATGGCTATTCGGGACCAATTTAGACATTTCCACTTAGGGGTGTACTCACTTTTATTGCCAACGGTTTAGACATTAATGGCTGTGTGTTGAGTTATTTTGAGGGGGAAGCAAATTTACACTGTTATACAGGCTGTACACTCATTACTTTACATTGTAGCAGTGTCATTTATTCAGTGTTGTCACATGAAAAGATATAATAAAATATTTGCAAGAATTTGAGGGGTGTACTATATATATATATATATATATATAAAAAATGTTTTGCAAACTCTGTGCCAGTTTTCGGGTGGCTTTGCACTGTAACTACAGAATAATCTGTTTAATGCAGTGTTTGTTGTACTTGAGAAATTACCCTTCTCTACACTATTCTGATGGTACACAAAGACTATGCGTGCTATTGACGTTAGTTATTATTCAGGTATGCTCATGATTATGTCATTTTTGGGGGTTGCAAATTTTAAATATTAGGTGTAGGTCCTTTATGACGGATACTGTTGTTTAAATGGGAGGGCCCTGTCACAAGGTTTCCCTGGGACCAGGGCCGGATTTACATCTCAGGTGCCTGTAGGCACAAAAAACCTGAAGCGCCCCCCCCACCCCCCCACCCCCCCTAGAAAAAAGTGGAAAAAATGAGGACTTTTTTTTATTATTATTTAGGACAACTAAAAATAAATATTAGATGTAAAATTACATTTTCCCTTTTATGGAGATACACAAATACACACACCAATTGCAATATTTGTTGTAATGGAAGCTACACCAAAAATCAATATTCACTTGACTCAAATGGCCATACAATTTCTATTATGTATAACAAAAACAAATCATGTTAAACTTTTAATGCAAAATATTCTAAAGAAAACCCTATTTAAAGGGACATCAAATGTGACAGTTTGCTGGGCATTTTATTATTGCACTAGTGCTTGCAGAGAAGTGTGTTAGCCTCTTGCAAAAGAGTTAAACACATAGTCAATGTCAGTT
Organism: Bombina bombina; assembly: GCF_027579735.1. Classification (NCBI taxonomy): domain Eukaryota; kingdom Metazoa; phylum Chordata; class Amphibia; order Anura; family Bombinatoridae; genus Bombina; species Bombina bombina. The sequence continues at coordinate 477,358,331 of NC_069502.1, read as the reverse complement.
CTGAGACAGCAATACACATCTGTGCAGACCCAGATGGGCTCATAGGACATGTTTATTGACAAGCCATTAGTGTATTGCTTTTCTGGAGATGACTTTGACTATGTGCTTAACATTTTGTTGGAGTCAAACACAGACAGTTTTGTGTAAACAATAGCAATATTAAAACTAGCAGCATGCAAGCTCATCACCATCAACAACCTGTGCAGCCAGTGGAAGAAAATATAAAATGTAGGGAAAAAAATCTTGTAAACTCTGATATTTTTGGTACAAACACACACAGATGTTACATTTATTTTGTTCTGAAATATAAATATCATATGATGTTGCTCTCAAAGGAAAACATGGAATGTTGTAGATTATATGTAATCCAGGGGTCAACAAATGTGTTTAAAATTAGAATTTAGAAATTCAATGGGAGGGGTTTAGTTTTAATCTTTGCCCCTCTCTCCTTCATGGCTCCCTCAACTGCTGTAACATATTCCCAATGAAACACTCGACTTTGTAGGCACCTGCAGCACAATTCTTACTAAAATAAATGCCCTCATAAAAAAAAAAAAAAAAAAAAAAAAAAAATTTTTTTTTTTTTTTTTTTTTTTTATTATTGACAGGCAGGCGCCCCTCACTGCAAGGCGCCTGTAGGCACATGCCTACTGTGCCTAATGGGAAATCCGGCCCTGCCTGGGACCCAGTGAAGCCTAGATACCTCCCTGGTTTCATGTTACCTCATAACATTATGTTGAAGCAGCCCTAGTTCTTATTCATACAAGAAATTAAAAAAATTAAATACATGATATTGCTAAGATATTTTTCATACACAGTATTTCAAAATTTAAGCTTAAGGCAAGGAACCTCAAATTAAAATATTATATGACTACTGTGAATCCCATTTCAAATACTATGGATAGAGAAAGCTGAAAATACTGCTAGGAGGGAATGAATAATTCCAAGACATTTTAATGTCATTAAAATGTGAGATTCAATTTTGTAGCCTTCCTAGAAAATATATATATTTTAGCAGCAGAAACTGCAGAAGCAATACACGCACATATATGTTATATATGTTATGAGAAACGTGTTGCAGCTTTCAGATTTACCAGCTGAGGGCGCTAACTTATGCTTTTAAAAATGACTGAAAAGGGCAAGGCAGTGAAATTAAAGAGCTAATGAAAGAGTTAACATAAAAAGGATATGTTGTGAACTTGTTCATTTTTAACATAGAACCAACTGATGACAAAGAATTAACCTTAATAGCTAGAGTAATTTACCTATCAATTGCTGACAGCATAACATAAAGTAAGATTATTTTCCTGATTATGAGCCTGGTTTCTTCATTAAAACTAAATATAGTCAATCTTTTATTAGTGTTTTAGAATTGGAACTGCTCAGCATAAAATATATTAATATTTTTCTATATAACACTGACACAACATTAAAGCTAAAAATAATAACCTTCTATAAATATTTTGTGGTAGAGTAAAGAAAAAGTATACTGCATCATGCTTGGAACAAACTAAAGATATCACCTAAGAGAATAATTTAGAGCGAGGCTGTGTATTGCATTTAAACTATGTTTTCTTGGGCGTCTGCCAGATTCTATTCAGGAAGATGACCTCATGAAAGCTTATTTAACAGAGACTTCACTATCACTTTATAAAGTACCCAAGTGACATTATTTCTTGGCTCTTTTTCTATTGATTAAAATTTACGTGTTAGGAAATAGCATACTTTTACAAAGTCACAATTAGCCTTTTTATACCATGCGTAGCATCTGAAAAGTAAATTATACGTTGTAAATAGCTTGTCTAAAGCATCCCCTCCTAAATTAATGAATACTATATAGAGAAACATTTGTATTTTGTTTTGCATGTAATGTGTGTGTGTGTGTTTATATATAATAAATATATATATATATATATCATTTTAATCTAGGGCCAGACAATGGCATCTATTTATCAAAGCGCCAACTGACTTGCATTCAACGGCACCAATACGCTTGGCTAAGATCGCCTAACATAGCTGCTGCGGACCTGAATCTGTTCACCAAAATTATCAAAAAAGCTGCGCACCAAGTACGGTGCGATGAGCAGCGGACTGTTGTTAACTAACAGTCAACGATCTTGTTGCTCTTCAGCTTTTTTACAGCTTTCTTGGTACCCTGTCACTAAACACCCACACTATACTATACTGTTTACCCCCTATACCGCCGCTCCCGGAACCCACCGCAACTCTAATAAATATATTAACCCCTAAACCGCCGCTCCCGGACCCCACCGCTACTAAATACAATTATTAACCCCTAAACCGCCGCTCCCGGAGCACACCGTCACCTACATTATACTTATTAACCCCTAATCTGCGCCCCCTACATTATATTTATTAACCCCTAATCTGACCTTCCTACACCGCCGCCACCTACCTACATTTATTAACCCCTAATCTGCCGCCCCCAATGCCGCCGCCACTATATTAAATTTATTAACCACTAAACCTAAGTCTAACCCTAACCCTAACACCCCCTAACTTAAATATAATTTAAATCTAAATTAATATTACTATCATTAAATAAATTATTCCTATTTAAAACTAAATACTTACCTTTAAAATAAACCCTAAGATAGCTACAATATAACTAATAGTTACATTGTAGCTATCTTAGGGTTTATATTTATTTTACAGGCAACTTTGTATTTATTTTAACTAGGTACAATAGTTATTAAATAGTTATTAACTATTTAATAACTTCCTAGTTAAAATAAATACAAATATACCTGTAAAATAAAACTTAACCTAAGATACAATTACACCTAACACTACACTATAATTAAATACATTTCCTAAACTAAATACAATTAAAAAAAATTATCTAAAGTACAAAAAAAACAAACACTAAATTACAGAAAATAATAAAATAATTACAAGATTTTTAAACTAATTACACCTTATCTAATCCCCCTAACAAAATAAAAAGGCCCCCCAAAATAAAAAAAAAGGCCTACCCTACACTAAATTACAAATAGCCCTTAAAAGGGCCTTTTGCGGGGCAGTAATCAGCTCTTTTACCTGTAAAAAAAAAAAATGACAATACGCCCAACATTGAAACCCACCACCCACACAACCAACCCTACTCTAAAACCCACCCAATACCCCCTTAAAAAAACCTAACACTAACCCCTTGAAGATCACCCTACCTTGAGAAGTCTTCTCCCAATCCGGCAGAAGTGATCCTCCAGACGGGCAGAAGTGGTCCTCCAGACGGGCAGAAGTCTTCATCCAGACGGCATCTTCTATCTTCATCCATTCGGCATGGAGCGGCTCCATCTTCAAGACATCCGACGCGGAGCATCCTCTTCTTTCGACGGCGACTGAAGAATGAAGGTTCCTTTAAGTGACGTCATCCAAGATGGCGTTTCTTCAATTCCGATTTGCTGATAGAATTCTTCCAGCCAATCGGAATTAAGGTAGGAAAAATCCTATCGGCTGATCTAATCTGCCAATAGGATTGAGCTTGCATTCTATTGGCTGTTCCAATCAGCCAATAGAATGCGAGCTCAATCCTATTGCCTGATTGCCCGTCTGGAGGACCACTTCTGCTGGATTCGTTGTGGTCTTCAGCCCGGTTGGGTGAAGACTTATTCAAGGTAGGGTGATCTTCAAGGGGTTAGTGTTAGGTTTTCTCTTGTAAGGTGTAACCAGTCCACGGATTCATCCATTACTTGTGGGATATTCTCCTTCCCAACAGGAAGCTGCAAGAGGATCACCCACAGCAGAGCTGTCTATATAGCTCCTCCCCTAACTGCCACCTCCAGTCATTCTCTTGCAGCTCTCGACAAGGGAAGTAGCTAGAGAGATGTGGTGAATTAGTCTAGTTTATCTTCAATCAAAAGTTTGTTATTTTTAAACGGTGCCGGCGTTGTACTGTTTTTTTACCTCAGGCAGAAATTAGAAGAAGAATTTGCCTGAGGTTTTTGATGATCTTAGCAGGTTGTAACTAAGGTCCACTGCTGTTCTCACACATAACTGAAGAATATGGGGAAACTTCAGCTGGGAGAACGGCCTGCAGAATTAACTGCCCTGAGGTATGTTCAGTATATTTTTTTCTAGAGGATTATAAGAACTAGAAAATGCTGACAGTGCCTGATATAGTTAAAGGGACAGTATACACTCATTTTCATATAACTGCATGTAATAGACACTACTATAAAGAATAAGATGCACAGATACTGATATAAAAATCCAGTATAAAACTGTTTAAAAACTTACTTAGAAGCTGTCAGTTTTGCTCTGTTGAAAAGGTAGCTGGAAAGCCCACTGCAAGTGGCAAATAAGACACTCCCCCCCTTTACACAAACAGGAGCAAGCTGGAGAAGGTAGCTGACAGTATTCACATAAAGCTTTGGGGCTTGGTTAGGAGTCTGAAAATCAGAGCAATGTTATTTAAAAATAAGCAAAACTATACATTTATTTTAAAAAAAAACTTTATGGGCTATATAAATAGATCATCTACAAAACATTTATGCAAAGAAAAAATGAGTGTATAATGTCCCTTTAAGGTAAGTCTGATTGCAGTGATTTAATAATGACTGGCATCATGCTTGCAGTAAAGGGTAATTTTCATATTACTTTCTATTATGGCTTAGTATGTAAAACGTTATATATATATATATATATATATATATATATATATATATATATATATATATATATATATATATATATATATATATATATATAAGGAACGTTTTTTACTGAGATGATAAATCTTTATTTGGGGCCTAGTTTTCCACATGGCTGTTATTTTACTCCTAGGAATAGTTTTTTAAGGCCCTCTGACTTTGGGTGCATGGTGGGAGGGGCCTATTTTCATGCTCTAATTGAGCAGTTGTTTATTACATCCTGAGACATCCAGCTTCCCTGAAGGAGTCCCCTGACATATTGGACCTCTGTAAAGGGTTTTTGTGCCTAAAAAAAAGTCGTTTTATGGGAAGGTAGGAGCCACAGTAGAGCTGTGGCAGTTTGCTTGTGACTGTTATAACGATTTTTACCATTTTTTTTGCTTCGTTTTTGAACCTGAGGGGTTATTCATCCATTTGCAAGTGGGTGCAATGCTATTTTAGTCTATTATATACACTGTAAACATTTCATAGAGTTAACTGCTTTTTTCACTGTTTTGCAGTTTTTGTGTTTGTTTTTTTCCTTAAAGGCACAGTACCGTTTTTTATATTCTGCTTTTTCACATTAATTAAAGTGTTTTCAAAGCTTGCTGGTCTCATTACTAGTTTGTTAAACATGTCTGACATAGAGGAAATTCCTTGTTCATTATGTTTAGAAGCCATTGTGGAACCCCCTCTTAGAATGTGTACCAAATGCACTGATCTTACTATAAGTTATAAAGACCATATTCTGGCTTTAAAAGATTTATCACCAGAGGAAATTGACAAGGGGGAAGTTATGCCGACTAACTCTCCCCACGTGTCAGAGCCTTTAAATCCCGCTCAAGAGGCGCCAAATACATCTAGCACGCCCATTGCGTATACTTTACAAGACATGGCGGCAGTTATGAATCATACTCTTACAGAAGTATTGTCCAAACTGCCAGGGTTACAAGGAAAGCGAGACAGCTCTGGGACTAGAAAAAATACAGAGCTCTCTGACGCTTTAGTAGCTATGTCCGATATACCCTCACAAGGTGCAGAAGCCGAAGAAGGAGAGCTTCTATCTGTGGGTGATTTTTCTGACTCAGGGAAGACACTTCAACCTGATTCTGATATGTCTACATTTAAATTTAAGCTTGAACACCTCCGCATGTTGCTCAGGGAGGTTTTAGCAACTCTGTATGACTGTGACGCCATTGTAGTCCCAGAGAAATTGTGTAAATTGGATAAATACTACGCAGTGCCTGTTTACACTGATGTTTTACAATACCTAAGAGGTTTTCTGAAATTATTACTAAGGAATGGGATAGACCAGGTGTACCGTTCTCTCCCCCTCCTGTTTTTAAAAAGATGTTTCCCATAGATGGCGCTACACGGGACTTGTGGCAACGGTCCCTAAGGTGGAGGGAGCAGTCTCTACTCTAGCGAAGCGTACCACTATCCCTGTCGAGGACAGTTGTGCTTTTCTAGACCCAATGGACAAAAAATTAGAGGGTTACCTTAAGAAAATTTTTATTCAACAAGGTTTTATTCTCCAGCCCCTTGCATGCATTGCCCCTGTCACTGCTGCTGTGGCCTTCTGGTTTGAGTCTTTAGAAGAGGCTCTACAGGTAGAAACCCCATTGGATGATATCCTTGACAAGATTAAAGCCCTTAAGCTAGCCAATTCATTTGTTTCTGACGCCGTTGTTCATTTAACCAAACTAACGGCTAAGAACTCAGGTTTTGCTATTCAGGCACGTAGGGCACTATGGCTTAAATCCTAGTCAGCTGACGTTACTTCAAAGTCTAAGCTTCTCAACATTCCCTTCAAAGGGCAGACCCTATTCGGGCCTGGACTGAAGGAGATCATTTCTGATATTACTGGAGGAAAAGGTCATGCCCTTCCTCAGGATAGGTCCAACAAATTAAGGACCAAACAGCCTAATTTTCGTGCCTTTCAAAACTTCAAGAGTGGCGCAGCTTCAACTTCCTCTAATACAAAACAAGAGGGAAATTTTGCCCAGTCCAAGCCGGTCTGGAGACCGAACCAGGCTTGGAACAAAGGAAAGCAGGCCAAAAAAACGTGCTGCTGCCTCTAAGACAGCATGAAAGCTCAGCCCCCGGTCCGGTAACTGATCTAGTAGGGGGCAGACTTTCTCTCTTCGCCCAGGCTTGGGCAAGAGATGTCCTGGGTATTGGAAATTGTGTCCCAGGGATATCTTCTGGACTTCAAAGCTTCTTCCCCAAAAGGAAGATTTCATCTCTCACAATTATCTGCAAACCAGATAAAGAGAGAGGCATTCTTTCATTGTGTTCAAGACCTCCTAGTTATGGGAGTGATCCACCCAGTTCCAAAGGAGGAACAGGGGCAAGGCTTCTATTCAAATCTGTTTGTGGTTCCCAAGAAAGAGGGAACCTTCAGACCAATCTTGGATCTCAAGATCCTAAACAAATTTCTCAGGGTCCCATCCTTCAAGATGGAGACTATTCGAACCATCCTACCTATGATCCAGGAGGGTCAATATATGACTACTGTGGACTTAAAGGATGCTTATCTGCACATTCCGATACACAGAGGTCATCATCGGTTTCTCAGGTTCACCTTCCTAGACAGGCATTACCAGTTTGTGGCTCTTCCCTTTGGGTTAGCTACTCCTATAGCAGTAGCCCCTTACCTAGACGACATTCTAATACAGACGTCAAATTTTCAAATTGCCAGGTCCTATACAGACATTGTTCTGTCGTTTCTGAGGTCGCATGGGTGGAAAGTGAACGAAGAAAAAGGTTCTCTATCCCCTCTCACAAGAGTTTCCTTCCTAGGAACTCTGATAGACTCTGTAGAGATTAAGAATTACCTGACAGAGGCCAGGTTGTCAAAACTTCTAAACTCCTGCCATGTTCTTTATTCTACTTCTCACCCTTCAGTGGCTCAGTGTATGGAAGTAATCGGCTTAATGGTAGCGGCAATGGACATAGAGCCGTTTGCCCGCCTACATCTCAGACCGCTGCAACTCTGCATGCTCATTCAATGGAATGGGGATTACACAGATTTGTCCCCTCTACTAAATCTGGATCAAGAGACCAGGGATTCTCTTCTCTGGTAGTTTTCTCGGGTCCATCTGTCCAAGGGTATGACCTTCCGCAGGCCAGATTGGACAATAGTAACGACAGATGCCAGCCTTCTGGGCTGGGGTGCAGTCTGGAACTCCCTGAAGGCTCAGGGCTTGTGTACTCAGGAGGAGTCCTTCCTTCCGATAAACATTCTGAAACTAAGAGCGATATTCAATGCTCTTCAGGCTTGGCCTCAGCTAGCTGCGGTCAGGTTCATCAGATTTCAGTCGGACAACATCACGACTGTAGCCTACATCAACCATCAAGGGGGAACAAGGAGTTCCCTAGCAATGTTGGAGGTTTCAAAAATAATTTTATGGGCAGAAGTTCACTCTTGCCATCTATCAGCTATCCATATCCCAGGAGTAGAGAACTGGGAGGCGGATTTTCTAAGTCGACAGACTTTTCATCCGGGGGAGTGAGAACTCCATCCGGAGGTGTTTGCACAGTTGATTCAACTTTTGGGCAAACCAGAATTGGATCTCTCGTCAGAACGCCAAGCTTCCTTGTTACGGATCCAGGTCCAGGGATTCCAAGGCAGCACTGATGCCCTAGCAGCGCCTTGGTCTTTCAACCTGGCTTATGTGTTTCCACCATTTCCTCTGCTCCCTCGTCTGATTGCCAAGATCAAGCAGGAGAGAGCTTTGGTGATTTTGATAGCACCTGCGTGGCCACGCAGGACTTGGTATGCAGATCTGGTGGACATGTCATCCCTTCCACCATGGACTCTACCGCTGAGGCAGGACCTTCTACTTCAGGGTCCTTTCAACCATCCAAATCTAATTTCTCTGCGTCTGACTGCTTGGAGATTGAACGATTGATTTTATCAAAACGTGGTTTCTCCGAATCGGTCATTGATACCTTTAATTCAGGCTCGAAAGCCTGTCACCAGGAAAATCTATCATAAGATATGGTGTAAATATCTTCATTGGTGTGAATCCAAGGGGTTACTCATGGAGTAAAGTCAGGATTCCCAGGATATTCTCTTTTCTCCAAGAAGGATTGGAGAAGGGATTGTCAGCTAGTTCCTTAAAGGGACAGATTTCTGTTCTTTCTATTCTTTTGCACAAGCATCTGGCGGATGTTCCAGACGTTCAGGCGTTTTGTCAGGTGCTAGTTAGAATCAAGCCTGTGTTTAAACCTGTTGCTCCGCCATGGAGTTTAAATTTAGTTCTTAAAGTTCTTCAAGGGGTTCCGTTTGAACCTCTGCATTCTATAGATATCAAGCTTTTATCTTGGAAAGTTCTGTTTTTGGTAGCTATCTCTTCGGCTCAAAGAGTTTCAGAGTTATCTGCCTTGCAGTGTGATTCTCCTTATCTGATCTTCCATGCAGATAAGGTAGTTTTTTGTGTACCAAACCTGGGTTTCTTCCTAAGGTGGTATCTAATAAGAATATCAATCAGGAGATTGTTGTTCCGTCACTGTGTCCTAATCCTTATTCAAAAAAGTAATGTCTATTACACAATCTTGACGTGGTTCGTGCTTTAAAGTTTTATTTACAAGCTACTAAAGATTTTCGTCAAACATCTGCATTGTTTGTTGTCTACTCTGGTCAGAGGAAAGGCCAAAAGGCTTCAGCAACTTCTCTTTCCTTTTGGTTAAGAAGTATAATTTGCTTAGCCAGCAGCCTCCTGAAAGAATTACAGCTCATTCCACTAGAGCGGTGGCTTCCACATGGGCTTTTAAAAATGAGGCTTCTGTTGAACAGATTTATCAGGTAAGCATAAATTTAGTTTTTTTAAGGGGGGATTGGGTGGGTTTTAGGGTATGGTTGGTTGTGTGGGTGGTGGATTTTAATGTTGGGGGGGTTGTAATTTTTTTTTTTATAGGTAAAAGAGCTGATTACTTTGGGGCAATGCCCCGCAAAAGGCCCTTTTAAGGGCTATTTGTAATTTAGTGTAAGGTAGGGCTTTTTTATTTTGGGGGGCTTTTTTATTTTGTTAGGGGGATTAGATTAGGTGTAATTAGTTTAAAAATCTTGTAATTATTTTATTATTTTCTGTAATTTAGTGTTTGTTTATTGTACTTTAGATTTTTTTTTTTAATTCTATTTAGTTTAGGGAATTTATTTAATTATAGTGTAGTGTTAGGTGTAATTGTAACTTAGGTTAGGTTTTATTTACAGGTAAATTTGTCTTTATTTTAACTAGGAAGTTATTAAATAGTTAATAACTATTTAATAACTTCCTAGTTAAAATAAATACAAAGTTGCCTGTAAAATAAAGATAAACCCTAAGATAGCTATAATGTAACTATTAGTTATATTGTAGCTATCTTAGGGTTTATTTTACAGGTAAGTATTTAGTTTTAAATAGGAATAATTTATTTAATGATAGTAATATTTATTTAGATTTATTTAAATTATATTAAGTTAGGGGGTGTTAGGGTTAGACTTAAGTTTAGGGGTTAATACATTTAATATATTGGCGGTGACGTTGAGGGCAGCAGATTAGGGGTCAATAAATGTAGGTAGGTGGTGGCGGTGTAGGGGGGGCAGATTAGGGGTTAATAAATATAATGTAGGTGGTGGAGGCAGATTAAGGGTTAATAAGTATAATGTAGGTAGCGGTGGGCTCCGAGCGCGGCGGTTTAGGGGTTAATAAGTTTATTTAGTTGCGTCGGGGTCCGGGATTGGTGGGATAGGGGTTAATAACTTTTATTTAGGTGGCGGCGGTGTAGGGATGGTAAATTAGGGGTTAATAAGTATAATGTAGGTGGTGGTGGTGTAGGGGGGCAGATTAGGGGTGTTTAGACTCGGGGTACATGTTAGGGTGTTAGGTGTAAACATTCCCATAGGAATCAATGGGATATCGGGCAGCAGCGAACATAAGCTTTCGCTGCTTTCAGACTCCCATTGATTCCTATGGCATCCGCCGCCTCCAGGGCGGCAGATTGAAAACCAGGTACGCTGGGCCGGAATAGTGGCAAGTGTACCTGGCAGAACTTTGATAACTTACAATTGTAGTCAGATTGTGCCGAACGTCCATTCGGAACATTTGTAGTGACGTAAGCATCAATCTGTGTCGGATCGTATGTTGCGTCACAAAATTCTACTTTTGCCGGTTTGTAGGGTTTGATAACTAAGGCGAATCAGGCTCACCAAAATACGCTGCAGAATCCCAGCGTATTTGTGGTTGACGGCTTGATAAATAGATGCCTATGAGTATCGCTTATATTATGAGCTGGAGCACAATTAAAATTTATGCTAGAATGATTACCTCATCCTCAGAGCTCTGGTTAACTGTTTTGCACAAAACACATCAAAAATACACTACAAAATATAGTAACACTACTTATAAAAAATATTTTAAAAAATATTGCGCAAAAAAGTTATAAAGGCTCAAAGATATCAGGTCTGTAAATATTTCACATTCCAATGTTCTGCACATAGCAGAATTCGTTCTAATTATTTCTAAATACATATTCCTATATATATATCTTTATATAATGTCTGTCCGACATGATACGCTGTAGCGTTTCATGTCCGACAGACATCGCTGAATGCCGACAGCATATGATGTCGGCATTTAACATTGCACAAGCATTTCACCAGATTTGCTTGTGCAATGCTACTCCCTGCAGAATCGCAGTCAATCAACCCGATCATACAAGATCCAGGTGGATTGCAGACCGCAGCCTCAGAGGCAGCAGACCAGTTGTGGAGCAGTGGCCTTAAGACCGCTGCGCCTTAAGACCCGCTGCTTCATAAACTGCTGTTTCTGGCAAGCCTGAAGGTTCGCGCAGAAACAGGGGCATCCATTCGGAGCTTGATAATTCGGCCCCCAATGTATTGACTTATTCTGATATTCTTTAATTATTAGCAGGAGTTTTTTGGGTTGTGCAGATATTAGAATTCTAAAATATTGCTCCCTTTAGTGGAGCTGCTGTGTGAGTGTTGATGCTGTCTGTGTTGTGTATGAGAGAGTCTGAGATAACATAAGCAGCCATGTAGCTGAGCTGTCATAAACATAGGCTATAAAGTTACATTTCTGCTGCAGCAGCTGCTCCTTATGAAGTATTTGCTAGCAAACATTTCTTGCATAAAGCTCCCCTCACTGAGAAATGCCTTTGTAACCCCATCCATACATAGAAGAGTACTGGAATATCTCCATGCTGCCTACATAACTAAAGCTCCAAGCATGCCAGGGGACAGAGGGAATAATTTAAACAGATCCAGGATGAGTGACCACTTTACCCAGTGATGAGGTACTTACCCCATATAAAGAGTATCTTATAAATATAGTTAAAGGGACATTGAACCCCAAAATTTTGTTTTGTAATTCAGATAGAGCATGCAATTTTAAGCAACTTTCTCATTTACTCCTATTATCCTATTTTTATTTGTTCTCTTGCTATCTTTATTTGAAAAAGACATCTATGCTTTTTTTTTGGGGTTCAGTACTCTGGACAGCAATTTTTATTGGTGGATTAATTTATCCACCAATCAGCAAGGACAACCCAGGTTGTTCACCAAAAGGGGCCGGCATCTAAACTTACATTCTTGCATTTTAAATAAAGATACCAAGAGAATGAAGAAATTTTGATAATATGAGTAAATTAGAAAGTTGCTTAAAATTTCATGCTCAATCTGAATTATGAAATAAAAATTTGGGTACAGTGTCCCTTTAATGCATCATTAAAAATAATGTATCCAAGAAAATAAAGGAAAGAGACATTAATATTATGATAGCGAATCTCTGACAAAGCACACTGTTTGCATCAATTTGACTATTACATTAAGGACATCTGACACTGAGCTATGCATGCATCAGACTATGAAATCAGCAGCAAGTTTACGACAATACCACCATATAAACTGAGATATGTACAGCTATTTGGTTAACTGCAGAGAAGTACAAAGTATGTTTTAAACAAATAACTAACATTTTATTTAAATGAACCCAGACTAGCAATATACATGCCCTATGCCTGGATACACATCTTCTGCCATGGGATTTGTTGCAGTATTTAGCTGAACAAAAGGTTATGCTGCAGTGATTTGAATCATTGATCATATCATTTTATTTTAATGGCATCTTTTGCTGTGTATTCTAAAAGCCAGGTGAATGAAAAAGCAACATTTGTAAGTCATAATATCTGATGTGGAGAATGTTGAATTTCTGCAAGTCTATATGCAATTGCATTTATTAAAGAAAAAACCCCCACTATGTTAGATTTATGTGTAGCAGCCCTTGAAACCCCTTGTTACTAAATCCCATGGAGATTTAATACATTTGTAATAGCCCAACATTTTGGCCTACATTGTAGATGATTACTTTGGAAATGTATAGATTATTTTTTTTAAAAAAGTTTGATCATTTTAACTTTGTTTAGAATGTTTTAGCATTCTAGCTGAAGTGTGTCAGAATTTTGATAAAGAATGTATCGATGATAGACTAAAATGTAACTTTTTTTTCTGCATTTATAATCACATAAACGTTAAAAATATCAAGTATCTATTACTAAAACATTCAGTTCTCAATGATAATAAATTGCCAGTAAATTGTAGGAATAAATATTATAAGGCTGGGCCCTCTCATTTAGGTATTCAGGACCCTTTATCAAGCTAAATATTAAGGATATCTGAACCAAGTGAAATAATCAGCTTGCTCAATAACCATGGTTAATAACCTGCTCTGACCCAGGCTCATGCTGAAAATCTCAGTGGATCATAAGTAAAAATGTATAGTTTTGCTTATTTTTTTAATAAAATGGTGCTTATTTTCAGACTCCCTAACCAAGTCCCAAAGTTTTTAGATGCATACTGATGTATACAGACTTCCGACTACTTCTGATTTTATAATGGATCTTTTCATATGCAGGGGAGAGGGGAGGGTGGAGAGGTTCTGCTATCAGCCCATTTCAGTGGGTGTCCAAGGCTAATCTCATAAACAGTGCTAAATTGGGAGCTTCTAAGTAAGTTTTTAAAAGGTTATATATTGGATATTTATATCAGTATATGTGCATATTATTCTTTATAGTAGTGTCTATTACATGAAGTTAAATAAAATTGGTGTATACTGCCCCTTTAAGAGACAAAGTAGATGTGCCTTATGGTTGCTTTATGCCTCAAAAAATCTATGTTTAATGGTGTAATACATTTGAATGCTATTAACTGCAATGGGTATATCCAAGGATTCAGACAATTATCAAATTGTAAAATCAATTGTAAAATACATTATAAAAAACACTTTTAATATTTAATTGCATCATAATCTATATTTGATGCCCTTCTGTTGCCTTCAGTGATCATTAAAACTGATATTTTTATTTATTCTCTCTTTCTCTTTCTCTCTCTCCTTTATTATTATTATTATTATCAATTATTTGTAGAGCGCCAACAGATTCCGCAGAGCTATTAACAAAGGCAGAGTACAACAAAACAATTATAGGGATCAAATGGGTAGAGGGCCCTGCCAAGAGTTGCACTGTTGTACTTAGCTCTTGAGAAGGTGATCAACAAACAGCTGGACTCTTAGATTTACAAGCTAAGGAGGTTCAGGGGATAGCAATGGAGGAGAGGAACTGGTATAAAGAAAGGTTAGCGTAGGTTGTATTCATCCCTGAACAGTAGAGTATTTAGGGAGCACTTGAAGCTTTTAAAACTAGAAGAGAATCTTGTGGAGCGAGGCAGGGAGTTCCACAAGATGGGAGCCAAGGTCTGAGATATAGGGGGGAGCGGTGCAGTTGAGGGCTTTGTATGTCAGAATGCGAATTTTGTGTTTGATCCTAGAGGCAAAAGGAAGCCAGTTAAGAGATTGGCAGAGAGGTGCAGCAGATGAAGTGCGACATGTAAAGAAGATGAGTCTGGCAGAGGCATTCATTATGGATTGTAAAGGAGCTAGGCGATAGGTGGGGAGACCAGAGAGGACAGAGTTGCAGTAATCGAGACGGGAGAGAATGAGAGAGTGGATTAAAATCTTAGTTGTGTAAGGAAGTGTCTAATTTTAGAGATGTTTTTAGGTGGAAGCGGCAGGCTTTAGCCAATGACTGAATGTGAGGAGTGAAAGAAAGATCTGAGTCAAATGTGACCCGAGACATCGAGGCATGCAGGGTAGGGGTAATGATGATGTTGTCGACAGTTATAGAGAGATTGGGGGTGGAGAGTTTTAGAAGAAGGGGGGAAAATAAGGAGCTCTGTTTTGCAGAGATATAGCTTGAGGTAGTGAGAGAACATCCAAGATGAGATATGAGAAAGACAGTTAGTGACACGGGTTAGTAAGGAAGGAGAAAGGTCTGGTGCAGAGAAGTAGATTTGGGTATCATTGGGCATACAATTATATTGTAAACTGTGGGACTTTATTAGGGAACCCTAGTGATTACTTGCAGATTGAGAAGAGAAGGGGACTGAGGACAGAGCCTTGCGGTACTCCGACAGAAAGTGGTGATGGGCAGAGGAAGGCCCCAGAGAAGGCTACACTAAAGGTATGGTTTGACAGGTAGGAAGAGAGCCACGAGAGGGCTGTATCACATATACCGAAGGATTGGAGGGTTTGAAGCAAGAGAGGGTGGTCAACAGTGTCAAAGGCTGTAGACAGATCAAGGAGGGTAAGCAGAGAGAAGTGGCCTTTTGATTTTGCTGTAAGTAGGTCATTGGTAACCTTAACAATTGCTGTCCTTCTGTGGAGTGATGGGGACGAAATCCAGATTGCAATGGGTCAAGGAGGGAGTTTATTGTAAGGAAATGGGATAGGCGTGCATAAGCTAGTTTTTCAAGAAGCTTTGATGCAAGTGGGAGGAGGGAAATAGGGCGGGGTAGTTGGATGGGGAGGTAGGATCAAGGGAAGGTTTTTTGAGGATATGTGTGACAGTGCATGTTTCAGCAATAAGGGAAATATACCGGTGCTGAGGGAGAGGTTGAAAGTGTGTGTGAGTATAGGGGTAAGTGTGTCAGAGACGGAGGGGAGTAGCTGTGAGGGGATAGGGTCAAGGGGACAGGTAGTGAGGTGAGAGCGCAGTATAAGTGCCGAAACCTCTTCCTCAGTAACATGGGAGAATGAGCTAAGTTTAAGGTTATGTGGGTTGTGGTTGATTGAGAGCATTTGAGGGGGTGAGAGAATGGAATTATGTTGAGAGCTGATTTAACTTCTGATGGAGTCGATTTTGTTATTTAAGTGGTTGGCAAAGTCTTGAGCTGTCAGAGAAGTTGTATTAGGGGGTGGAGTAGGGCGGAGAAGAGTATTGAAAGTGGAGAACAAATGTTTTGGGTTTGAAGAAAGATTAGAGATAAGAGTAGAGAAGTAGTGTTGCTTATGGAAATTAAGTGCAGAGTAGTAGGAGTTAAAGATAAATTTGTAATGTTGAAAATCAGCTGAACTCCTAGATTTTCTCCAGTGCCGCTCAGCAGTATCGTATCGTGTCAGAGGAGTATGCCAGGGCTGAGTATGAGTGTTTGATTTCCGAGCTATGGTAAGAGGGGCGAGATTGTCAAGGACGGATGTAAGGGTGGAATTATAGTGGCAGATAGATTGGTTAGGGCATGAAAAGGAGGAGAAGGAGGAGAGGTTTGAGGGAATTAGAAAGCTGTTGTTGATCTAATGACATAATGCTTCTGTGAAGTTTGGTGTGAGGAGCAGAAGGAGGGAGAGTTGTAGGGAGGGATGATATGTTGCAAGTAAGGAGATGGTGGTCAGAAAGAGGAAAAGGGGGAGTTTGTGAAGTTTGAGAGGGTGCATCAATAGCTAAAGATCAGGTCAAGGGAGTGACCATCTTCGTGAGTGGTAGAATCAGTCCATTGTGACAGAGAGGAAGTAAGTTGCAGAAGTTGTTTTGCAGAGGAGGCAGTGGGATTGTCAAGAGGGATGTTGAAGTCACCAAGAATGAGGGAATGGGTGTCTGAGGAAAGGAAAAAAGGTAGCCAGGCAGCCAAGTGATCTAGAAATGGAGTTGATGAGCCTGGAGGACGGTATATGACTGTAACATGTATAGAAAGAGGAGAGAATAATCTAATCATGTGGGTTTCGAATGAGGAAAATGTGAGGGAAGAGATGGGATATATTTGTTGAAAGGTGCAACGAGAGGAAAGTAAAATACCTACACCACCTCCTTGTCTATTACCAGACCTAGGAGTGTGGATGAAGTGGAGACCCCCATGTGATAGAACAGCAGTGGATGCTGTGTCTAGGGGAGAGAGCCAGGTTTCTGTTAGGGCCAGAAGGTTGAGGGAGTGGGAAATAAAGAGGTCATGTATAGAAGTGAGTTTGTTGCAAACAGAGCTAGAGTTCTAAAGTGCACAAGTGAAAGGGGAAGTGGCTTTTGATGCAAGAGCAATGTGAGTACGTTTGTCAGAGTTTTGTTTTTTGAGTCTGTGGGATGGTACACATGGATGTGCATGGCTAGGCAGTTGTTGGGGACCAGGATTAGGAGAGATGTCACCAGCAGTTAGTAAAAGCAAGAGGGAGAGTGAGATGAGATACAGATTTGCAGTAGTAAGACTGCTCTTGAGACAAGGTGCAGGGAGAGAATGTTTAGGAATAGGTAAAGTTCATGAGTACAAAAGTAAGGTGAGTTTAAGAGAGATGGGCTAATGAACAGTGCAGGTGGAGAGGGAGAAGGATTAATTGGATAATGTAGTTTGTTGCACCTGAGAGATAAGGGGTTTATCACGGGGGTTTAACCTCGTCCTGCTTACCGCTCTTATTACGATTTGAAAGTAAACATGATCGCATGAGCACAAATCGTGATTTATTGCTAGAATGATTACCGCTACTTAAGAGCTGTGGATAACTGTTTCGTGAAAACATAAACGTTGCTCAAAACACATCATAACATACATTACAAAGTACACTTACACTCATAATAACACCATCTAGCAAAAAAATATTTAAAAAATGAGGTCTCAAGTATTAGGGGAAAAAAAGCAGGCAAAGGGCTGTAACATTGAGATAAATACTAATACTGTACATCTCGAATGATGTATATGTATGTACACACACACAAATATATATATGCATTGGAGCCATTTGCCATGAAGTAGGTGAAAACATATACAAGCTTATTTAAGCAATATTCATTTTAAAATGGTTTTAAACTATGCATTTACTATAAATATTTCACATTCAATGTTTGCACATAGCGGAGTATGTTCTATGTATTTATAAATAGATATTCATATATATATTATATATATATATATATATATTTATATATATATATTATATATAATATATATATATATATATAGATATATACTTATATATTATATATATTATAATATATAAATATATGTTGTTGTTGGTGTGTGCACTCTCACCATCTATGTGCAACTGCCAGGGTGCTATCTATATAGTGAATAGTTTCAAAGGTCAATAAGCACTCGCTGGACTTCAGTCATCAATGACAGCACTCTTTATCAAAGACAGCACTCTTATGCTTATTTGACCTTTGAAACTATATATATATATTCCCATCAGAAAAGGTACTCGCTGGTCTTCATAAAAAATTACTTTTATTTTAAACTCATCAGTAAAACAACATAATGTTCAGTGTAGCTTAACACCTTTGTCAAATGTCAGGGCAAAAATGAGATTCTCAGAAAACAAAACCCAAACAAACATACAGTACCCACCATCACTTGTCATAAATACCATTAAGATCCGTTATATATATTTAATACAGGTGATGGTGGGGGTATGTATGTTATTTGGGGTTTCGTTTTTTGAGAAGCTCATTTTTGCCTGACATTTGACAAAGGTGTTAAGCTATACCGAAACGTTATGTCGTTTTACTAATCATTTAAAAAAAAAGTAATTTTTTTTATGAAGACCAGCGAGTGCCTTTTTGATGGGAATCTGGATTTATGGATAAAGTGTACCCTGGCAGCTGCATGAAATTGTAAGTCTGTGCTTATTCTTTCTTGGGTGTTTATAATATATATATACTATATATATATATATATATATATATTTATATACTATTATATATATATACCAAAACTGCTTCCGAAGCAGCGAATACATCAAAAACGGTAGAATTTAGTAAATGTATGCAAAGAAGACAAGTTGTTTGCTTTGCAAATCTGATCAACTGAAGCTTTCATTCGTAAAAGCCCACAAAGTGGAGACTGATCTAATAGAATGAGCTGTAATTCTCTGAGCGGGGGCTTGACCGACCCCAAAGAAGCTGAATGAACACCAAAGCTTAACCACGAAGCCAAGAAACAGCAGAAGCCCTTCTGACCTTTCTTAGAACCAGAAAAGATAACAAATAGACTAGAAGTCTTCCTGAAATCTTTAGTAGCTTTAACATAATACTTTCAAAGCTCTTACCACATCCAAAGAATGGAAGGATTTCTCCTAAGAATTTTAGGATTAGGAAACAAGGAAGGGACAACAAATTCTCTATTAGGGCTCCATGTACTAAGCAGTCAGCGAGCTACCCGCAACAAATCTCGCGTCAAACTCGCAAAATGATATGTACAAAGTCTTGTCAACTATGTTCAAACTCGCATCTTTAAAATTGCAAGCGTACTCACTTACCTCTCAATTTTTCACTGTATTAGACACATTTGACCTCCAACTCGCCAAAAACGAATGTACTAAAAAATCTATTTTGTCCGCCTCGCTACAATTTCCCGCTCCCACCTCGTTATTTTTGCCTTGCCACTTTTAGGTGGCGGGCAAGGTACAAAACAATAGGAAAGTCAATCTAGACGCCAGTCTAGACATATATAAAAAAGCAGTAATATCAGCATTGTACAGCATAACTGGCGTCTAATTTGTCTCTCATTTCCATGTACATAAATTGCGCCAAATTTGTCGACTGTAACTTAAAGAGTAATCTATATTTTAAATTTGTATTGTATAGCTGTCAATCTTTATAATTATTTTTATATTAATATTTATATATTATCAGATCCAGATGAAGCCATATCCAAATTGTAAATAAATATTACAAAAAATAACGCTCTGTTATCACTCTTCAAAAAATTTTGAACAATAATAAAGTTGTTTAGATAAGTTGAACTCTTTATAGGAGCAAAATTATATTCCCGCGACTACTATGATGTTCGAGGACACCTTGCATGTCACGTGTTAATATTTGGCCAGACAATTCAACTGAAAGTTAAGTACATCAGCTTAGTCGCGGCGAGCGAGGCGTCAAATTTATCAATAATCCGCCACTGCTCGCGGCGGGCTAGACTTGTCTATTTATTGGGGGATTATTAGTACATAGTGACAGCGGACAACCATTTCGCCCCGCGGCGAGTAACGGCGAGTTTATCCGCGTCTAAAATGACGGATAAATTGACGGCTTAGTACATGGAGCCCTTTAATGTTGTTAGAATATCACAACCTTAGGAAAGAATTTAAATGAAGTCCACAAAACCACCTTATCCTGATGAAAAAAAATCAGAAAAGGAGATTCACCAATAAAGAGTAGATAATTCTAAAACTCTTCTAGCAGAAGAGATGGCCAAAAGAACAACACTTTCCAGAAATGAATGAAGAAAGAATGCATCAGGCTCAAATGATAAGAGCCTGTAAAGCCTTCAAAACCAAATTAGACCTCCGAGGAGAGATTGAATTAATGACAGACTTGATACAAACCAAAGTCTGTTAAAAACAGTGAATATCAGGTAAGCTTAGCAATCTTTCCTGTGAAATAAGACAGAAAGAGCCAAAGATTTGTCCCTACAAGGAACTTGCAGAAAAACCTTATCCAACACCATCCTGAAGAAAACTGAAAAATTTTAGGAATTCTGAAAGAATGCCAAGTGAATTTATGAGAAGAACACCATGAAAATAAGTCTTCCAAACTCGATAATAAATCTTTCTAGAAACAGATTTACAAGCCTGTAACATAGTATTAATCACAAACCTTATGACTAAGACTACTAGGCGTTCAACTTCCCATACCTTCAAATTTAATGATTTGAAATCCATAATGGGAAAAAAAGAACCTTGAGACACGAAGATCCAACCTAAATGGAAGAGGCCAAGGTTGGCAACTGAAATCCGAACAAGATCCACATACCAAAAACCTGTGAGGCCATGCTGGAGCTACCCAGCAATACAAATGATGATTTTGGATATCACTCTTGAAAGAAGAAACTAGAGGCGGGAAAATATAAAGAAGGTTGGTAGCACCTGGATAGGTACCCTAGGAAGCTTTTTGTTTAGATGAGAAGCCATCAGATCTATTTCTGGAAGACCCCACATCTGAACAATCTGAGAAAACACATCTGGATGGAGAGACCTCTCCCCCGGATGTAAAGTCTGACGGCTGAGATAATCTGCTTCTCAATTGTCTACACCTGGGGATATGTACCACAGAATTAGATAAGAGTGCTATCTGCCCGAGAAAGTATTCAAGATACTTCTATCATAGCAAGGGAACTGTAAGTCCCACCCTGATAATTGACATATGCCACAGTTTTGATATTGTCTGTCTGAAAACAAATGAATGGTTCTCTCTTCAACAGAGTCCAAGCCTGAGAGACCCCTGAAAATTGCAAAAATTCCAAGTTCCAAAATAATGATTGGTAATCTCGCCTCTTGAGATTTCCAAACCCCTTGTGCTCGCATCTGTTGTGATCACAGTCCAGGTTGGATGAACCATAGAGGACCCGTCTAGAACTATACAATGGTGATCTAACCACCAAGTCAAGAGTAGTCCGAAACATTGGGATTTAAGGATATTTATTGTGATATCCTATGTATAATCCCTGCACCATTTAGATTCAGCCTACAAAGCATGGATGAGGTCTCATATAAAAACAAGCTAAGAGAAATGGCGTCCGATGCTGCAGTCATGAGACCCTAAATCTTCCATGCTCACTAGCTATCTGAAGGGATATTAGTAGAGGACTGAAGGTTCCGCAAGCTGTAACCTAATTTATTTGTCTCTTGTCTTGGTTAGAAACAGTCCATGGACACTGAATCTATCTGGAAACCTAAAAAGGTGACCCTTGTCTGAGGAATCAAGGAACTTTTCGGTAAATTGATCCTTCAACCATGTCTTTGAAAAAAACAACAGTAGTTGATTTGTGTGAGATTCTTCAGAATGTAAAGACTGAGCAAGTACCAAGATATCGTCCAAATAAGGAAACACTGTAACACCCCATTCTCTGATAACAGAGAGTAGGACACCAAGAACCTTTGAAAAGATTCCTAGAACTGTCGCTAGTCCAAAAAGGAAGAGCAACAAATTGGTAATGCTTGTCTAAAAAAGAGAATCTCAGAAATTGAAAGCAATCTGGATGAATCGGAATATGAAGATATAAGTCTATTGTGGCATATAATGCCCTTGCTGAACAAAAAGCAGAATAGACCTTATAGTCACCATTTTGAAAGTTGGTACTCTTACATATAGATTCAAAACTTTTAGATCCAAAACGGGTCTGAATGAAATTACTTTCTTTGGGACAATGAATAGATTTTGAATAAAACCCCAGACCCTGTTCCTGAAACGGAACTGGCATGATTACCCCAGATAACTCCAGGTCTGAAACACACTTCAGGAAAGCCTGAGCCTTTACGGGGTTTGCTGGAATGTGTGAGAGAAAAAAATCTTCTTACAGGCGTTCTTACTCTGATTCCTATTCTGTACCCCTAAGAGACAATATTCTTAATCCAATGATTTTGGACCGAATTGATCCAACCATCTTAGAAAAATCTTAATCTGCCCCCTACCAGCTGAGCTGGAATAAGAGCCGTACCTTCATGTGGATTTAGGGCTAGCTTTGATCTCTTAAATAGCTTGGATTTATTCCAATTTGAAGAAGGCTTACAATTGGAAACAGATTCCTTGGGGAAGAATAAGGTTTCTGTTCCTTATTTAAGAACACAAATGGTTAGAAGCTTTAAATTTACCCTTAGATCTTATCTTGAGGCAAAAAAACTCCCTTCCCCCAGTGACTGTTGAAAATATTGAATCCAACTGAACCAAATAATTTATTACCCTGGAATGAAAGAAATTCATCTCAGCATTCCAAGATTTAAGCCACAAAGCTCTTCTAGCTAAAATAGCTAAAGACAGAGATTTAACATCAATTTTGATGATATAAAAAATGGCATCACAAATTAAATTATTAGCATGTTGAATCAAGCTAACAATGCTAGACAAATCATGATTTATACTTGTTGTGCTAAAGTTTCCAACCAAAAAGTTGAAGCAGCTGGAACATCAGCCAAAGAAATTGTAGGCCTAAGACAGGGGTGTCCAAACTTTGCTCTCCAGAAGTTTTGGAACTACATTTCCCATGATGCTCAGCTAGATAAAATGCTGGCTGAGCATCATCGGAAATGTAGTTCCAAAACCTCTGGAGAGCAAAGTTTGGACACCCCTGGCCTAAGAAGACCTGAAAATAAATAAGCTTTCCTTAGAAAATATTCAAGTTTCCTATCTAAAGGATCTTAAAAAGAAATACTATCTTCCGTAGGAATAGTAGTACCTTTAGCAAGAGTAGAGAGAGCCCCATCAACTTTGGGGTGCCAGGCCTATTCCATTCCTTAGGAATAATATCAGAAATAGCATCAGGAACTGAAAAAAAACTCTGAAATAACCACAGGAGGTTTATAAACAGAATTTAAATGTTTACTAGCTTTAAAATCAAGAGGACTAGTCTCCTCAATATCCAATATAATCAACACTTCTTCAACAAAGATCCTCATCAGAGGAGGATAATTCAGTATGTTGTCGGTTATTTGAAATTTCATCAACCTTATGAGAAATTTAAAAAGACCTTTACATTTATTAGAAGGTGGGATGGCAGACAAAGCCTTCTGAATAGAATCAGCAAAAAATTCTTATAAATTCACAGGTATATGTTGTACATTAGATGTTAAAAGAACAGCAACAGGCAATGTATTATTACTGATGGACACATTCTCTGCATGTAAAAGTTTACCATGACAACTTATTACAAATGACAGCTGGAGATATAATCTCCATAAGATTACAAAAAATATACTTTGCTTTGGTAGAACTGTTATCAGTCAGCAGGATTCCAACAGTGTTTTCTGAGACAGCATATCAACGTAGAATTCTTAGCACAAACTTACTTCACCACTTCCATAGGAGGCAAAGTTTGTAAAACTGAATTGTGGGTGTGGTGAGGGGTGTATTTATAGGCATTTTGAGGTTTGGGAAACTTTGCCCCTCCTGGTAGGATTGTATATCCCATACGTCACTAGCTCATGGACTCTTGTCAATTACATGAAAGGAAACATAATCATACACACCTCTTTTGATTATGGGCAGTTCTGAAAATTTCTGTTAGAGTAAGTGGGAAATTAATGTTTTTGTTTATTTTTTTTAACACTGATTGGACTAATAACATTAGCTATAATACCTAGTCCCCTTTTCCGTGACTGGTGAAATATGGTGTTACTTTTACAGCCTTAATTCTAGGTTGCAATTATTATTTAGTTTGTAGTTTTTGTTTGGTTAGCCCAATGAATGAGATATTTAAGTATTTTTTTATATCTGTATACACAATATAATGATTTGCAATACGCCCACTTATAAAACAAATGAAAGAAACATTTTACCACTGGCAGTTATTAAGCAATCACAGTGTAGAATGCTGTTAGCTCCGTTTTGTGGATCCTGCAGGACGCACTATGTCCAAGAGATCAAACAAAAATCTCAGGGTTAAATTACAGAAAACATGTGCAATGAAACTATATTATTTTTTTTTGTATAACATTTTGGCCAACATTTAACAAGCAGCACACAGATAAAGTTCCCAGCCATGTGAGCTGTCTGTTTTCTGGGGTAGTTAAAGGGCATCCACTGCTTGTATTTTTAATTACAACTCCTCCCTCTACTCTTATAGGGCTTTTCAATTATCTAGGACAAATCAGTGTGGGATGATTAAAAGGGCTACTAAACACTGTAGAATTGTACAATCAGCAAATACATAATAAAAAGACAATGCAAAGGCACTTAGTTTTAAAATAAAATAAGTAGTAGATGTTTCTGACAAAGTCAAAGTTAATTAAATGTTCCTTCCCCCTGTATCATGTATATTCTGTGAATTGCTACACATGCTCAGTAGGAGCTGGTGTCTCAAAAAGTGTGCATATAAAAAGACTGTGCAATTTAGATAATGTAAGGGAATTTGATTTTTTTAATATGTCTGCTCTATTTAAATCATGAAACTTTCATTTAGACTTTAGTATTCCTTTAACTCCACCACTTCTGAAGTTGCAGTCTGCTGCTTTTTAACTTGTTGTTGTGGGCTTGCATGCGTGAACATGCACTGCAAGTGCTGCAATGCTGCATCTGTATAAAATGTAGCCCTTTGGGTTTAATGTTCCTTCAAGTTGTCTCCTCGTTTTCTCTATAGTTTCTAATTCTTAATGTATTTTTTCTGAATATCTGACCTCTGATCCCTTTCAGAATTTCTTGACACATCTTTGTCACTTGTTAAAAGTCTGCATTTCTCTGTAAATAATTGTCTATTAATGCAATCTGCTTATCCTGTATGGAAATAATACCCTAATATGCTTTGAATTTTAAATCAAGCTTTAATTAAATATCACTATTTTTATTTTACAAACTGGCTAATGAGAAGCGATATGACATTTGACATAACTTTTTTCTATCTTCATTAATCCTAAACTTGACTGCTACTGTATCATAAGCAAGGATACATTTGTTTAATTTTAAGGGACACATAAAGGTGAATTTAATTAATAAAACCTAGAGCAAGAGGCTATCTATCTATCTGTCTGTCCATCTGTATGCCCTGTCTTTATCTATCTGTCTGTCTGTCGATCTGTCTGTTTATCCATCTGCATTTCTTTTTATCAATCTGTCTATATGTCTGTCTGTCTGACAGTGTATCTGCCTGATTGTTTGTCTATCTGTCTGTATGTCAGTCTGCCTTTCTGTCTATATATATATATATATATATATATATATTTATATATATATATATATATATATATATATATATATATATATATATATATATATATATATATATACATATATGTGTGTATGTGTGTACAGATGTATTTATATGTGTATAGGTATTTACAGACATATATATATATATATATATATATATTATATATATATATATATATATATACATATGCACCTTATTTTGTTTCTAAGAGTTTTGCAGGTCTCTCCTTTGAGTCTATCAATAGTTTGGGGGTTTTCACCAAGAAAAAGTAGTTTTAACAACTAAATTTTTCTTTTTATAACATCAATGAGGAAATTGTAGTTCATTTTCCTTATCATAATTCCGGAAATTCTAAAGAAATGTCCTATATAATTTAGTAGTAATGATAGCATTTAAATCCTTCTTGCAAGTTACAAAGGATTTTAGACCATACTTTAATTTGTTTATGCACTTATCTGGTCCTCGCAAAGACAACAGCTGTTACTTTAGCTTCTTGACTAAAACACTTGATTCACAAGGCTTACATGGAGCTGAAAATTATCCTCCAAAATGCATTACAGACCATTCTTCTAGATTACTTTCTACTTCCTGGGCTTTTAGGACTGAGGCTTTGACTAAACAAATATGCAAGGCAGCATCATGGTCATCCTTGCGTACATTTAGGGCTAGATAAAATAATTATTTATATATATATATATCTATCTATAAACACACATATATTTAAAAATAACATTTTATTATATGTGAAGATCATTGGAATGTAAAATATTCCAAACTGCATTTGGGTTTAGTGTCAGGTTACTGCGAGAGCATTAATTGATTTTCACTTATTTTTTTAGTAGCATGCTTCATTAAAGTCTATGGGAAGAAAAGCGTGGTTGCAATTTCCAAAGTCCTGAACTTAGCACCCATCGAGTTTCGCTCACGTGCAAACATTTTGCTTTCAACTTGTAATACGCTGGCCGGAACTTATGTGCCCTCTTTTTTTAAGGGTATTAGGGAATCAGATAAGGTTTCAGTTCAAGCCTTAGAATCCAACTTCTTGGATCTTTCTTATTTTCCCTTGACAGTGATGTTTTAATTTTTTCTTTCCGGATATAAGCAAACTGAGTTCACAAAAATATAAAGAAAGGAAAAAAGAAGATTGCAATGCAATCATGATTGTGGCTTATGAAACAAAATCATATGCACTCATGTTTTCCAGAGATATCATTGGCTCATCTCAAAGAAAAGAGACTGATGTGCCCATGATAACAATCAAAAAGAAACAAGTGTGCACTCGCTATATTATAAACGAAAAGGAAACTTTTATTCTTAACAAAAATGAAATAACAAGCTAACACATAAGGAGATTACAGAAACAGCAGGATAGCAAAATACTCTGATGTGTTTTGGCTAATGCACCATAATCATACACTCCAGATGGGCCTATGATATCCACAGAACACGTAAGTGCATATGAGCCTCAAACATCATAAAATCACTACAGTGTTATTTGTTTTATTCTCTTTTTTATATGTACGTGCTTAGGGTGATTTCTATGTTTTTCCTAGATATTTCTGAAGTAACTCTTTTTCCTCCCTTTTTAGCATAACTTAGCTATCTTCAAATAAATAATGATGATATACTTTGCTGTTATTGGAGTTAGTCTCATGGAATTCTTTTTGTCACAAATAAATATCACCAAGGTAACTATCATTGCTATAGCAATCACCTGCACATAAGAAGTCACAGTTTCAAATTACAGGCCTGACACTGTTGTATTGTGGTGAGATAGAAATGTTTCTCTCTCTCAGTTGAAAAAAAACAAGTCCCCTTTTTAAAAGATGAAACAGTTGCCCCAATTGTGCACATGGGAAATATGTTTATTTAGCATTTACATTTTCAGAAATTACCCAGAATGCACATGCTTGGTTGATTTATTGACTAATAGTGGATCATTTGACCTTTATCTTATGTCACTCTGTGGGGTTTTAAAGAAAATATTAAGATTTCTCAATTTCCATTAGCTATGTCCTGTCAGACTCTGATGGCTAAATAATAGTTTATTACATAGCCACTTAGTCATCTAACCCTTTTTTTAAAAATAGTTGTTTCATCTAATTAGATTATAATCTCCTTTAAAGAGCAGACTCCCTTCCCCATTAAATAAGGTTTTCCTCATTTCGATAACAAGTGAACAATAGAAGAGGACTATGAAATGCCTCATAATAAAAACATTTTAAATATTTGTGCGTAGTAGGTCATTTTAGAAAATGATTATAAAAAACCCTTTCATAAAAGCCATTGGCCACATTGTTACTAAAGCAAGCTATATATACTGTTTATGGAACAGATTTTGTTTTGTTTTAAAACTCACTTCTTCCATCATAGCCACTTTACCCTCAATATGATCAATTTGTGGTAATGCTGACAGGAACCAATCCTCACAGCCAATCACCATTTTATGCCAGACAATAAACAGGCTCCTGGCAGGATTATTTATTTCCACCACCCTTAAAGGTTGCAAAGAGGCAAAGTAGCAGCAGTCTTAAGATTGCAGTTACTTAAAGGAACTTGAGACCCAAACATTTTATTCTGCAATTCAGATACAGCATGCATTTCTAAACATCTTTCCATTTTACTTCTATTATCTAATTAATAATAGAAGTGAATGAAAAAGTTGCTTAAAATTATATGTTCTATGTGAATCATGAAATATAAATTTTTGGTTTCATATCCCATAAACTAGCTTTTCAGGCTTACTCGAGTGAGCCTGCAGTGCTTAAGTCCTGAAGCTTTATAAATGGAGTCAATAATGTTTCATAAAGTTTAATGTTTTAGGACACCTGGGTTGAGAAATTAGATCTCAATTCCAATCCATCAGAATTGTGCAAAAATCATTGCACGTTCAGATTATATCCATTTGAAGATCGACCATGTGAATTAGCAAAGTTGCTCAATGTGTGTATAAAATTTAACTGAAAAAAAAAATGCTTAAATACACAAAAACTATTAGAATACACATTTCCTAGGCTTTTTAAAGAAGTTTTTGCAGCATTTTTTCCAAAAACTTTCACTAAAGCAAAATATATATTATTAAATCTAAAGTGAAAATGATGAATAATATTTTTCATTACTGATACTGATTGCCTTGTTTCTAAATGTTGGTTGTTTTCAGTTAACCATTCAAATCAATGTATAATGTCTGCAATTAACAATTCATATACTTTTGAGACACTTAATGATTTACAAAATATATACATATATTTTTTTTTCTTCTATGTGTAATGTGTATATATATATATATATATATATAAATATAAGTGTCAAAAAGAAGAGCAATCCGAAGGTCTTGTAAAGTATAGTCACCTTTAATGTGAACGTTTTTGGGTCAGAGCGACTCGTCCTCAGACATACAGTAAAACTTTCACATTAAAGGTAACTATACTTTACAAGACCTTCGGATTGCTCTTCTTTTTGACACTTTATCTACTGATGAGCAGCACCTAAGGCAGTTCGAGTGAGATTCTGGAGTGCACATTGTTTGGATTTTATATATATATATATATTATATATATATATATATATATATATATATATATTATATATATAGTAAACAATTTCCAGTTCAGCCCACCAATGGTCAACACGCCTGGGTGCAATGATATATTGTAAAATAGAAAACAAGAGAATGCACTCTCAGGTCTTTTTGCAAAAGAAACCAATTTAATGGAACGTTTTCGGGGTTCACAACCCCTTCATCAGCATGCAAAACAAACAAAATTCAACTCATTTATAGTGTTACATATCAATTACATCACATCAACCTGAGTGTCTCCAAAGGAAAAGTGCGCCAATTTTTTGGAATTTGGAACGCATCTTGCGTTACACAGTGTAACCCGAAACCGGAAGTTGTATTGCCTCACTTCCGGTTTGCGGATTAAATCAACAAACATAAAATTAATATGAAATTATACACTCTACAATTTTAAACGTATTAGGGTGACATACTAATGTAGAGACTTGTTATAACAAAAATGTGCCACATTATCGTAAGTGCCTGTAAAATTTTGTGATGAATATACGGTGTCAAATGTTACTGCGTCCAGTCGGCATGGAGACAGTCACCATGGTGATCATATACAATCCGGTTTACCCGGAAGTGTCACAACTTATGTGGAATTTATAATTACGTGCCAGCTGTATGGGACCACAATTTTCTTAGTGTCAGAAATAGCGTACTATCAAACTGTATACGATCATATTGCATATTGAAAATAATCATTAAAAACTTAAAAAATTAAAAAGTTGGACCATATAACAGTACAGGTGATTAGAGTGGCAAATTGTAAATGAGAAGCAAATACAATGTTGCAGATATGGGTGCTGTGTCTTACAATGTATCACCAGTGTATTGAAGCAGGATGACGTTTAGCATGTGTGCTGCTACAATGTATGTGCAAACAAATAGATATATCGAATGGGAACAGTATACAGAAAAAGGAATATATATAATATATGTAATATTGTAGGGCTGTGCTGTTATAACGCTGGGGCACCATTTTTATATGCATTCGATTTGGCCATTAAAGGATTGTAGCTTGCATCGGCCACATGTAAATGTAAATGGCTATGCACAAGATCGTGTAAGGAAAAAAGCCTTATTTTCAAATTCTATCCTCAAACATAATTGTAAAACAAACGAGGATCTGCAAAAAGAGGTAGTTATGGTAATGGTCAAAAGGACATATAGCTCATGTGGATACTGTCCACCTTTGGGATTTGTCCAAGTGGGTGAAATAAATTTTTATGTCCATTTTTAAGACTGGTGGTGCATATTAAAGCAGTGGGTAATGGCTCCCAGCGGACCAGGCTTCCACGGAGAAGGTGGAGACAGATGTCCCCCCCTACACCATGCTGTTAGGCGCACAACACCCTCCCCTACATCTAGGGGAGAGTGGAATGTGTGCCAAAACGGAGCCACAATGTCCACCTGGCATACCCCAAGTATGTGGCACCCCAGTTGTTGATCACATAATGCTCTTAAAGTCCGGCATAGTGTTCAGGCCACCTGGCTGTATTGTGCCTAATCTGAACATCCACTGGGCCTCTCGTTTCAAGAGTTGCTTGTTCCGGTCGCCCCCCGATCCAGTGGGGGTATGTGGTCTATTAGGATATAGCGGATGGAGGACACTGAGTGTGCCTTCTTAGCGCAATGTCGCGCCACTGGCTGTTCAGAGTCACCGTTTTTAAGTGCTGTCCTTATGGCGTGGCGGTGATTGGCCATACGCTCACGAAGTGTGCCAGAGGTCTTCCCTATGTAGAAGCAGGAACATGGACAAAACAATAAGTATATAACGTGAGTGGTGGTACACGTTATGGAGTGTCGAATAGAAAAATGTTCGATTGGTGTGTGGGTGATGGAAAACTTTAGTACCCACTAGGCCATTGCACCGTTGTGCAGCCCAAACAGCGATAGGAGCCTTTTATATTCCTTTTCTTTATATTCGAATAACTTTGTTTGGGATCCGTTTTCACCAGAAGATCTTTGAGATTGGGTTCCCCTCTTAAACCCAACCATAGGTCGTAGATTCTGAAGTAAATGTGAGTTTTGGGTCTGAAGACATATATTGGCCAGTGCTGTCGGAGATCTGGCCAATATTTTTTGT
The DNA here is from genome assembly GCF_027579735.1 of Bombina bombina. NCBI lineage: Eukaryota > Metazoa > Chordata > Amphibia > Anura > Bombinatoridae > Bombina > Bombina bombina. The sequence continues at coordinate 477,327,075 of NC_069502.1, read as the reverse complement.
CTCTGGAGTAAAAGTGGTAGACATAATGAGCTTGTCACCGGCATCCCTTTTGGGTTGGGAATAATCAATTCCGTCTGTGTTAGCATTGAAATGGATTCCATGGCATCCTGTAATATCGGGATCTTGTAGCCCCTGTTCTGGAACCTCTCGCCCACTCCTATCAATTGGGAGACCCCAGCTTCAGGATTAGAATTGTTGCGCATTGTTCTTATGCATTGTGATTTTACTATGCCTTTTAATAGGGCTGGAGGATGGCAACTATCTGCCCTTAGTATGGAGTTGCGGTCGGTGGGGTTTTATGATATATATGTGGTTCCTAATTTGTTGGAATCCTTGAAAACTGTCAAGTCCAAGAAATGAATGGATAACGGTATTCCACTGTCATCTTGAACTTGACGTTGTTGGTAGTGTTATTAACACATCAAACCATTTATGGAGTTCCTCCAGGCCCCCCCTCGCCACACCAGAAAATGTCCATCTATGTATCTATAATAACAGATGATGGATACATTCGGCATGTTCCACAGATACATGTTTTCAAATTGTGACATGTAAATGTGGCGTACGAGGGGGCCATGGAGGAACCCATGGCTGTGCCAGCAGTTGTGCAAATAAAAACTATTTTCAAATCGAAAATAGTTTTTAAACAGGGCAGAATTCAATGAGGGACAATAGAAATTCTACTGGTGGGACCCTCATAAAGGGGGTTACCCGTGAGATGCTCTTGTATGGCTTTAAGTCCATCAAGATGGGGTATGATGGTATACAGACTGTTGAATCCAGAGTGACGAAGTAAATCGTCGCTGGATATCAAGCAGTCCGTATTTTATGAATGAAATCATTCGTATAGCATCACATAAGAACGTGTTCCTTCACCACTGGCTGTAAAAGTACGTCCACATATTGTGCTACAGGCTGGGGTGAGTGATTCCCTAGCTGACACAATAGGACGGACCGGTGGGTGGTCTAATGTTTATGAATTTTGGGGATTGAATATAAGATGGGTATCTTAGGGTATGTAGTGATACAAAAGTCCATGCATGTGCTCAGTTATGTACCACCTGTTCAAATCCCAATCAATCAATTTGTCAAGTTGTGTTTTAAATGATGTAGTAGGGTCAAGAAGTCAACATTTTATATGTCTGAGTGTCTGACAATTGTTTCAGGATGTCCTCTCTATAATCACTATAGTCTAAAGAACAATGGCCCCGCCCTTGTCGGCGGGCCTTATGACTATAGAGGAGTCATGCTGAAGGGTTTGAATGGCCTTTATTCATCTCTTGAGGATTATGTTTTCCATAATGTATCTTTTCTGGCTATGTCCAAGTCCTGGGGTGATCAAACCTCAAGAATGTTTTGGTTGCTTGGACTGACTGTTAACAAGGGTTCAAAAGAACTGGGTACTTTGCAATTAAGTTAATGTGGGATATTTGTGAAGGCGAATCCTTGTTTTGAAAAATAATTTTATAATTGGAGCTGCTCAATTCTTCTGAGCTGAAAGTACTCGTGTGCATTTGGATTTTGGCTGCAGTGAAACTAACTCTTTCAACATCCTTTTCACCTATACCCCACTTCATGCTCCCCTCCAGCATGACAACACAACTGAGAACAGAGGATACCAACATCCCAGATCCCAATACCAGGTGGAAGACCCGACTTGCCAGGCCGTGGCCAGCCCCACAGACAGGCACTGCATCCTATACTACTGATGTGCTGATCGGATTCTATTCGCACCCATCTCCAAAACAATTGGGTGAGACACCAGTCAATTTGTATTATTCTTTACTCAAATTAAAAAAAGAGAGTTGATCTAGCGTTACATGGCAGCTATCTGTCTGAACTATATAGAACAGGACACATTCCCCGTGGTTTTTAGAGTCCACAATATACCCACTATTGACGTGATAACCCAGAATTTAGAAAAAAATTTGTGTTTTATTCTAAATAGTGCTCTTTAGACCTAATACTTTGGTTATAGAGGAGGTTAGAGCAATCCTAAGTAAAGGTTAGGACAGAAATACAAACATTTGAATCTCTACACAGCATCACACTCACCAATGACACCCAAGAGAACTGGTTATCAAAAATTAAATTACAAATTGACAAATACCAGAGTGATTTAATCACATTTAAAAACAAAAAACTGGATACTGTCAATAGTGATTACACACAGGGAAAAGTGTACAAATGGCTGACCAACACACAGGGGAATCAGACCAGGAGAGAGACACAGACCAGACGGGTACACTTTGACACGGTAGATACAAGTGGGAAGACTCCACTGATACCGATAGGAACCCCTCTGGCACTGTGTTTACTCAACCTGGTCAACATATGGCACCAAGATCAATTCTCCTCACATGAACCAAGATCACACTCAACCCCAGTCATTTTTTAGGGGTAACTACACGGTTCTCGGGGAGGGGGAGGCATTACAGACCCCATATCAGGCGGGCGGGGTATCAGACACAGACCCCCCAGACGACCACAAACAGAGGGACATAATTGTCAATTTGAGTACACACAACTTGACTGATACTGAACGCAAAGTACTCAATAAAGGTTTATCTTTTGTACCGAGCACTTTCAGTCTCTGAATTTGATCTCAAATTAGACCTTTACAAACTGAATAGATCCCTTAAGATTAAATAATTTTTTCAAACAAGGATTCGCCTCACAAAAATCCCACATTGAACTTAAATGCAAAGTACCCAGTTCTTTTGAACCCAGTAACAGCAGTCCAAGCACCAAAACATTCTTGAGGTTGATCACCCAGGACTTGGACATAGCCAGAAAAGATACATTATGGAAACATAATCTCTCAAGAGATGAATTAAAGGCCATTCAAACCCTTCAGCATGACTCCTCTATAGTCATAAGGCCCGCCGACAAGGGCCGGGGGCCATTGTTCTTTTAGACTATAGGATTGATTATAGAGAGGACATCCCTGAAACAATTGTCAGACACTCGGGACATATAAATTGTTGACTTCTGACCCTACTACATCATTTAAAACACAACTTGACAAATTGATTGAATTGGGATTTGAACAGGGGTACATAACTGAGCACATGCGTGACTTTTGTATCACTACATACCCTAAGATACCCATCTTATATTCAATCCCCAAAATTCATAAAACATTAGACCACCCACCGGGCCGTCCTATTGTGTCAGCTAGGGAATCACTCACCCAGCCTGTAGCACAATATGTGGACGTACTTTTACAGCCAGTGGTGAAGGAAACACGGTCTTCATGTGATGGATACGAATGATTTCATTCGTAAAATACGGACTGTTGATATCCAGCGACGATTTACTCGTCACTCTGGATGTCAACAGTCTGTATACCATCATACCCCATCTTGATGGACTTAAAGCCATACAAGAGCATCTCACGGGTAACCCCCTTTATGAGGGTCCACCAGTAGAATTTCTATTGTCCCTCATTGAATTCTGCCTGTTTAAAAACTATTTTCGATTTGAAAATAGTTTTTATTTGCAAACTGCTGGCACAGCCATGGGTTCCTCCATGGCCCCCTCGTACGCCAACATTTACATGTCACAATTTGAAAACATGTATCTGTGGAACACGCCGAATGTAGCCATCATCTGTTATTACAGATACATAGATGACATTTTCTTGGTGTGGCGAGGGGGGCCTGGAGGAACTCCATAAATGGTTTGATGTGTTTAATAACACTACCAACAACGTCAAGTTCAAGATGACAGTGGATACCGTATCCATTCATTTCATGGACTTGACAGTTTTCAAGGATTCCAACAAATTAGGAACCACATTATATCATAAACCCACCGACCGCAACTCCATACTAAGGGCAGATAGTTGCCATCCTCCAGCCCTATTAAAAGGCATAGTAAAATCACAATGCATAAGAACAATGCGCAACAATTCTAATCCTGAAGCTGGGGTCTCCCAATTGAAAGGAGTGGGCGAGAGGTTCCAGAACAGGGGCTACAAGATCCCGATAATACAGGACGCCATGGAATCCGTTTCAATGCTAACACAGACGGAATTGATTATTCCCAAACCCAAAAGGATGCCGGTGACAAGCTCATTATGTCTACCACTTTTACTCCAGAGACAAAAAATATTGGCCAGATTCTCCGACAGCACTGGCCAATTATGTCTTCGGACCCCAAAACTCACATTTACTCAGAATCTACGACCTATGGTTGGGTTTAAGAGGGGAACCAATCTCAAAGATCTTCTGGTGAAAACGGATCCCAAACAAAGTTATTCGAATATAAAGAAAAGGAATATTAAAAGGCTCCTATCGCTGTTTGGGCTGCACAACGTGCAATGGCCTAGTGGGTACTAAAGTTTTCCATCACCCACACACCAATCGAACATTTTCTATTTGACACTCCATAACGTGTACCACCACTCACGTTATATACTTATTGTTTTGTCCATGTTCCTGCTTCTACATAGGGAAGACCTCTGGCACACTTCGTGAGCGTATGGCCAATCACCGCCACGCCATAAGGACAGCACTTTAAAAACGGTGACTCTGAACAGCCAGTGGCGCGACATTGTGCTAAGAAGGCACACTCAGTGTCCTCCATCCGCTATATCCTAATAGACCACATACCCCCACTGGATCGGGGGGGCCGACCGGAACAAGCAACTCTTGAACGAGAGGCCCAGTGGATGTTCAGATTAGGCACAATACAGCCAGGTGGCCTGAACACTATGCCGGACTTTAAGAGCATTATGTGATCAACAACTGGGGTGCCACATACTTGGGGTATGCCAGGTGGACATTGTGGCTCCGTTTTGGCACACATTCCACTCTCCCCTAGATGTAGGGGAGGGTGTTATGCGCCTAACGGCATGGTGTAGGGGGGGACATCTGTCTCCACCTTCTCCGTGGAAGCCTGGTCCGCTGGGAGCCATTACCCACTGCTTTAATATGCACCACCAGTCTTAAAAATGGACATAAAAAATTATTTCACCCACTTGGACAAATCCCAAAGGTGTGACGACAGGATCCACATGAGCTATATGTCCTTTTGACCATTACCATAACTACCTCTTTTGCAGATCCTCGTTTGTTTTACAATTATGTTTGAGGATAGAATTGAAAATAAGGCTTTTTTTCCTTACACGATCTTGTGCATAGCCATTTACATTTACATGTGGCCGATGCAAGCTACAATGCTTTTAATGGCCAAATCGAATGCATATAAAAATGGGTGCCCAGCGTTCTAACAGCACAGCCCTACAATATTACATATATTATATATATTCCTTTTTCTGTATACTGTTCCCATTCGATATATCTATTTGTTTGCACATACATTGTAGCAGCACCATGCTAAACGTCATCCTGCTTCAATACACTGGTGATACATTTGTAAGACACAGCACCCATATCTGCAACATTGTAATTGCTTCTCATTTACAATTTGCCACTCTAATCACCTGTACTGTTATATGGTCCAACTTTTTAATTTTTTAAGTTTTTAATGATTATTTTCAATATGCGATATGATCGTATACAGTTTGATAGTACGCTATTTCTGACACTAAGAAAATTGTGGTCCCATACAGCTGGCACGTAATTATAAATTCCACATAAGTTGTGACACTTCCGGGTAAACCGGATTGTATATGATCACCATGGTGACTGTCTCCATGCCGACTGGATGCAGTAACATTTGACACCGTATATTCCATCACAAAATTTTACAGGCACTTACCATAATGTGGCACATTTTTGTTATAACAAGTCTCTACATTAGTATGTCCACCCTAATACGATTAAAATTGTAGAGTGTATAATTTCATATTAATTTTATGTTTGTTGATTTAATCCGCAAACCGGAAGTGAGGCAATACAACTTCCGGTTTCGGGTTACACTGTGGAACGCAAGATGCGTTCCAAATTCAAAAAAATTGGCGCACTTTTCCTTTGGAGACACTCAGGTTGATGTGATGTAATTGATATGTAACACTATAAATGAGTTGAATTTTGTTTGTTTTGCATGCTGATGAAGGGGTTGTGAACCCCGAAAACGTTCCATTAAATTGGTTTCTTTTGCAAAAAAGACCTGAGAGTGCATTCTCTTGTTTTATATATATATATATATATATATATATATATATATATATATATATATATATATATATATATATAATTATTATTATTAAATCACGGAACAGTCTTGATTTATAATATGTTAACATCATAAGCATAATTTGTTACATATTAAAAATAAATTATATTAACACACAAGAAATTCCTCAAACTAGGTACAAATTGGTTTAAGATAATCATGGTTATTTATAATTCTTATAGTTATATAATAGTTATAATTATAATTCTACTCAATATTCTATGCCACACATCTACCTATACATAGTTGAATATAATCTAAAATATATATTACATTTTAATGGGACATTAAACACAGATTGTAATATAAAGTGATATATTGCATATGTAAAAAAAATCTTCACTTAACTTTTTAATTGTGTCCCTTTTTCCTGTAATTCCATTCAGAAATTGTAAGCTTTTTCAGTTTCTGTTAGAAATGAAAGTCCACAACATTGTTATATTCCACACAGCCCTTGACTGCACACTCTAGTGACCTATTTTTACCTGTCCATAATTAGACACAGCAGAGAAGGTAACCTAAGTTACAACATGGCAGTTCCCATTGATGCCTAGACACTAAAATGTTACCCTTATTTTGGTAAACAACTAATGAAATTTTAAAAAATACATCTACATGTTATTCTCAGACTAATCTTTTCTTTGAATGCTTAATTCTATCTAGCATTTATTTAGTGTTTAATGTCCCTTTAATGTACCCTGACAAAATAAGTAAAGAACCTAATGCAAATTTGCAGTATTTTCTAAAATGTCTTAGAAAAATTGTTTAAAAAGCTTAATTAAAAAACGGGACATTACAGTACAGACTCTGTCTTTCAGTGCGAGTTCGGCTTCATTATATTTGGAAAGCGATTGCAAATGAAAATCAAAGAAAGGTCAGCACTGATCTACGCTGGGTATCATGAGACACTGGAGCTGCAGTTGCTTTTCTGGTCACTGAATAACAATATTTAGACTTAGTCAAGTTCTTCTGCAGGGCATATTCATTTAGGAAACCAAACAAATTTGACATAAAAGCAGAATCTGCAGTTTTGGCTCTCAGTCAGATTACTATGCTAGACTATCAATTAGACACTCAGCATCCTGCTGAAACTAACTTTCCTTAACGTGAAATTCCTTCTAACAAGTTTACATTCACAGCACTAAAAGGGACAGTCTACTTGAAAATTTGTATTGTTTAAAAAGATTGATAATCCCTTTATTACTCATTCCCAGTTGTGCATAAACAACACTATGATATATATACACTTATTACCTCTTTGATTACCTTGTATCTAAGCCTCTACAGACTGCTCCCTTATCTCAGTGCTTTTGACAGACATGCATTTTAGCCAACCAGTGCTGACTCCTAAATAACTCCAAGGGAGTAAGCACTATGTTATCGATATGGCACACATGAACTAGCACTATATAGCTGTGAAAAACTGTCAAAATGTACTAAGATAAGAGGTGGTTTTCAACGGTTTAGAAATAACTTTGAGCCTACCTAGGTTTAGCTGTCAAAAAATAATACCAAGAGAACAAAGCAAATTTGATGATAAAAATAAATTAGAAAGTTGTTTAAAATTATATCTGAATCATGAAAGTTTAATTTTATCTAGACTCTCCCTTTAAAGGGACAATAAACTTAAAATTGAATTTCACATAAAATATTTGAGTACTACAAAAACAAAATCTTTTAATGTGCCATCATTCTTCATTTTTCCAAAACGTCCCAGGATTTAACTCAAATTGCAGGATCTAGAATCTTTTCCTTGCAACATGCTGCAATGTAATTGCTTTATCATTGCATTTGTACATATCCTTAATCAGCAACAGCAAAATCAACACAATGAATAGTTATCTAAAGTTAATTCAAGGAATTTCTCCCTGTACCTCAACATGATGCAACATTTTCTAAAATGATTACAGTTTTGTATGATTTTACTGTGTATGTCGTTCATTTGAAATTAAATGCTTCATTATTGATATATTCTATAGATATATACAAATCAGTTTCCTTGCCTTAAATGGGCAGTAAAGTCACAATTATACATTCATGTTTCAGACAGAGCATAACATTTTAAACCACTTTCCATTTTACTTTAATTATTTAATTTGCTTCCTTCTCTTGTTATCCTTTGCTGAAAGGTTTATCTAAGTAAGAACAGGAGCAGCAAAGAACATAGGTTTTAACTGCTGATTGGTGGCTGCATATATATACAGACTGTCCTTGGCTCACCCATGTGTTCAGTTAGAAACATGTAGTGCATTGCTGCTCCTTCAAAAAATTATACCAAGAGAACTAAGCAAATTAGATAATAGAAGTAAATGGGAAAGTTGTTTAAAACTTTATGTTCTACCTACATCACGAAAGGAACTTTTTTGAGTTTCATGTCCCTTTAAGTAGTATTTTTTTTTTAAAGTAAAAATAAAAAATAAAACATACAAGTATTACTGCAGCAACAAAGCTAGAAGGTTGAGTCCATTTTCATTAGTATATACACTTCCCTTTAAAATCTCACTAGTTAATTGTGTCCAGTTTATCAGTTGTATTTGGCATTGGATTATTAATACATTTTATGTGTCTCTGCATTGTAATTTTTAAAACACTGTTGTTTTTAAAAAAAAAAAAACAATTTTAAAAAAAGTTTAGAAGCTAGTTTAGTGAAGGTGACTTTGTTGTTCACATTACTCACTTAACATATAAATTTGATTAAATCAAATGTGTTAAAAGCATGAGATATTAGTTACAAATATAACTGTTTAATAGACATTATATTCTCTAAAATGTCTCTGTGACATTGTACTGATGTTGCTGCTTTTAACAATGACATGATGAATTTGCAGACAAATTAAAGAGCTGTAGTCTTTGACCACCCAGGACCTTGAAGCCAATGCATTGTATTTTCAGCTTAAATAAAGAAGCAGATGAATATTCTAATGTATTTTAAAAACAAAACAAAAAAAACAAAGGAGATTATTAAAATATTGTAACTTAAAATGTATTTATTTATTTATTTTTGAGAGAGCTGTCCTGGAATTAAGAACTCATGGATTTATTTATTTATTCTTGAGAGAGCTGTCCGGGAATTAGGAACTTAGAAATTAAACCTCCTATTTAAAAAATGGACAAGTACATTTTAGCTTGGAGACAACAAACAGAATACAGTCAATATTGAAAGAGCTTAGAATGAAAGTAGCAGTTTTAATGACATACACATGACTATAATTGATGTGATTTTATTTAAGTAAATGAGGCATTTTCTTATTGTTTTCACTATGGGGGACTAACTGTTTAGAAGATTTCACCCCACAGTAATCAAAGGTACACTGACAAATTTCATGTCCTTCTAAGATTTAGATTATCAACATAAACACATCATTCCTCTACAGAGCTAGCCACGAGGGTAATGTTGGTAAAGAGAATGAGTCTTTAACAGAAACCCTTTCTTCCTGCCTGTACGCCCTAGCAGGACAAGTGAACTAATATTTGGATGAAGGATATCTCCTCTTTCAAATTTGGGGAATGGTAATTACATGTTTCCCCTGATAGAAGTGAGATTTTTGTTAGAAAAAGAGGGGCTATTACAGATCTCTCCATATGCTTTACTTATGGTCACATGAGTTTTCTCATGTGAAAAAGAAAGCTCACTGTTTTACATGAAGAGTCACCTAACATGCAAGTATCCACATTCTAATTGTGCACACCACTAGACACCGGGAGAATTTAAATATGTGGTAGTAGCACTAGTTGGGCTCTTTCAGAACCTCTATTTCCACAATGAAACATACAGAGAAACATAAGACTTTAAAAAAAATAAAAATAAAAGAAAATTCTACTCTTTATAAATGGTCTCATCTTCTGTCATAAGAAGACAATTACTATACAAATTGTAGCCACCTATCTAATGTATTGAAGGGAAGAGCTAAAAAAAAGCCTTTGTCCTGCAAATACAACATACACTACATACACACACACAAAAACACAAAACATACCTTATATGAGAGAGGTGATTCCCTTTCTTTCAATAAAAGGATATCATAGCTATCAGGTAAAGAAATTACACTTATTACTAATAGATGCCCATTACTATGTTTTGGGCTGTAAAATAAACTCTAGCACTCATATAAGTAATTTAAGGGGTCACACTCATATATGGCTATAATTTTATAACAATGTCACCCACCTAATAAATTTATAAGTATAGGGAAAAATAAAATTGTGGGTGATGTACCCCCCCCCCCCCCCCCCCGCCGCCCATTAAAAAAAAAAAAAGTTTGCAGTGATAAGATTTCCTTTAAAAAAGTCTTTGTATTTCAAATGAGTGGTGTTGAATCCCCCTGGCTATCAGTTGAATTGCATGACATGGGCAGCTATCTCTCAGCAATAATGTTTTTTAATAAATGTGGCATCTATAAAGAAGCTCATGTCATCCTGAACATATAATTATATCACAAGCCCAAGACCTTTTGAGGTGATGAGATTATTCTTTTAGAATGACAAGAACTAACTGATAGCTTCATTTTGTGTTGTCCTTTGTGTCATAGCTCGTTGGGTGCTTTTGTTTGTGAGTATATACAACTATTTGTATCTATCTACATATGCTCTGGTGGTACTAGGCTATGGTGGCGCCTCTCTTCTCTTTTTCTCTACAGACATTAATCTTGCTTGTTTAAGTAAATACTCATTTGGTGAGGAAGTGAATGTAAAACTGGTGACATTTGATGAAACCTCTATAAAGGATCAGTTATTTGTGAAAGTATTTTTTTATTTATTGTTGCTTTCTCTTCAGTAAGGGGACAGGGATCTAAAATCTAAAGTTCTCTGATCAGGTGAGATTACTTATGGAGTTTTGTCAATACTGTGAGGTCCCTCAAAAATGTAGAAAGGTAAATATTAGTTTGAGATCTATCTTGCTATGCATGGTGAAGGAGAGACGCATACATTACAATATAATACTCATAAAACTCTCAAAGATTTTGGTGATTTATCTCCATATGCAGGCACATTTTTGATTATCAGGCCCTAAGGGATCTTTGCCCAAGATGAATTGTCACCCTTCACTGAATTCCTAATTGAGTGTAATTTTCAAATGTATCTTAAAATAAACTATAAGACTTAAACACTATAAAGGACTTTTTTTTAGTAAACCTAGAAGATTTGTAAGATTGTTAAAGCTCTTTAATTAGAAATATTATGATTTATTGGAGAGGAAGAGTATTCTTTATGTACCCTAAAACTGGTCTTTTAGCTTTTTATTGTGTGTTTTGAGAAAACAGATTTCCAAATATGTATTCTTCCAATATAAAACTAATAACATTGTGTGAATATGTATATGTATATGTATGTATATATATATGTATATATATATATATATATATATATATATATATATATATATATATATATATATATATATATATGTATGTATATGTGTATATATATATATATATATATATATATATATATAAATGTGTTAGATGGTTATATAGTAATAACAAATAAAATAAGTTCAATTGCTAATATATTGTTAAAAACATTGCTATCGAATACTAAATTTGTTTTTTTATTTTTTTGGGGGGGGGAAAGAAAATTGATGCTTAATTCTAAATAATATTTTTTTTCAATAATGGCTCATATGCTGTTGTTTGCAATGTACACTGCTGGGAAATAACATAAAAATACACTTTTTATGAATTCTGGGTAGTGACTTTTGGGTATATCTCTAAACTAGAGGTAGTTCTGGGAGTGCATAATCTACTAAATCAACAATATATGGCTTGTGTTGATAACTCACAGTTAAAACAGTATGTTTGATATTCAATTAAATCATTTCAGAATTCTGAAAATGGCTTTTGCACAGGGAAATGTAGAATGGCCTGTGGATGCTAAAGACAATATTTTAGCTGTGTCTCTACATGGCTGAGCAGTAGTGGTTCACTTTGGTATATTAAATTCTGAGTCTTCACCTAAATAACCTTGTAATTACTTTATCCTCGTCAGTCTCCAATATATTAACATATCAACAGAGTTGGACTCTGGACTAGCAAGATTCTCTAAGAAATCTTACCTTTACTATTATAACCCTTTTCTCTAATTCTCTAAAGGCATATTACAAGTTGAAAGTAAAAAATTAGCATGCAAGTGAAGGTCTGATGCGCGGTAACTTCAGGACCGCAGCTGCGCTTATTTTTTCTCACCATAGACTTCCATGCACTAAACCAGAAGGTAATTATGAATACTTCACATACCAATGTCCTTCACATAGAAGAAAATGTTCCTTTTGTTAAAATTTATATATAGATAAATAGCATTTAACATTGCACAAGCATTACAAGTGGGTTTTGCAAAGTGGCATTCCCTGAATTTAAGCAATTGAAGGAGGTGCATACCATGGGACTCACAAATCATATGAAATTAATAAATGTTATATTAAATGAAAATATGCAGAAAAAAAGATGTATTGTTTAATCGCATCAAAATGTATAACAAAATTGCTCTGCAAAAATAGTATTTTGTGGAAAAATGCTAATCCATATTGAAATTAAAGCGCCACAAAACACAAATGTTTAAACACTTGGAAGTGATGCAGTATAGCTGTAAAAAGCTGACTAGAAAATATCACCTGAACATCTCTATGTAAAAATGAAAGATATTTTACCTCAAAAGTTTATCAGTAGCCACATCCCATTGTAAAGGACTTCTCAGCAACAAATCAGTTTGTCTGTCCCGGGACAGTGGAAGGAGCGAGCTTACGTGCACTCTCATCTTATTTCCCTATTCAGCTTAAGGAATTTTACAATGAAATCTCATGAGAGTTATTAAAATATACTTACCTTTTCTTCTTAAAGCCGCTCTAGTGCTTCACCAGCCAGTCGCAAGCCTCTTCATACGTCGGCAATGATGGTTCTGGCATCCTCCAATAACGTCTCCCCCCCCCCTGGGGGAATCATTGCCTGAGGCAACACCGTGATTGGAGGAAAATGGTTTTGTCATTGCTCGGTAAGTAAACCAGGAAGAAGCAGGCGGGACATCGTTTCAGAACAGCGATCTGGCGTTTTAGAAGAAAAAGATAAGTATTTTTAAAATACGGTGCAATGTCAATTTTCATGAATGAAAGTGCCCCTATTTTTAATAGTATTTTTAAAAACCGGGCACTTTCACATGAAAATTGACCCTCAGTTTAATGTATTCTTTAAACATTTGTAACTTATAGATCTTTCTGTTTTATCTTGCAAATTGAAATAGGCGAGACTGATAAAAAAAAAAAGCGTAATTAGTTTTATTTATATGATTTATTACCCTATTTTATGTATTGCCCTAAAAGAAAAACACATGCATAAAAAAATAGAGATGATTTCATATACTATACACTGAAGACATGGTAATCTGATTTACATTTGACGCAGTATTTGTGTGCCCTCTGCTCTTTGCAAACTTCACTCTTCCCTACAAAGATTCCCTTTTCCAGAGAACCCCATTACTTTCAATAGGAGACATAGTGAGGTCTTTCAAGATGCATCCAGTTAGAGAATTGAGCCCTTTTGTAGTAAACATTAACACCTTATTTTATGCAATTGTTTCTCAATGGTTAAACTGCACCCACCATTTTCCTTATTTGGAGAAGTCAATCTAAATTTAAATCTAGAGATGACTGGACTTACCACTGTAATTTTGTTAACAAAATATCCATTGTTTGATGTTAACAGGAAAGATTGAGGATAGATGTGTTAGGTTTGTAAAATCTGCCATGTGTTCTTTTAGTTTTCAAGACTAGAAGATGAACTATTTTCAAATTACAGGAAATGGGGCCAAAATAAATTATGTAAGTATATTGCAAAGTTTTTCTGCTATCCATAATTACCCATTTTATGTTGTAAGCTCAAAGTGTATACTGTCCCTTTAACACATTCTATGTAACAAAAATGTATGCATCAACGATCTGCATGTATTTTATACCTCAATATGCATCCATATTGCACATCATTTTTGTCAAAATAAATGCAACAAATCAACATGAACCATAACACGTTATGGTTTTATGCATGGTAAAAAAAATCTCCCAATTCATGCAACAAATATTTGTAACTTTTGTTGGGTTCTCTGATAAAGAATCATAGTCATAAAACAAATATAGTGGGACCACTGGGGTATTGCTTTTTCCCTAGCTGAAAGCAAATACACTTAATATGATTATTATTAATTTACTAAAGATTTTAAGCCAATTTAAATTTGCTTTTTATTGCCAACATGAAAAAGAAAAATGTATTTCACAAGCATATTAAATGTACATACATGGTTTTAAGGAACGTCAATGTAAAGAACAAAAAAGTGCACCCTCTTTTTTAACCCTTTTTTTAACACTGTGAAATGGTTCCCTGATTGATACAAAAACAGAGGACGCCAAAAGTAAAGTCCCTTAAATGTAAATGTCAATAAAATGTAATTACTTTGTGTCCCTTTATATATACAAATACAGATAGATAGATAGATAGATAGATAGATAGATAGATAGATAGATAGACAGACAGCATAGGTAGGTAGATAGATAGATAGATAGATAAAATATACAGTAACTATGGATGTATTCTAGATTCATAGTTACTTTTGACAAAAAACGCAATGAAATTTGGAGAGAAAGTAGTGTTTGTGATTGCATAACAGACAAGCCATACATTACTGTTTCGTAGCATGAAAGAATGCAATTTTCAGTCTTTTAATGTTGCACAGAATAAACACAGTTACAAAAACAATCCATAAAAGAAATCCTTCCAAATGTCTTTTAAAGCAGAACATGTACTTCTTCATGACAGATTTTTTTTCCACTGTTATGTAGGCGTTTAGACGCTGTGTAGGAAGCACATGCCATATGGAAAGTGGTATTGTAATTTGATAAAAAGATATGAATTTTAAAATTGGATTTGAGACTCATGATGTATAGTCCATCCTAAAACAATGCAATGAATTGAAATTTATATTATCCATATATGTTATCAACACTTTAATTTCAATTTATCATTTGATTTTTTTTTAAATAAATTGGTATTTTGGTAGTGTTGGCAATAAATCAAATTATTTTCTGACAGATCTGTATGCATGTGCTCAAAAAGAAAATGTATTTGCTTAATAATATGTGTAATTAGATAGATAAAACATTTTTGCCATTCTGCAAAAAAAAACACATACATTTAATTTCTAGTATGCGGGATAACAATTCCAAACAACTTTCATTTTAAATATAATGCCAAAAAAGCATAATGGTCTTTGGAAGATATTGTTTTCAAGGCTTGTAAAATACTTTTGTTATAATAAATACAAACTCAATTATGACCTAGAAACACCGGATGCTTGAGTGCAGATTATATAGTGCTTGATCACTGGTGCATTCATTGCTGAGATTTTAGTACAAAATAATAATATATTTCAGTTTTGTAATTTCTGCATGGTGATTAAAGACTTTGAGCTCCATGTACGAAGCAGCGAAAGCTGCTCCGGAGCCCTTGCGGGGCAGGTTTGCATATGCGAGCCTGCTTCCCTCAATGTAAGATGTAGCTTCTTACACCCTACGCCACCCCTGAGGTGGCGAGGGAAAATCATCGAGAGCTCTCTCGCTCTCGTTGATTGACAGCCCCTTCAGTCACGTAATTGATCATGCAAATTAAGGTGCGGGCATTACACACTCCGATGAGATCTGTTGCCCGTGTGTAGTGAAGGCAGGTGGACAGCTTCGCGAGTTGACAAACTGTCCCCCGCCGCTTAGTACATGGAGCCCAATGGGTTTAACTATGTAGGATGTAAAAAAAAACCTTGCTGACACTCACAGGAGCTATCATCAGGGAATTCTCTAGATAAAAAGGGGCTTTCCATGCACTTTGAGAGATGTCTCCCATAAGTAATGAGGTTTATTGGCAAAGGAAACATTGCTTAGGAGAGCAAAGTTAGGAGGAAGCAGGGGCACATTTAAAAAATTAAATACTTTAGCCATTACAAATCAGAATGCCTTGTTTTCAGTGGATATTAACTTACAATAGGCTCAATTTTCATGCACATTTTTCTCTTAAGGTAAAAAGCACTAGATTACAAGTGGATCACTAAATATTGCTTGCATGCAAGCAATATTAGCACTCCACTGAGTAATACCAGTGCACTGGTATTACAAATGAAATGCAATGCGAACATCAGCTCGAGTTCGTATTGCTAGGAATCATTGCGCTCATAAGAACTCGCTTCCATAGGCTCCAATGGGAGCCTCCTTCTATGTGAAGAGGTAAGTACCGCAGGGATTGAAGCATTTTTTAAATATATATATGTATATATTATATGCATATATATTGTGTTAATATGTGTGTATACAAATATTAACACATAAATATATATGTATATAGTCATATACATTTATATTTACTGGGAAAACACAGTTCTCGTAGACCATAATAATTAACCAGAGATCGGATCTCTTGTTAATTCTCTGAGCACTAAATGCTACCGCTAGCTATCGGTAGCAATAATCAGCCAGGCAGCCACTTGAAATGGTTGGTTAATTATCATGCGCCCGCAAACGGGCAAATTTGCAATCTAGCCCTAAGCAAGGATAGGCACGGACCAAGGCTGTGGCGGACATTTTCCAAAGTACAGACCTTAGTAAATGGACACTAAGGTACATTTCAAATTAAAAACATAAAAAACCACTCTCTTTACCAAGAAGGTAGAAGATTCATGGTGGAATAGCCATCCAACAGAAGTAGTGGAGACAGTGAAAGAGTTTAAACATGCATGGGATAGGCATAAGGCTATGCTAGATATAAGATAAGGCCAGGAACTAATGGAAGTATTCAGAAAATTGGGCAGACTAGATGGGCTGAATGGTTCCTATCTGCCGACACATTTTATGTTTCTATAAGTCAGGAGCACTTTGCTGTCAAATGAGTCATACATTGGATGCCCCTGATCTAGCTCCACAAGTGCAAATTAGTAATCTAATCAAACAAGTTTAAAATAAAATTTATATAAAGACTGCTTATGGTATACTGGTATAAAATGTTAAAATTCTTACCTTTTATTTATTTATTTTTTGTATTGAGAGTCTGCAACTCCTGACCAAACCTTGATGTTAATCGCATGATCATCATGGTTGGTTACTTACTTGGTAAGGTAAAGTTTGTCAGAGTAGGCAACGGTCTTCTAAACAGAGACATCAGCACCATGCTGCCACACAGATCAAGAAACCGGGACGGATCACAAATCACTGGTAGTTGACACAGGCTGCACTGCAGGCAGCTTGCTTCTTCCTTCTCACTCAATTTCCTGCTACTGAGCGGCGTCATATGGGTGTGACCCCAACCCTGTGAAACGTGGCGCTGTGTGCATCAAGGTGGTGTCAGGACAAGCATTCATCTGTCCTACTCCTGCCTCCCTACTGCAAAACAAGTTGCGGACACTGCAAGGTCCAGTCACGGACACCAGTGTCCATGTATGGACACCTTGCCTATCCCTGGCCCTAAGTGTTTTGCATATTTTTACACAATCTCTCCACCTTTCAATTCAAAAGATAAACCAGGGAGATCAGCAGGGGAAAAATATAGTAAGACCTGGAACATTCAGCTACACCCATGGAATGCCACTGTTCAATTCACTAGCAGAGGCAGGGGAACTCATTTTACAATAAGGATTTCATACTTATAAATAAAAATTCCCCAGCGCTTTTTGCATGGGTAGTTTCATTTTATTATAATTTCTGCTGTGTGCATAAAATAATTTTTTTCCTTTTTAATTTTATTGCTAAATTTTATTTTTTCCATATTAAATATTTTTGTAGATAAATGTTGTTGCAATTGTAAATGAGATTTAACAAGACAATTTCTTATTTCATCTTTTTATTGCAATACTGTATTTATTTGTTTTGTACAATTTCGAAATTATGATTTCTTTCCTAAGATATGGAGAGTCTGCAACCTCCTTCCAATTACTAGTGGAAATATCACTCCTGGTCAACAGGAGGAGGCAAAGAGCACCACAGCAAAGCTGTTAAGTGTCACTCCCCTACCCATAATCCCCAGTCATTCTCTTTGCAATGGAGGAGGTGAAGTTTGTTGTCTGAAGAAATTAATTCCTTTTTTGGGTACTTTTCCCTGCAAGCAAGGATTTGGGTTTAGCTGAGTCCATGTCAATCTCTTCAGTAGAGTAGTGATGGCTTTTAAGCAGTTAGTAAGTTGTGAGGTAGTCTTTGCTTTGTGTCCTAACACATTGCTGCCCATGGTACAGAAAGCCAGAGTTGGTTACTCTGTTCTTTCTTTTTATACAGGTCTCTGTAAGAAGTATGTGTCCTTTAACGCCTTGTGAGCTGTCTTCCTGCCAGATAACTAGACTGCAGGTAAGTGCTTTTGTCTTCTAGGTCTTGGAGATTTGCCCTTTAAAATATGTCATATGCAGTAGATGGGGACATTTTTAAAATCCTTTATACAGGATTTTTTGACAGTGGGCGGGCACATTATGTATGTTGAGACTAGGGGGTATATTTATTAATGTGCGAGTGGACATGATATGATGTAGCGTATCATGTCTGCCGCACATCGATAAATTCAGACAGTATACGCTGTTGGCATTCATCATTGCACCAGCAATTCTTGTGAACTGCTGGTGCAATGCCCCCTGCAGATTCAGGGCCAATCAGTCGCTAGCAGGGGGGTGTCAATCAACCCGATCATATTTGATCGGGTTGATTTCTGTCCGCCGCCTCAGAGCAGGCGAACAAGATATCGAGCAGTGGTCTTTAGACCGCTGCTTCATAAGTTTTGTTTCCGCTGAACCTGAAGGCTTGCTGGAAACAAAGGGCATCAAGCTCCATACAGAGCTTGATAAATTGGCCCCTAGGGGTTAATCTTCCCTTTATTGGGACGTTTTTCCTCTTTGGGCTAATTTTGTTGAAAATGTTTTATACAGGGATTTATGTATAAACTTAATATTTGGCAGTTGGTTTTCTTCGCTTGCTTAGCTAACTGACAGACTGCTTGAGCGTTTGTGTAAATTAATCTCCTGTGTTGTAGGCAGAGGGAAACACATACTTGCTACGTAGTTCTCTCTGCCGGTCATGTGACTGCTCTCTGCTGTTGAATATTCACGGAGCGGTGTCATTAAATTTCAGTCTCTTCAGTGTCAATCTACTATATGGTCGTTTTAGAGACTTCTGGCAGCCAGTATAAGTGTTACGGTAAGGCACCTCAGCCTGTCTGAGGTGTAGGGGGCTTGATTGGTTTATTATTTTAAAGAATTTTTGCATATTGTTAAGCAGCTATTAAAAAATCTTAAAGTGACAGTGTATTTAAAAAAACTTTACAATTTGGGGATTTTTTTGTATTCTGGACATGGACCAAGACTCTGTGTCTATTGACAAATGCTTGTTATGCCTTGAGGCACAAATTGTTTTGCCTATGGAATTTTGTGCTGCATGCTCATCTAGAAGACCTCAATTTAAAGATAAATTGTTGCCCTCTGAGTCCAGTCTCTCTCAGGATGATGCTGTTCAGGCAATGCCACAGCTTTCTCCTCAAACTTCCCAAGCCTCTATGTCATCACATACAGTGCCCTGCAGTTCCTCTTAGCCTCCTGGAGGAGTTTATTTGCCTGCAGATTTTGCTGCACAGGTATCTTCTGCAGTATCTGCAGCATTATCTGCTTTTCCTATGTTGGAAAACCACAAGAGGAAAATTAAAAAAAAATTCAGATAGTAAGGTATCTGTCCCTTCTGCTGCTTCACAGGTTGCCCTCACTCATAATTCTGATGAGGAGGATACATCGGTAGCCTCTGAGGGTGAAATCTCAGATTCCAACAGTATAATTCCTTCATCTGATACTGAAGAAGTAAACTCCAGATTTAAACTTGAACACCTTTGTGTGCTGTTAAAGGAGGTATACTTTGGCTACTTTGGACAACTCCGATACTTCTGTCGTTGTCAACCCTAAGAAGTTTAGTAAACTTTATAAATACTATGATGTTCCTTCCTCTGTGGAAGTGTTTCCTGTTCCAGACTGTGTAACGGAGATTATTTCACAAGAATGGGAGAAGCCAGGGATACCTTTCTCCCCATTTCCCTTTAAAAATATGTTAAAAAGATGTTTCCTGTCGCTGAATCCATTAAAGATTCATGGTGCATGGTGCCTAAAGTAGAAGGGGCTATTTCTACTTTGGCTAAGAGAACTACAATCCCTATTGAGGATAGCTGCTTCTTTAAGGATCCAATGGACAAAAAGATGGAGGCTTATTTGAAAAAGATGTATGTTCATCAAGGTCTTCAATAGCAATCTGCAGTTTGTATTGCCACAGTAGCAAGTGCAGCATCTAATTGGTGGGACGCCTTGTCTGAATCAATTTTAATAGAGACTCCGTTGGAGGAGATCCAATATAGGATTAAGGCTCTCAAACTTGCCAATTCCTTTATTTCTGATGCTAACATGCAAGTTATTAGACTGGAAACCAAGATGTCTGGCTTCACTGTCTGGCTTCATGCTGGTATTACGTGTTTTTAGAAACCCGGCGTTAACCGCAAAAAACTGAGCGAAGAGCAAAATTTTGCTCCACATCTCACCTCAATACCAGCGCTGCTTACGGTAGTGGTGAGCAGGTAAAATGTGCTTGTGCCCGATTTCCCCATAGGAATCAATGGGGGAGAGCCAGCTGAAAAAAAAAATAACACCTGCAAAAAAGCAGCGTTCAGCTTCTAACGCATCCCCATTGATTCCTATGGGGAAATACTTTTTATGTCTACACCTAACATGAACCTAGAATCTAAACACCCCTAATCTTACACTTATTAACCCCTAATCTGCTGCCCCCGACTTCGCCGCCACCTGCATTATACTATTAACCCCTAATCTGCCGCTCCGGACACCGCCACCACCTACATTATACTTATGAACCCCTAATCTACTGCCCCTAACATCGCTGAACCCTACATTATATGTATTAACCCCTAATCTGCCGCCCCCAATGTCGCCGCAACCTAACTACATTTATTAACCCCTAATCTGCCGCCCCCAATGTCGCCACCACTATAATAAAGTTATTAACCCCTAAATCTAAGTCTAACCCTAACCCCCCTAACTTAAATTTAATTAAACTAAATCTAAATACAATTAATACAATTCACTAAATTATTCCTATTTAAAACTAAATACTTACCGATAAAATAAGCCCTAAGATAGCTACAATATAACTAATAGTTACATTGTAGCTATCTTAGGGTTTATTTTTATTTTACAGGCAACTTTGTATTTATTTTAACTAGGTACAATAGTTATTAAATAGTTATTAACTATTTAATAACTTTCTAGTTAAAATAAAGACAAATTTACCTGTAAAATAAAACCTAACCTAAGTTACAATTATACCTAACACCACACTATAATTAAATAAATTAACTAAACTAAATACAATTAATTACAATTAAAAAAATTATCTAAAGTACAAAACCCCCCCACTAAATTACAGAAAATAATAAAATAATTACAAGATTTTTAAACTAATTACACCTACTCTAATACCCCTAACAAAATAAAAAAAAAAACCAAAATAAAAAGTCCTACTCTACACTAAATTACAAATAGCCCTTAAAAGGGCCTTTTGTGGGGCATTGCCCCAAAGTAATCAGCTCTTTTACCTGTAAAAAAAAAATTACAAATACCACCCCAACATTAAAACCCACCAACCACACAACCAACCCTACTCTAAAACCCACCCTATCCCCCCTTAAAAAAACTAACACTAACCCCTTGAAGATCACCCTACCATGAGACGTCTTCACCCAACCGGGCAGACGTGGTCCTCCAGATGGGCAGAAGTCTTCATCCAAGCCGGCCAGAAGAGGTCCTCCAGATGGGCAGAAGTCTTCTTCCAGACGGCATCTTCTATCTTCATCCATCCGGCACGGAGCATCCTCTTCTTTCTTCATCTGACGCCTTAATGAAGGTTCCTTTAAATAATGTCATGCAAGATGGCGTACCTTCAATTCCGATTGGCTGATAGATTTCTATCAGCCAATTGGAATTAAGATAGAAAAAATCCTATTGGCTGATGCAATCAGCCAATAGGATTGAGCTTGCATTCTATTGGCTGATTGGAACAGTCAATAGAATGCCAGCTCAATCCTTTTGGCTGATTGGATCAGCCAATAGGATTGAAGTTCAATCCTATTGGCTGATTGCATCAGCCAATAGTATTTCTTCTACCTTAATTCCGATTGGCTGATAGAATTCTATCAGTCAATCGGAATTGAAGGGATGCCATCTTGGATGACATCATTTAAAGGAACCTTCATTCAGTCATTGGACGAAGAGGATGCTCCGCGTCGGATGTCTTGAAGATGGACCCGCTCCGCGCCGGATGGATGAAGATAGAAGATGCCGTATGGATGAAGACTTCTGCCCGTCTGGAGGACCTCTTCTGCCTGGCTTGGATGAAGACTTCTGCCCGCCTGGAGGACCACTTCTGCCCTGTTGGGTGAAGGCGTCTCATGGTAGGGTGATCTTCAAGGGGTTAGTGTTAGGTTTGTTTAAGGGGGGATTGGGTGGGTTTTAGAGTAGGGTTGGTTGTGTGGGTGGTGGGTTTTAATGTTGGGGGGGAATTGTACTTTTTTTTACAGGTAAAAGAGCTGATTACTTTGGGGCAATTCCCCGCAAAAGGCCATTTTAAAGGGACACTTAACACCTGATAAAAATCATTAAAAATGTTATGTTTTAGTATGAATTAAAATCAAGTAATCACTACCGTCTAGTTTATTTCTTCACCTTACCCCTAAGTGTTGAAAAAAAAATGATTTGAAGATGAATGCTAATAAGGTGCATTATTCTCCCATGTAAGGTGCCATATTAGAACGCACGTTACACTGGGTCACAGCAGTCATGTGACTTGTGCATATAAAAAACACAGCAGCAGCACTCAATGTTATGCAGACAGAGCTTGTGCTGCAGTTTGTTATAAATCTGTTACAGGAATAAAACATTTTATTATTATGTTTTTCTATGCAAATAAAGCTTACTTTTTCAAAAGTTACCACTGACATTCCTAATGTGTGTGAATGTACACAGCACTTGGCAGGGTTATAAATGTAAATCATTCTCTTCTCTGACAAGCTCCGGTCTGGAGAGGGAGGGGCCGAGGGGGGAGAGAGAGCAGAGAGACTCCGTGAAGAAAATAGACGGAGTAACTTATGCTGCAAATACTTTTTCCTGGAGATTTGTTCTATACAATATTTTATTTTCATACATCTGCAAAATATATATTACTGTATATATGTGATGTAGATGTATGAAAATAAAATATTGTGTAGAACAAATCTCCAGGAAAAAGTATTTGCAGCATGAGTTACTCAGTCTATTTTCTTCACAGAGTCTCTCTGCTGCTCTCTCTCCCCCCTCGGCCCCTCCCTCTCCAGACCGGAGCTTGTCAGAGAAGAGAATGATTTACATTTATAACCCTGCCGAGTGCTGTGTACATTCACACACATTAGGAATGTCAGTGGTAACTTTTGAAAAAGTAAGCTTTGTTTGCATAGAAAAACATAATAATAAAATGTTTTATTCCTGTAGCAGATTTATAACATAAACTGCAGCACAAGCTCTGTCTGCATAACATTGAGTGCTGCTGTGTTTTTTATATACACAAATTATAGGTACTCTAGGGAGATATGAAGTGCGTGTCATGTGACTCCTGTGCTGTTAATATATGGCGGCATACATAGCTGCATCAAGCCCTGTATATGTATAGTAATAGAAACAATTTTCTTGAACTGTTTTGTGTAAACTGAAGTTACAGCATATGCACAGAGCTGTACTCAGTTTTTTATTATTACACAGTAGACGTTAGTTTGAATGCTTTTTAGCAGTCAAGTGTTCAATGTCCCTTTAAGGGCTATTTGTAATTTAGTTTAGGGTAGGGCTTTTTTTTATTTTTGGGAGCGTTTTTTATTTTGTTAGGGGGATTAGAGTATGTGTAATTATCTTAATTTTTTAAAAATCTTGTAATTATTTTATTATTTTCTGTAATTTAGTGTTTTTTTTCGTATTTTAGATATTTTTTAAATTGTAATTAATTGTATTTAGTTTAGGTAATTAATTTAATTATAGTGTAGTGTTAGGTGTAATTGTAACTTAGGTTAGGTTTTATTTTACAGGTAAATTTGTCTTTATTTTAATTAGGTAGTTATTAAATAGTTAATAACTATTTAATAACTATTGTACCTAGTTAAAATAAATACAAAGTTGCCTGTAAAATAAAAATAAACCCTAAAATAGCTACAATGTAACTATTAGTTATATTGTAGCTAACTTAGGGTTTATTTTATCGGTAAGTATTTAGTTTTAAATAGGAATAATTTAGCTAATTATAGTAATTTTATTTAGATTTATTTAAATTATATTTAAGTTGGAGGGGTTAGGGTTAGACTTAGATTTAGAGGTTAATACATTTAATATAGTGGCAGCAACGTTGGGGTCGGCAGATTAGGGGTTAATAAATGTAGGTAGGTGTCAGTGATGTTAGGGCCAGCAGATTAGGGGTTAATACTAATTAACTAGTGTTTGCGAAGCGGGAGTGTGGCGGTTTAGGGGTTAATGTATTTATTATATTGGCAGCGAAGTCCCGTTCGGCAGATTAGGGGTTAAAATTTTTCTTTTAGTGTTTGGGATGTGGGGGGGCTCCGTTTAGGGGTTAATAGGTAGTTTATGGGTGTTAGTGTACTTTTTAGCACTTTAGTTAAGATTTTAATGCTACGGCGTTGTAGTGTAAAACTCTTAACTACTGACTTTAAAATGCGGTACCAGTCTTGACAGGAGAGGGTCTACCGCTCACTTTTGTTTAGACTCGTAATACCGGCGTTATGCAAGTCCCATTGAAAATATAGGATACGCAATTGACGTAAGTGGATTTGCGGTATTTCCGAGTCTGGCCAAAAAAGTGAGCGGTGAGCCTGTCATTTCAAGACTCGTAATACCAGCGGGCGTTAAAAAGCAGCATTTGTACCTCTCAACGCTGCCTTTTAACCCTAACGCACAACTAGTAATCTAGCCGTATATGTTTTATATAATGCAATCAGCTACATCAGTTTTTATATCATTTTTGATGCCATATGAGGTGTATTATGCAATGCCATTGATGAGATTATGTATGATCTCTAAAAACATGTCATGGGATGGTATTGGGATTCATTTTTATATTATATGGCTTGAGTGTGTTTACCTTTCAAACAACTAATCAGATATCTAATGATTTTAATTTTGTTTTCTCTTTAATAGATAAACATATGCAGGAACACAGACAGGCAAAGTTGTGACACAAATTATTGAACCCAATCCTTTATAGTATATTTCACTATCATATTGGCTAAAGCAGGCTAAATATATATATTTGAACTTGATTCTATATATTTGCCTGAAGAAAGGTTCAATATTTATATTAGTTTAAGGTATACTCAAAGATATATAGTAATTGCCTTGTAATATATTTCTTTATCTTCCTTGTTGAGCCTCTAGTCTCCAGGCAAGCTCTGGCTTGTGTATTTTAAGCATTACCTAGGGATTCCTTCATGGGAAAAATAGGTACTAGTTTCATCTGAAAAACAGATAATGTACTCGGCAGGAAATCAGCATATCCCATGGCTGTGGCCTTGTTCTATTGAAACAAATCATAGAAAGCAATTGAAAAGATAAGACTGCAGCTATTAAGGTGAGATATTGTTTATCCAAACCTGACTTTTATATTGCAATGTTTTGTATTTTTTCTTTATGTATAAAAGTATTAAATAGCTCCTTGAGTTTCACCCTTTTTGTTTCAATTTGTTCCTAACTTTGTCTAGCAACATTAACAAATATATATGATAATAAGGTTATTTTTACTTTTTCTAATTCTTATTATTATTATTATTATTATTATTATTACTATTATTATCATTATTAATACTGTTATTTTATTTTTATTTTTAAAAAGACTAATAAATCATTAGAAATAATAGATATTGTATGTTTTACTATTGACTATTCATTATCTTAATCATATCCATCAAAAAAGAAGGCAATACATATTTACATATATTTATTTATTTATAAAATATTTGATACATGCCTGATTATGGATACAAACCAAGAAAACATTTAAATCTATTTCAACCTATGATTAAAATTTACCTTTTTCGATAATATGTTTTTATAGGGAGAAATGTTTATACTTATATATTATAACATTTTAAACAGTAGAAGAAACACCATCAGTGCTAAACAGCTAAAGGAGAGGAGGTAGACACGAATGAAAATAAATAAATTAAATAATATTTTAATGATATTTAAATGCTTGAAATGAAATGCTGGCTATATACAGTATAGACAATAATATAATGTATATGGGAAAGCGTCAATACATTAAGGTCACTAGACAGGGACATCTCCCTCTTATTAAAATATATGTAGATTAGTCCTAAGGTGCACATTATTTTAAAAGTTAACTGTGGAAATAGACTGTGGACTTTTCAGTTAAGCTCTGATATTGAACTTTATTTGTTCCAGGCTTTAAATCAACATTCATCACTACTCATTACTCCTCTGTGTATCCGGAGGGGGCAAAGAGTAAAGACTTTGATTGCCTGGTGGGAGTCTTGCTGATAATTAGTTTTTTTTTTTCAATTTGCTCTTTTTGCCGGCTGAAGCGTTCCAACAGCAGGGATACATTCAAAGGCAAACACCCCACTCACTCTGACCCTCTAATATTGCCGATCACGTGGTTCCAGGAGGTGTGGCTAAACCTGCTTCATTATCCGATAATAGGAACACTGTATCAAATAATGTGTGTATGTAAGTTACAACGCTAATCCAATGACTCCTTTAGTACCTTAAAAGTTTCACAGTCTGTCAGTCAATACAGGTAATTTACACAGGTACCCCCCTGCTCTAACAATCCTTTAGAGCTCCACAGGGGGACTATTAGGTAGCTGAAGAAATTTGTTTTGTTTTTTTTAAATTAAAATAAAATTATATCATAAACATATTTTCCCCCAAGATTTGCTTCCTGGAGCCTGTCCACCTAGCATCACAGCAAATACTTGTGCTGCTGCACCCCTGCTCTTGTACAAGCAATCACGCAAAAGCAGGATTGTATCTGATGAAGAGCATTTAACTCCACCACCATTGAGGTGGCAGAGAGGTTAAGACTGCTGCTACTTTACTAGTGTTTCAGATCCTGCTTGCACAAGCCTTAAATTCTTGAGCTCTGAAGATGCATTCACAGCTTGATAAATGGAACACATTGTACCTTCAGCTAGAAAAGGATAATTTTCACTCTTATCATCCTCTCCATTTATAACCTGTTCTCTGGATCCGATACTTTAGATTGAACAGTTGATTCATGGAATTAACTTCCACTAACTACTTCTAGAGGTAAGTACAAATACTGTGGGGACTTTAAGAATTCCTGGGATAAGCTTAAGTCTATCCTAAAAGCTAATTAAGTTTATACTTTATCAGGCATTAAATGACTTGATGGACAAAATCTATTTTTCTTTACAGCATATCATATTTCTTACTGTAATGTGTTTTCTAATATTAAATCACATTGTCATCCTCTCCCTTTCCACTGTTACATTCCAATCAATGTTTAAATTTTCAACACTCCTATTCCAGATGAGCTCTACCTTGACTAACATATAACCATAAACTTACTATAAAGGTTAATGCACAACTTCCTAAATATTTACCTTTTTTTTTTTTTAACCTTCCTTCTCTTTACTAGTCCATTTGCTTTAAACCTTACTTTACTCCATTAAAATATCTCTCAAAAAGGTTACAAATTACCAAAGTCAAAGGCCTTTTCCGTATGCTTCTCATTTAGGCCCTATTAACTGTATTCAATACAGAATACTGTATCTTCTACCTTCAAATCCATCTCTTTGGCCTTCTTGAATCCACCCTCTGTTTGTACACAGTTCGTTCCTTTTATTATTGTTATCTACTCTTTCTACTCACTGCATCTTTCTGTTCAAGTACATACCAGTCTGCCAGGAATGAAGAACAGCTCAGTGGATTGTTCTATGGCCCGGTTACTTCATGGAAGTAGCTTATTTTGGCCCAGTTGTGCCTTTCGTAGAGGAAAACTTTCCTAAAGTATATCTGTCTGATCCCAAGTAACAAGATCAATCCAGCCTGGAAATACCAGGCACTTCTCCTCTAAACAAATAGCAACCACCAACATTTGTTTCAGACTCCTTTGGACCTAGTCAATGAGGTGCAGCCAAATCACTCTAAGCGCATCGGGCAAGGAATAAACGTCTGCTTTTCCCCATAAACCTTAGGTATACTTTCCCCAAGGTCATAAAACAAATAAATACAGATAGATAAGCAGTCTGTCAAAAATGAACAACAGCTCAATGGCCAAATTACCACCTGGGAGTAGCTTCTTTTAGCTAAATTGTGCTTTTCACAGAGGAAAACTTTATGGAAGTATATCAGTCTGATCCCATCTAACAAGGTCAGTCCAGCCCGGAAATAACAGGCACTTCTCCTCTGAACAAGGGAAATGGCAACCCCAGAATATTGTTTTGGCCTCCTTTAGGCTTCTACAGTAAAGGGGCAGTCATATCCCTCTATGCACATTGGGCAAGGTGTCCACGTCTTATTTCCCACATTTCTGTTCAAGTGCCTCAAGAGTATTGGGCCATTTGCTGTTCTGCATTTATTCCTGTTTTTTTTTTTTTCAAATACTTTTTATTGAGGTAACAAAGATATACAAAGACAGAATCTACATTTATCATGGCAACACGCCTACAAGCATACATTCAAGCTCTTACAATTAATACATAGGCATGTCCTAGAAACTATAAATAACAATTACTCCTCACTAGAGGGAGATATATTAAGCCATGAGCAGCACCTCTTTTTTAAATATATACATTTTAACTTGGACAAATCCAAAATAGTAATAGTTATGAGACCTAACTTTCTTGTAATAACTTTGGAATAGGAAAGGTAGGTCTTTGTGTCCATGTCATAGACTTCAGATCAGTTAAGGTCAACCAAGCAGTACAAAACATATTAAGTACAAATTAGGACAGAAAGGCATACGGTCAATGTTTCATACAATTAGACATGTTCAATACTTCCTCCCTTCACTGGCTACATTACTTCTTGTTTCATTTAATTGTAGGTTTTTCTTTTTTGCTATGAGGCAAACCTGCAAGTTACCTATGTGCTTACACAACAATATTTACAAGAGCATATAAATTCAGAGGGTGTGTAGAGTGTGCCCTCAGTTCCCACCTCCCAAGCTTACTAAGGTCACTCTTGGACCCCTGATATTAGCTATTTAGAACATGGGAGGTTTATTTAGGTGACAGGTCCACCCTTGAATCCTAATTAGCCTCTACATGTAAGTAACAGCAGAAAAGGTATAAATCTAACCTCTACATAAATAGTAGCCTTATAAAGGAATAGGGGAGAACTGTTTAAACTAAAACTAAAAGCTCCCTCTGTGAAACAGGAACTATTCTGGAGACCTAGAGCCCTCTTATAACTATTATTTATTTCTATTATACTGTCTCAGCAATATATATAAATAGCCCTATATAGGGCGTTTAGATAAACTGGGTATATAATGTAGTGGCGCATATATATAAACTTAACACATACACAGGCCACTTTTGGACCCCTGCCATTTAGGCAGAAATTTAATACAGAAAATGCATTGTGCAGGTATAGCAATATGGTGCGGCCAACCTTCCCAATACAGCAAATTTTAGTTGCGGGGGTACATGAATGCAAACAGAGAATGAGCAGTATGCAGGGCAGAACAGTAATGATAACAAAAACATATACAAGTGGCACAAGTACATACCCATAACCCACATCCCCACGCTGTTCTAATTACATAGTGCCCAAATCAAATAGCCCTGGTCCATACCTGCAACACTTTCTAGTTGGGAAACGTGTTGAAAATAAAAGTACATAGACACATGTCTCTTACTTTTATGTATAGAATTGGAGCAGGCAAATTTTAAACTATGGGTCAACAAATGTACCGTACATGGCATATTAAGAAAGTGCCCAGATTGCAGTCCCCCCACAGTAATAAGACACCATCTTGCAGTGTATATATCACCCAAAAATCTAATTGAGGTTGCCTAACAGCTATCTACTAATAGGGAGCCTGCAGCTCAAACTCCAAAGAATTTTATAGGTCTTTTGAAGTAGTCTGTCAGGCCCGGAGGCCATCATTAATATATACATAACTCAGGAGTGGAGGACCTTGAGACCGTAAGGCCATCCTTCTTATATGGGGAGGTCAGGATTGACAATGACGATACAGTCCCAGGCCTGATAGCAGAGGAGACACCAGAAGTCTAACCAACATCACATCGGGCAGCTATTTTCACAGGGAGGCTGGCCCACGGACTACCTTTAAAGCCACCAAGTAGATCCCACTGCCCAGCTTGCCTACTCAGGTTCAGAGTTTCCATGCGGAGCCAGATCTGTACAGCATATTTCAAACCCTGTATGCCGCAAACCTCTCCAAGTGCGCAGGTGGGTATCCTGGCTCCTTCTGGACTCAGATATGGGGTTCTCACCGCTAGCGACCTAGATTGGTCTATAATAGATCCAAATACTTCCGGACAATAGGAAGACCCAGCCACACACCCGGGGAACTCTCCTGGCTGACCGCGCGTCTCACTAGGCAGAATGTTCCCTGATAGCGCTACGGCATGCACATTCTCCCCCTCCGGAGGGCCGGCCATACCCCCCTGGATAGGGGCCAGAGTAGATAGACCCCTGGATTTAACCAAGATGTTTAAAATTAGAATCCAAGGTGTTTAATATTAGATACCATAGCTTGAGCTGGATTTAACCACGATGTTTAAAATTAGAATCCAAGGTGTTTAATATTAGATACCATAGCTTGAGGAAAAGAGTGGTCAAACATGCAAAAGTCAGTAACTGAACAGGCGGCATCAATACTGAAGCAGGAATCAAAAGGAGATCCAAAAATAGGCCAAGATCAACAACTTCTTGGCAGAACAAGTACCAAATAAGCTGACAAGAGCGTAGTTGAATAATCAGGCAAGGAGGTCTCAAAAATGGTACCTCAGAATAACAGAATAGCACCCAAAACACAGTTCACAAACGGGCAGTAAAAAGAGAAAGCTGCATCATTAAATAGAGCCAAATGCAGGAAAGGTAATGCAATGCTGCAAAAGTGACATAATAGTTTGGCTAAAACAGAAACCAAAACTCGGCAACACAGCAGCAAATAATTATACGAGTAAAGACCTGTCTCTAAGAAACTGAAAATGTGACCGTCCCACTCCTAGCACAGCTTTTCCCATTGATATCTTCTTTGCTGTTAAAGCCTTAAAAATCTCTCTACCCTCTCAAATCTGCTGTCTTTAAGTAATAATCAAATGTTCCAATTTTTTTTCAAAAATCCTGATAAATTCACCTGTTCTCTGATATATAATACATTTTGGAAAATAACACACACAACTCAACTATTTCCATGTCTTTATGGAACAAATACATAAAACATTCATTGTATTGCGTGTCTGTAAAATAGTTTACTTTAAAACAGGATTTTAAGTCCAATGTTCTAGAGATCTACGAGATAACAATCAGGTTTGAATTTCCCAGTAAAAATATCAGACTTTTATGAGGTTACATAATTAATAGAGATTTCTGAGAAACCCATAAAAAGGAATTGTGGTTGCATGGCATTGCTTCTTTTCTAAGTTGCATACTACTTATACATATGGATGGACTCTCAGTGTGTGTCATAACAATTAACACACTGTTTTTCTGCTTCAACATTGTTGGATTATTTTCATACATGCAGGGTCATTTCTATTATATCTTTTTTACAGCTATACATTGTGCATAGTAATTCTATATGCTGTTTTAACTCTGTCGAATTGCTTTACTACTTATCTAAAGTCATTGCTATCATAGTGAGCATTTTCTTAATTTTAGGGATAGTGGGGGATTGCATAGATCCTGATGTGTACCATGACAGCATATACCCTCTAGTTGGGTGTTGTAGGTCCCTTACATCCTCTATCATTATGATCTTTATGGTGACGCCACTAATTAAGTAATTGGGTTCTTTTTTCCCGTTTTTCATTTTTGCATTTATTGCTTGTATTTTGTTTTGGTTTTTTTTGTTGTTTTTTTTTCCTTTTTTGTGCTTAATTTTTGTTGGGAAAATATCTCTGGTTTTTGTAATTTTTGATTGGAACTCACATTTTTGCTATAAACATTTATATTAAAAGGGTGCTTGATTCTCTGTCTTTTTATGTATAGTGTGTATGCACACCGTCATATCTCTCTTTTCTAAAGGTTTAATATATATATATATATATATATTCACAGATGCTGGTGCACTCACACAAGCAGGTGTTCAGTTGCCAGGGTGCTGAATGCAGGTAGAGGTATAGGTAATAGAAGACAGCACTCGCTGGACTTAAAGATAAGCAATAAAAGCTTTTATTTACGTGACGTTTCGGGGACAGCTCCCCTTCATCAGACAAAAGTTGCGTTATTTCACCCTCCATAGTGCTACAATTACGAGTTTTGGAAAAGCCGCCTTCTGCGTGCGATATGATGGTGTTAAGCTCCATACCGCACAAAATACAAACGCTGCTTTAACGTGCACGCTTTCCCCATAGACATCAATGGGGTGAGAGTATTAGAAAAAAACCTTACACCTGCGATCGCAGAATGAAAAGCTCTGTAACGCAACCCCATTGATGTCTATGGGGAAGTTATGTTTAAATCTAACACCCTAACATAAACCCCACATCTAAGCACCCCTAATCTGCTGCCCCCAACATCACCGACACCTACATAATGTTATTATCCCCTAATCTACAGCTCCCGATATCGCCGCCACAGAAATAAATTTATTAACCCCTAATCTGCCACTCCTGGTATCGCCGCCACTATAATAAAGTTATTAACCCCTAATCCCCTGCACTCCAACATTGCCCACACTATAATAAAGTTATTAACCCCTATTCCACTGCTCCCTCGACATCGCTGCCACTAAATAAAGTTATTAACCCCTAAACCTCTGGCCTACCACTAAATAAGCCTATTAACCCCTAAAGTGCCAGCCCCCCACATCGCAAAGCACTAAATTAAACTATTAACCCCTAAACCTAACAACCCCCTAACTTTAAATTAAAATGACAATATCCCTATCTTAAAATAAATTAAAACCTACCTTGGAAATTAAAAAAAACTAAATTTGAACTATAAATTAAACTAACATTACTATTATACTAAAATTAAAATAACTATAAATTAAATAACACATGAAAAAAACCTAACACTACTAAAAAAAATTAAATCCTCAATTACAAAAAATAAAAAATATTAAATTACAAAAAATAAAAAAATACTAAAGTACAAAAAATAACAAACACTAAATTATGAAAAATAACAAACGAAATGATCCAAAATAAAAACAATTACACCTAATCTAATAGCCCTATAAAAATAAAAAAGCCCCCCAAAATAAAAAACCCTAGCCTACAATAAACTACCAATAGCCCTTAAAAGAACCCCCCCTAAAATAAAAAAACACTAGCCTACAATAAACTACAAATAAACTACCAATAGCCCTAAAGAAATCAACTCCTTGCCCTGAAAAAAATACAAAGACCCCAAAACAGTAAAACCCACCACCCAACCAACCCCCCCAAAATAAAAAAAACTAAGCTCCCCATTGCCTTGAAAGGGCATTTGTATGGGCATTGCCCTTAAAAGGGCATGCAGCTCTTTTTCCTTCCCTGAAAAGGGATTTCAGCTCTTTTAAGAAAATCCCAAACCCTAATCTAAAGAAAACCCCCACCCAAAAAAAGTTTAAAAAACCTAAAACTAACCCTCGACGATCCACTTACAGTTTCTGAAGTCCGGACATCATCCTCATCCAGGCGGCGAGGTCTTCATCCATCCAGGCGGCGTCTTCTATCTTCATCCAGGCGGCATCTTCTATCTTCATCCCAGTGGAGCTGGTCCATCCTGAAGACATCCGGCACGGAGCATCCTCTTCATACGGTCGCCGCCGTATACTGAATCTTCAGTGCAAGGGTGCCTTTTCAAAATGGCGTCCCTTTCATTACTTTTGGCTGATTTGATTTTTGAAATTCAAATCAGCCAATACGATGTTGGTAGCGGCGGAATAGGGGTTAATACATTTTATTTGGGGTGAAGCGGAAGATTTGGGGTTAATAACTTTAATATATTGTTTGCGATGCGGGAGGGCCTCAGTTTAGGGGTTAATAGGTAGATTATGGGTGTTAGTGTACTTTGTATCAGTTTAGTTATGAGTTTTGTGAAATCCCACAAAAAAAGTCATTTTTTTGTGTGCGGGACTGACGTTGCGTTACAGGCTAGCTGCGTTGCTGTTTTAACGCTGAAATGGCCATATTTTCAGCTTTAAAACATGAACGCAAAACTCGTAATCTAGGTGTAAGATAAGTATAAACAAATCTGTTTTGAAATTCGGAAGCATTCAAAACAATTCAATTTCATATCTCTATAATAAAGAGAACATCAGAATAAAGTACTGATGTGTCTTGCATTTATAGTTTACAGAAATACTGAAAAATACAGACAAAGTATTTTTTTTATCATTCTTCTGTTTACAACTAGTCCATACAAAAATGAATTTTACACAAATAAAAACAAGTCAGGAAATGAATAATCATAATATGTACTTTATTAAATGTGATATTAAATAATGCTTTTATGATTTCTGATTTTTTTTATTAAAATAAATATTTGTTTCCATGTAAAGTGAGAGTTATTGCATAATGATGTACATGTTTATATTTTGATCTAAACTCTGTAGTGAAACTAACACAAGTAGTATAAAAAAAATCTAGTAAACTAATAAATAAGTGAGAGTATGACATATAAACCCATAAAACGTTTTTGAATGGTTTTCAAAAGACATCTCACTGTGTTAACTTATCAGATACAAAGATATTAAAAAACAAAAACAAATTTTTAAGCATCTTTCAATTTTGAAAAACCTTTTTATTTAATACTATTTTGTTGAAAATTATTTTGTATCATTATAGCACTGCACATCTAGGCTTTTCATGCATTGTTTTTACAGTTGATAATCTCACAGACAGTCTAACTACATTTCAAAATCCTTTTGTAAAAATGATAGTGAGCAAATTATACTTTTCAACCATAAAGTATGATCACAAATAAGTAATGGCATCTGGATGTTTATTATTATAATAAAGTGTTTAGGCATTATATAAAAATATTTGGTTGCTCAAGCTATCTGAAAAATGGTATGGTGGACATTATGCATAAAAACTCTAGCATGAACAGCAAAACAAAAAGCAAAAATAAAAAAATGTTTTGATACAAAATTTAAAAATCATAGGAATATGCCACTGTGATATAATCTATATGGAAAAAAACAACATGATAACTATTATATCTTATTTAAACCATATTTCGTTAGTTATATTAAGAGCGAACAGGGTGTACATTTGAGGGTCTCAGAGGTCTTGAGACCTTTGCATAGCTTTAGGGGGCTAATCTTAGAATCCACCAAAAGGACACTGTTAAAATGGAGAGACCTCACCACAGACTTTGCCACAAGGTCCAGTGAGGTCTAGTTTTGTCCATGTTTAAGATGTTATTAATTGTTGGCATTGTAACTATTAAAATGTTGACACTCTATTTGACTAAAAAGGGTAAATAAATCAATGTAAATCATAAATAACTGTAATAGATCTGAATAAAAAATGCTATAAAGTAATTTATATGTAAAAACTTAGGGGCCTATTTATCAAAGGTCTTGCAGACCTGATTCGACAGTGTGGATCAGGTCCGCAAGACCTCGCTGAATGCGGAGAACAATACGCTCTCCGTATTCAGCACTGCACCAGCAGCTCACAAGAGCTTAAAGGGCCATAATACCCAAATGTTTAAACACTTGAAAGTGATGCAGCATAGCTGTTAAAAGCTGACTAGAAAATATCACCTGAACATCTCTATGTAAAAAAGAAAGATATTTTACCTCAAAAGTTCCTCAGTAGCCCCCTCCCATTGTAAAGGATTTCTAAGCAGCATTTTAGTGTGTCTGTCCTGGGACAGCTGAAAGGATGAGCCTCGTGAACTCTCATATTATTTCACCAATCAGGTAAAGGAAGCTTACTATGAAATGAGTTAAGTCAAATCTCATGAGATCACAGTAAGAGTTCATGACATCAGCACTGCTGATGCTGATTGGCTGCTGTTCATTTCTTCATTTTTTTTATTTTTTTTTACCTGCAGCTGGGAGCAGGTGAAGTATAACTTTTTACACAGAACTTACTCTACTGAGCTGAGGAAATTGTGAGGTAAAATGTCTTCCTTTCTCTTGTTAAGTGTATCCAGTCCACGGATCATCCATTACTTATGGGACATTAACTCCTCCCCAACAGGAAGTGCAAGAGGATTCACCCAGCAGAGCTGCCACATAGCTCCTCCCCTAACTGCCATTCCCAGTCATTCTCTTGCACCCAACGAATAGATAGGATGTGTGAGAGGACTGTGGTGATTATACTTAGTTTCAAACCTTCAATCAAAAGTTTGTTATTTTATAATAGCACCAGAGTGTGTTATTCCTTCTCTGGTAGAATTTGAAGAAGAATCTACCTGAGTTTTTCTATGATTTTAGCCGGAGTAGTTAAGATCATATTGCTGTTTCTCGGCCATCTGAGGAGAGGTAAACTTCAGATCAGGGGACAGCGGGCAGATTAATCTGCAAAGAGGTATGTAGCAGCTTATTATTTTCTGACAATGGAATTGATGAGAAAATTCTGCCATACCGATATAATGTAAACTCAGCCTTAAATGCAGTAGCAGCAACTGGTATCAGGCTGTCATGTATGTATATTTTACACTTCAGTATTCTGGGGAATGGCACTTCACTGGAATTATACTGTATGCATAAAACTTTAGCCTAATTTGCAGGGACTAGCAACAGGCTTTTTAATAACACTCAATTTATTAATGTTAAACGTTTTTTGCTGGCATGTAAAATCGTTTAATTTTCTGAGGTACTGGGTGAAAAAATGTTTTGGGCACTATTTTTTTCCACTTGGCAGTCGTTTTATTTAATTTATGACAGTTTACTGATCTCTCTCACTGTTATGTGTGAGGGGGAGGGACCTTTTTTGGTGCTTTTGCTACGCATCAAAAAATTCAGTCAGAAGTTTATTGTCTTCCCTGCATGATCCGGTTCATCTCTACAGAACTCAGGGGTCTTCAAAACTTGTTTTGAGGGAGGTAATCACTCACAGCAGAGCTGTGAGATTGTAGTTGACTGTGATAAAAAAAAACCCGTTTATTTCTGTATTTTTTTATTTTTTTCTGCTATCAGGGTTAGTTATCCTTTGCTAATGGGAGCAATCCTTTGCTAAAATTGTGTTTTTTACAAAGATTTGATGCTATAACCTTTTCAGTTTATTAATTTTCAACTGTCATAACTTTTTCTGTGCTTCTTATAGGCACAGTACGTTTTCATATTATAGTAAATTACTTGAAAAGTATTTCCAAGTTGCTAGTTTATTTGCTAGTGTGTTAAACATGTCTGATTCAGAGGAAGATATCTGTGCTATATGTGCTAAAGCCAAAGTGGAGCCCAATAGAAATTTATGTACTAACTGTATTGATGCTACTTTAAATAAAAGTCAATCTGTACAAATTGAACATATTTCACCAAACAACGAGGGGAGAGTTATGCCGACTAACTCGCCTCACGTGTCAGTACCTGCATCTCCCGCTCGGGAGGTGCGTGATATTGTAGCGCCGAGTACATCTGGGCAGCCATTACAAATCACATTACAGGATATGGCTACTGTTATGACTGAAGTTTTGGCTAAATTACCAGAACTAAGAGGTAAGCGTGATCACTCTGGGGTGAGAACAGAGTGCGCTGATAATATTAGGGCCATGTCAGACACTGCGTCACAATTTGCAGAACATGAGGACGGAGAGCTTCATTCTGCGGGTGACGGTTCTGATCCAAACAAACTGGATTCAGATATTTCAAATTTTAAATTTAAGCTGGAAAACCTCCGTGTATTACTAGGGGAGGTGTTAGCGGCTCTGAATGATTGTAACACAGTTGCAATACCAGAGAAAATGTGTAGGTTGGATAAATATTTTGCGGTACCGGCGAGTACTGACGTTTTTCCTATACCTAAGAGACTTACTGAAATTGTTACTAAGGAGTGGGATAGACCTGGTGTGCCGTTCTCACCCCCTCCGATATTTAGAAAGATGTTTCCAATAGACGCCACCACACGGGACTTATGGCAAACGGTCCCTAAGGTGGAGGGAGCAGTTTCTACTTTAGCTAAGCGTAACACTATCCCGGTGGAGGATAGCTGTGCCTTTTCAGATCCAATGGATAAAAAGTTAGAGGGTTACCTTAAGAAAATGTTTGTTCAACAAGGTTTTATATTGCAACCTCTTGCATGCATTGCGCCTGTCACGGCTGCAGCAGCATTTTGGTTTGAGTCTCTGGAAGAGACACTTGAATCAGCTCCATTAGATGAGATTACACACAAGCTTAAAGCCCTTAAGTTAGCTAACTCATTTATTTCAGATGCCGTAGTACATTTAACTAAACTTACGGCTAAGAATTCCGGATTCGCCATTCAGGCACGCAGAGCACTGTGGCTAAAATCCTGGTCAGCTGACGTTACTTCTAAATCTAAATTGCTTAATATACCTTTCAAAGGGCAGACCTTATTCGGGCCCGGGTTGAAAGAAATTATCGCTGACATTACAGGAGGTAAAGGCCATGCCCTGCCTCAAGACAGAGCCAAACCTAAGGCTAGACAGTCTAATTTTCGTTCCTTTCGTAATTTCAAAGCAGGAGCAGCATCAACTTCCTCTGCACCAAAACAGGAAGGAGCTGTTGCTCGCTACAGACAAGGCTGGAGACCTAACCAGTCCTGGAACAAGGGCAAGCAGGCCAGGAAACCTGCTGCTGCCCCTAAGACAGCATGAATCGAGGGCCCCCGATCCGGGAACAGATCTAGTGGGGCGCAGACTTTCTCTCTTCGCCCAGGCTTGGGCAAGAGATGTCCAGGATCCCTGGGCGTTAGAGATCATATCTCAGGGATACCTTCTAGACTTCAAATTCTCTCCCCCAAGAGGGAGATTTCATCTGTCAAGGTTGTCAACAAACCAAATAAAGAAAGAGGCGTTTCTACGCTGCGTACAAGATCTTTTATTAATGGGAGTGATCCATCCGGTTCCGCGGTCGGAACAAGGACAAGGGTTTTACTCAAATCTGTTTGTGGTTCCCAAAAAAGAGGGAACTTTCAGGCCAATCTTGGATTTAAGATCCTAAACAAATTCCTAAGAGTTCCATCGTTCAAAATGGAAACTATTCGGACAATTTTACCCATGAT
Organism: Bombina bombina; assembly: GCF_027579735.1. Lineage (NCBI taxonomy): Eukaryota > Metazoa > Chordata > Amphibia > Anura > Bombinatoridae > Bombina > Bombina bombina. The sequence goes on along the minus strand of NC_069502.1, from coordinate 477,287,494 downwards.
CCAAAAGGGTCAGTACATGACCACAGTGGATTTAAAGGATGCTTACCTTCACATACCGATTCACAAAGATCATTACCGGTATCTAAGGTTTGCCTTTCTAGACAGGCATTACCAGTTTGTAGCTCTTCCATTCGGATTGGCTACGGCTCCGAGAATCTTCACAAAGGTTCTGGGTGCTCTTCTGGCGGTACTAAGACCGCGAGGAATTGCGGTAGCTCCGTACCTAGACGACATTCTGATACAAGCTTCAAGCTTTCAAACTGCCAAGTCTCATACAGAGTTAGTACTGGCATTTCTAAGGTCGCATGGATGGAAGGTGAACGAAAAGAAGAGTTCTCTCTTTCCACTCACAAGAGTTCCCTGTAGAAATGAAGATTTACCTGACAGAAGACAGGTTAACAAAGCTTCAAAATGCATGCCGTGTCCTTCATTCCATTCAACACCCGTCAGTAGCTCAATGCATGGAGGTGATCAGCTTAATGGTAGCAGCAATGGACATAGTACCCTTTGCACGTCTACATCTCAGACCGCTGCAATTGTGCATGCTAAGTCAGTGGAATGGGGATTACTCAGACTTGTCCCCTACTCTGAATCTGGATCAAGAGACCAGAAATTCTCTTCTATGGTGGCTTTCTCGGCCACATCTGTCCAGGGGGATGCCATTCAGCAGGCCAGACTGGACAATTGTAACAACAGACGCCAGCCTACTAGGTTGGGGCGCTGTCTGGAATTCTCTGAAGGCTCAGGGACAATGGAATCAGGAGGAGAGTCTCCTACCAATAAACATTCTGGAATTGAGAGCAGTTCTCAATGCCCTTCTGGCTTGGCCCCAGTTAACAACTCGGGGGTTCATCAGGTTTCAGTCGGACAACATCACGACTGTAGCTTACATCAACCATCAGGGAGGGACAAGAAGCTCCCTAGCAATGATGGAAGTATCAAAGATAATTCGCTGGGCAGAGTCTCACTCTTGCCACCTGTCAGCAATCCACATCCCGGGAGTGGAGAACTGGGAGGCGGATTTCTTAAGTCGTCAGACTTTTCATCCGGGGGAGTGGGAACTTCATCCGGAGGTCTTTGCCCAAATACTTCGACGTTGGGGCAAACCAGAGATAGATCTCATGGCGTCTCGACAGAACGCCAAGCTTCCTCGTTACGGGTCCAGATCCAGGGATCCGGGAGCGGTTCTGATAGATGCTTTGACAGCACCTTGGACCTTCGGGATGGCTTATGTGTTTCCACCCTTCCCGATGCTTCCTCGATTGATTGCCAGAATCAAACAGGAGAGAGCATAAGTGATTCTAATAACGCCTGCATGGCCACGCAGGACTTGGTATGCAGATCTAGTGGACATGTCATCCTGTCCACCTTGGTCGCTTCCTCTGAAACAGGACCTTCTGATCCAGGGTCCCTTCAAACATCAAAATCTAATTTCTCTGAAGCTGACTGCTTGGAAATTGAACGCTTGATTTTATCAAAACGTGGTTTTTCTGAGTCAGTTATTGATACCTTAATACAGGCTAGGAAGCCTGTTACCAGAAAGATTTACCATAAGATATGGCGCAAATACTTATATTGGTGCGAATCCAAGAGTTACTCATGGAGTAAGGTTAGGATTCCGAGGATATTGTCTTTTCTACAAGAAGGTTTAGAAAAGGGTTTATCCGCTAGTTCCTTAAAGGGACAGATTTCAGCTCTGTCCATTCTTTTACACAAACGTCTGTCAGAAGTTCTGGACGTTCAAGCTTTTTGTCAGGCTTTAGCTAGGATCAAGCCTGTGTTTAAAACTGTTGCTCCACCATGGAGTTTGAACTTAGTTCTTAATGTTTTACAGGGGGTTCCGTTTGAACCCCTTCATTCCATTGATATCAAGTTGTTATCTTGGAAAGTTCTGTTTTTAATGGCGATTTCCTCGGCTCAAAGAGTCTCTGAGTTATCTGCCTTACATTGTGATTCTCCTTATCTGATTTTTCATTCAGACAAGGTAGTTCTGCGTACTAAACCTGGGTTCCTACCTAAGGTGGTCACTAACAGGAATATCAATCAAGAGATTGTGGTTACATCTTTGTGTCCTAATCCTTCTTCGAAAAAGGAACGTCTGCTACACAATCTAGATGTAGTCCGTGCCCTGAAATTTTATCTACAGGCAACTAAGGATTTTCGACAAACGTCTTCCCTGTTTGTCGTTTATTCTGGTCAGAGGAGAGGTCAAAAAGCTTCGGCTACCTCTCTCTCCTTTTGGCTTTGTAGCATAATACGGTTAGCCTATGAGACTGCTGGACAGCAGCCTCCTGAAAGAATTACAGCACATTCTACTAGAGCTGTGGCTTCCACTTGGGCCTTTAAGAATGAGGCTTCTGTTGAACAGATTTGCAAGGCTGCAACTTGGTCTTCTCTTCATACTTTTTCCAAATTTTACAAATTTGACACTTTTGCTTCTTCGGAGGCTGTTTTTGGGAGAAAGGTTCTTCAGGCAGTGGTTCCTTCCATATAAAGAGCCTGCCTGTCCCTCCCGTCATCCGTGTACTTTAGCTTTGGTATTGGTATCCCATAAGTAATGGATGATCCGTGGACTGGATACACTTAACAAGAGAAAACATAATTTATGCTTACCTGATAAATTTATTTCTCTTGTAGTGTATCCAGTCCACGGCCCGCCCTGTCACTTTAAGGGAGGTAATTTTTTCATTAAACTACAGTCACCACTGTACCCTATGGTTTTCCTTTCTCTGCATGTTTTCGGTCGAATGACTGGTAATGGCAGTTAGGGGAGGAGCTATGTGGCAGCTCTGCTGGGTGAATCCTCTTGCACTTCCTGTTGGGGAGGAGTTAATGTCCCTTAAGTAATGGATGATCCGTGGACTGGATACACTACAAGATAAATAAATTTATCAGGTAAGCATAAATTATGTTTTTTTACATAGAGATGCTCAAGTGATATTTTCCTGTCAGCTTTTTACAGTTATACTGCATCACTTTCAAGTGATTTAGCATATGAGTATTATGTCCCTTTAATAATTTTCTGTAAAGGAAAAAAAATCTGCTATTAAAGTGTAAATAGTGGCTCATCTTTGACTAGCTATGAATGTAATTTATAAAACAATTGAATGGTTATCAGAAATTTGTTGTGTGCTTTATTTCCTGCTGATATTACAAACACACACAGTACCTGTAATATTACTTTTTTGTTCATTGAAGTATAAAATGAAAAAGCTTGTTGATGGTGAATTTAATTATTTTTATTTCAGAATTTAGTATAAGAGGCATACTAATTGCATCATACAAATATAATTAGAATGAAACAAACATTTTATTAATATATTAAATCAAGTTTCATTATAAAGCAATGTCAGCTACAACATTTGACTTCTGATTTTCTAGTGATCAAAATCTAACTTTTGAATAACAGATTTACCAGAGCTGTGTTTAAATTTATTTCTCATATATATATATATATATATATATATATATATATATATATATATATATATATATATATATATATATATATATATATATATATATATATACACATACACAGCACACATATTATATTGCCAAAACTATGTGGACACTGCTACTAATTATTGAGATCAGATATTTTAGACACACTTGTTGCAGGTTCATGAAATCCAATGTCTCACTTTCTGTATAAAGCACCACAGCCATCACAAAGCAAATGGAAAAAAGGGTAACTGCAATCCCCCTATACTTATCAAAACACAGCACTTGTCTTGAATGCAAAAATAACTTTATTCCATCATCTACAAGACTGGTACAGCCAGTGTTGTAGATCCTGTGTTTAGAGGTCCATAAAATCCAGCTCATAGTTATAAAATCTCCTTAGGCAAAAATTGCCATATAAAAGATATGATGACTATAAACATGACATTGTCATAGGATTTAACATATACCAGAAGTAATTTCATGACATTTCTGCACTACTAGATATTCCCCAGTTAAATGAAGAGATATTATTGTTAAGTGGAAATGTTTAGGAGAAACAATAGCTCACCCATAAAGTGGTAGACCATGCAAACTTACAAAGAGGGGCTGCTGAGTGCTGATATCTGTAGCATGCCGAACATCTGTTGCATCACTCACTAGAAAGTTCCAGACTTTCTCTGAAAGCAAGATCAGTACACTGTGAGTTTTCCCATAGCTATGCAGCTAAATGCAAGCTTTGTATCAAAATACTCAATGCCAAGCAACAGCTGGATTGGTGTAAAGTACGCTGTCCATGGACTCTGGAGCAGTGGACTTTTCTTACTCATCAATCATGTCTAACTTTTCTTTCCATTAAATACTGTAAAGTTCATAGCTAACAGTGAAAGGAATATCTCCCATTTTTTTTTTAATGTTTTGGGCCTTTCTGGCAGTTCTTAGATGTACATACATTTCCATGTGCATGGTTGAGTTTTCTAAGCAGAGTTTTTAGATGGTCACTAACTAGTGATATCAAACAAGAAGTCAAACAGTTTGGAGCTTTGGTAACTAGTGACAGTCAATAGTATGCAGCCACTCTAGTAGTTGAATGGATAATCAGCATCCAAATCAACATCTTCTGAGCTATGTGTGACTTACTAAGTCAGAAACTGTTTTGACATTTTGTTTCTAGGTAAACCTCATTTAAAAGAAAAATTGTAGTCTTTTGGTTTTCTTTTGTAAAATGCATTCCAGCTCTGTTTCTTTTTTGTTTGTTTTTGTTTAAAGCTCATGATTTCTATCCATTGTTTTCTTGTGATATTTTGCAGAGGCCTGTCTTATTCCAGAAGGAGAACATATCAGGGGCATATTATGGCCTAGGCCAACAAGGCCGGTGCCTAGGACAGCAGATTTGGGAGAGGCAGTACATCTGTCCTATCCTCTCTATAAAAGCCAGCACACAGTACAGTGAGTGATAAAGTGCAGGCTTTTACAGAGAAGACAAGGCACATGCACTGATTTGCAATAACCCAACATGAAAAAATGAATATTTCACATTCCAATGTTCTTCACATAGTAGAATATGTTCTATTTATTCATAAATGCATGTCTACATATATCTGATGGTATTTTGGTACAATACATATCTATACCTATTATATACATTATTATAAATAGGTATATATATATATATATATATATATATATATATATATATATATATATATAGATATTTATAAATTTTATAAATATATAGAACATATTCTGCTATGTGCAGAATGTGAAATATTTACAGTCAATAAATAGTTATAACCTTTATTAAATATGAATTTTGCAAAAATATGCTTTAACATGTTTTCATATACTTAACTGTAAAGGGCTCCAATGCACTTCTATTTACGTCTATATATGTGTACATATGTATGTATGTGTTTATATTTGTATATATGTCTGTAAATATATATATATATATATATATATATATATATATATATATATATATATATATATACACATACAAATACATAAATACATATGTACACACATATACATATATAAACATCTTTAGACATGTATATGTATGTATCCCTATGTTAAAGGTGTTTGCCTGCTTTTTTTTTCTAACACCTGATACCTCATGTCTTTGAGCCTTTATAACTTTTGTGTGTAATATTTTTAAAATATTTTTTATTATATAGTGTTATTATGAGTGTAGCTATATTTTGTATTGTATTTTTTATGTGTTTTGGGAGACTTTTATGTTTTGCAAAACAGTTAACCAGAACTCCGAAGTCATGGTAATCCATTCTAGCGTAATTAGCGATTGTGCTAAAACGATCACGTTTACTTTCAAATTGTAATAGCAGCAGTAAGCCTGATGAGGACAAACCCCCATGAAAAACCCCTTATCGCCTGGGCACAAATATTTGCGCTCCACACGTAATATGACCCAAGATGAGTTGCTGTTCAAGCACTACCCTATCTTGTTGATGTAGAAGAAAAATCACAAACTGGCTTCTGTTTTAATAAATTAAAAGAACTTTCTGAATGTGATTTTCAAAATCAAAGGCATTATAATTCATAAGATTTTCAAAATCAAAGGCATTATAATTCATAAGATTTTCAAAATGCTTCAAATTTTACAAATCCATCAGATACTTTGTATTTACACTAGTAGCATTCCATTCCTACAGCAAACATTTTTTGCATCAGTTTTCCAATGGTTTTTAAAAACACTCTTTCTCACATAAATATTGCTCAAATCACAATGATCAACAATAATGGATCATTGTGTGCATGACATTCTCCATTTCCCATGTTTTTTTTGTTTTTTTTTAGTTATGGGTTGTATAAAATCCTGATTTTTCAAGATTTTTGCATATAAAATGAAATTGCTTCTAATATATATCAATATAACATTGGTAAGGAAGCCAAAAAAAATTACTCCAGGTGAGTTCTTCATTTTCTCATACTCTAAAACCACTCCAAACTACAGCCATGGGCCACATCTGGTCCGCAAAGGTTTTCACTGTGGTCTTCATTGTTATTAAAAAAACAAGGTTGTGTAATTGTTCCAAATGTTGTCAATTTGTGTGGTAGATGCAGTAAACTTAAATTAATTCACAATCATTAACTAACATATTATATATAATTAATTGTGATTATAATAAATAACATTCTTAGCATAAGTGTGACTTCCCCTCCATAAAAAAAGTTTAAAATCCCTAAAATTTTGTAATCTAGTTTGATGTGTTACTTTGTAATTTACACAAACACAAAACATACATGTATGTGAATGATCCTGATACTGCTTTGCTACAGTTAGTTGCTCAAAATATATTTGTTATCATCTGTAGATGGTGATATTGTCTTCTAGAGAACTTAAAGGGACACTGAACCCAATTTTTTTATTTTGTGATTCAGATAGAGCATGCAATTTTAAGCAATTTTCTAATTTACTCATATTAGCAAATGTTATTCATTCTCTTGGTATCTTTATTTGAAAATTAAGAATGTAAGTTTAAGTGCCGGCCCATTTTAGTGAACAACCTGGGTTGTTCTTGTTGATTGGTGGATAAATTCATCCACCAATAAACAAGTGCTGTCCAAGGTACTGGATTTTGTTTTTCAAATAAAGACGAAGAAAAATTGATAATAGGAGTAAGTTAGAAAGTTGCTTAAACTTGCATGCTCTTCAGTGTACCGTTAATGTATCAGTTTATGACCCTCCTTAATTAATTGTTCGATTAAAATCAATAAGCTTTGTTGGTAAAGCTTTGAATATGCTAATGATGCGATCTATTAATTGGAATTGCTAATAGTTTCAAACAATCTTATGGAATAATGCTTTCATTTCATATTCTATAATGAATACATGGCAATAATTAAACAGTTTTCATATTATAAATTAATTAACTGATATATCTGATGATGTTGAGCAAGTCAATCATACTTAAAACAATTTTAAAAAACTGATTTGAGTGAATGTAAGTTGTATTGGGGAAAGTAATTTATTTAAAACATGAAAAGGCAAAAAAAAAAAAAAACCAATATAAAACTGATTTCCACATATCAATAGGATTACATACATTACAAAAATTAGACTAGTAGCTTACATTTAAAGGGATACCAGTATATTTATGTGGGGGGGTGGGACAACTTTAAAATTTGTTTCATGTTTGAGATAAGTGAAAAACATTTTTTTCTTTATTTAATCAGATCATTACATCGGTCTTTGTGGCGTGTAGATAAAATATTGGTTTTGCAGATCTGTCTGGAAAAAAAGCTTCCAAACAACTGATCAATAGATCAGCTGCTAGACATTATTGTTATTTATGTGGCCCCTATTCGATATCAGATGAAATAATAACGTTAGTTAGAGTGAGATTGGCTTTGTATAAAGAAATAATATATCTAAGGTTGTGTTTCTATTTAAAATGGTAAAATTAAGCTGGCTAAAGTTTCAGTTTGCTAATTAGTCACATACTTTTTATTCCATTTTACAAATGCACAAGCAAGTCTCATGTGATGCAATTTTCCCACCACTGTTTTTATTTATTGTTCTGTGACTTTAGAATAAGGTGCCTATTTCTTATGGTGCGAGCGGACATGATCCAATATAGCGTATCATGTTCGCTGCACATTGATAAATGCTGACAGCATACTCTCTCTGCATTTATCATTGCACCAGCAGTTCTACCGAACTGCTGGTGCAATGCCGCCCCCTGATTGGCCACTAGCAGGGGTGTCAATCAACCCGTACGCATTTGATTGGGTTGATTTCTGTCCGCCGCCTCAGAGCAGGCGGACAGGTTATGGAGCAACAGTCTTTAGACCACTGCTTCATAACTTCTGTTTCCGGCGAGCCTTCAGCCCCTAAATGTCATGTCTCACAGTATTTGGCTTAGATATTTCAACCTAAATATATAAAAATATGTGCCTTTTACAATTGGCCTTCACCAGTGATTAATTATGTCAGATAGAAACAAGAGGTTGTGGTGATGGTAGAAATTATTATTATTATATCTTATCCATCCAAAATTAGAAGCTCCATCCACTAATTCCTTTCTTGGCTTCCTGTAGGAAACTATGGCATTATTCGGCATGAGCTATAAGGTTTTAATAACCTAATGAGAGTTTAAGTCATGTCACAATTCTATAGAAAAAGGATATGTAGATATCAGTATAACTGTTTATCCTGAATCACAATGCAGAACAGAAAGAGTATCTTTTTCATCACCATCATTTCCACCTGTACCTTATGTGCTCAACCAGTTCTACTTGCTCATCTTCCCCTTCCACCTCATAGTCTGTCATTTAAATTCTCCTTATGCAACTAAAAAAATAGGCAATCTGTCTAAAGCTCTCTGGTATGGCGATATTGTTGAAGAAGTATCATTAGTACTGTGAGGTCTCAAAGAATTTTTGAACCGCACATTTTAGCTTGAATGCTGCTATGTCACTATGCAGGGTTCTGAATATAAAGGAGAGACACATATACAATACAATGCTCAAAACCCTCCAAAAATGTACTTATCTGTTTTATACATGATATCCTATACTGATAATGAGAAAATTTAGGAAAATCAAGAAAACACAAATCAGGACAACACAATCTAGAAATTGTGTGCAGCAATATTGTCCTGATTTTTTCTTTCTTTCTTTAATACTCATATTTTTTTGTTACAGTACTGTTAACTTTTTTTAAATGATATCTCAATCTGTAGTCGCGTTGTTATGCACATGATCAGGATTTTACCCATTGCTGTTCTATCTTGTCCCAAAAAAGTTTTGAATAATTGTGATTTACAATGCATTGAACCTTGTGACTCCAACTTCTTACAGTTATATAAATTGTTCAATGACAATCCTTGTTCTCTACAATGAGGTTTATACATTTTGTTGACAATGGAATAAAGCATGTGACTTGTAACTAAGTGGTTTAACAGTATGACAACCATTTTAATCTCATTCTATAAAATAAGATCAGATGAGGCAACTTTCTGCTAACATAAATTGATTTCTGACAGTGTTATTCTTTATTTATGATGTAAATCTTACAAAACTGGAAGACAATGCTTTCTCAATCAATTATTTAAAAAAAAGGGTTATACAATATAAAATGTGTCAATATTATCATTGAACTAACATGCCCAGAATACATATCATGCCCATATATAAATGACATTGATTGTTTACCAGCTTTCAGTATGCATTTGTGTTACATTAGGTAATCTCACATATGTAAATTATGAGTTCCCTTAAACATTGTAAAAAGGGGTTCATTCAAATCTAAGAGGATATGAACATCCATTGTATATGTCAGTTTTGGTTGCATTCCCAATAATAAGTGCTGTGTGTTTTTAGTGGCCAAATTAATTTTGCATTGTAATCGCTAAAAAAACATGTTCTCATATTGGCCAAAACCGAAACCTTGTTATATGGAGACAATATCAGAAATATTGTGATTAAGCTTTATTTGTTTTTTAGGGATTTTAGATAGTTAAACTTAGAAGTAAGTATTTGTGCAGTTACATATTTTGTTGTTTTATTTTATCCAACTGGCTGTTTTGCCCACCTATGGAGCAGTTGTGGTACAGGCTCACTCAGAGTTGGTGGACTTAAAATATCCCAGACTGATCCATCTGGGGTGACTGACAAGCCCTACTCTCAAGTAATTGGTTGTGTGAGAGCAGAGGTCAGGGCTTCACAAACCATTGCTATTGCAATATTAAATTCCAGCAGTACGTTCTACCTTGCTCCTTATGAATGAGAGCCGACAAGTTCTTTTTGCAATAAAAAAAAAAATATTTTCAAAAAGTATCTCAGGCTATAAAAATATGGAATAAAAAGAGAAGTGGAAGTACCCATAAATAAAAATGCTCTATACCTTCTTCAAATATAATGAATTCTTTAATAAATTATATTAAATAAATAGCTTAATTTACAAACATATTAATTGTAAGCAGAGATTGATTTTAAACAAGTTTATTGTGTAGTAAAATCATTATGACAATACAATAAAAGTTCAGGCAGAATGCCCCTTAATTATAGCCTACTGGTTTTCAGCATATTGCAGATTGAGTTCTTGAATATAGAATCTTAAAAGTTTTTCAGTTTTAAATTTGAACGTTTAAAGGACCATTAGATACAACAGAATTGCATAATCAACAAGCACATAATACATAGACAATGCACTAGAACGTAGTCTGAATTTTAAATGAGCAATACATTTTTCTTCTGACAAATTATAAAATGTATTTAAATTTGTTGGCCCCCTATCCTGTAACAGCCATCAGCCAATCACAGACTCATATATGTACACATTGTAAATTCTTGCACATGCTTAGTAGTAGCTTGTGCCTCAGAAGGAGTCCATAAAAAGAGCCACAAACAATTTGATAAAAGAAGTAAATTGGAAAGTGTCTTAAAACTGCATATTCTGTCTGAAACATAACAGTTCCATTTTGTCTTGTGTCTCTTTAAATTCTATTGTAAAACAAATCCAAATATAATATTAAAAATGAAAAAAAAGTGTAAGATTGACAATAAAAATATTTCATCTTAAAAAATCCTTATACTATTAAAAATGTATATTATGATTATTAGAAGAACATTAAACATATAAACTTATGTTTGTATGATGAATAACTAAAATTAGCTTAAGTTTAAAGTATTGATAATAAATAAAGTAGAATTGCATATTAAGCAAGTGCATTATAAAAACAAATGCAAAAGCAGTAGATTGTTTTCTTGCAAATATCACAATGTACTTCAATTTGCCAACGCCCTGTATCATGTGGCAGGCATCAGCCAATTACAGACTCATATACATATGCACTGTGAACTTTTACACATGCTCAACAGTAGTTGTTGCCTCAGAAATTGTGTATATGGAAAGACTGTGCACAATTTGAAGTAAATTAGTAAGTATCTTAAAACTGCATGCTCTATCAGAATCATTGCCTTTACTGTCCCTGTGAACTTAGCATGTTTGTGCACTGTGGATCACTTTGGAAGGCAAACATTTAGCAAACTGTTACTATTGCCTAAACAGACAATAATCAAAATCCTTTTATGATTCCTGTCTAAAGAGACAAAATTCATAATTATTTCAAATGCTATGCTTTATTGATCAAACCCCTTAATTTTTAAACTTTTTAAAATAATAAATAAAATTATTTCTACTTATCTTGTATGATCAAATGGCTTAATATATTTTAGAATATAGTAAGGTACATTGGGCTCCATGTACAAAGCAGAGAAAGCTGCTCCGGAGCCTTTGCGGGGCAGGTTCCCATATGCGAGCCTGCTTCCCACAATGTAAGAAGCAGGGGTCATTAGACCGCTGCTTCCTAACCCTACGCCACCTTTTAGGTGGCGAAGCAAAATCACAGAGAGCACGCTCGCTCTCGGTGATTGACAGCCCCTTCAGTCGCGCGATTGAAGGGGCGGGCATTACAAACTCCGATGAGTGTGTAATGATACATACGGGCAAGCAGATCAACAGAATCGCTGCCCGTGTGTAGCGGAGGCGGGCGGACAGCTTCGCGAGTTAAGAAGCTGTCCGCCCGCCGTTTAATACATGGCGCCCATTATGAGTTCATATTTAACTGAATAGAATAGCCCTGCTGTTCACATAACACACAGCAAGGTTAGTTTAAAGGAAATTGTTAAATATTTAAATGCAGAATGAAGAGATTTACTAGTTCTAAAGAAGTTTTAAGGGAGATTTGTTTCAGAGACTAAAGCCAGGATATGAATAAAAGCAAAGCAGCTACAGTAATAGGAGCACAGGGGATTATTCAGTAATTGAGGGAAGAAAAAAAGGAGGCGCCACAATAGTGTGAGATCGTAGATGACAAAGACCCCCACATACGATACAGAATCACTTACTAGATAAAAAGCACTTGAGAAGTGCCACAAGTGCAGACTGAACCATTAAAAGCTGTCCAGCGAGCTTATCCTCACGATAGAAGAGCCAGAGGGTTAGCTTCAAAATCCCCCACACATACTGGAGTCAGATATGAGCCGAACTGGTAAGGAAATCCCACTGTTGGAAATATTCAGCTCACAAATACTTAGCCAATATAAGTAGAAAATCGGCTAATAAGTAAAAACAGATATTTTCCGGTATGTAGGCTGGCTAAGGTTAGATCAGGGTTAATAGATATCTTATACCTTATTGTATTTAATAAAGAAATGTCAATGTATATGAGGATCCATACTTATGTCTCGCAAAAGTTATGTCGGTGTACCAGCATTCTCTTTAGTTATGGGATATGTGAAGTAGTTAACTTCCTGTATATAAACTTAGGCTTATAGAATATCTAGAGGGGGTAATATAAAATACAGGCTTACTAGCGCAGTGTAATATACATGTGTCATATAAGCTGAATATCTAGAGGAGGTAAAATAAGACCCAGACATACTGGCGTAATGTGATATACATGTTTTATGAGAACCAAAGATCTGGAGGAGGTTCTAGAAAACACAGACCTACTAACGCAAATTGGGATACATGTATTATAAGAGCTAAATGTCTAGAGGAGGTAATATATAGTTCAGACATACTAGCGTAGCATAATATACATGAGTCCGGGACGCTAAATATTTAGAGGAGATGAAATAAGTCAGGGATAGACAGGCGTAGTAAGATATACATATGTCATGAGAACTAAATATCTAGAGGAGGCAATATTGATCAGATCTTGAAAGAAGGCCAGTTTGATGTAGAGGTGGGATAGGTGGTGCTATCTCCAAGTATTAATCTAGGTATATCTGCCTCAATGGACAGTTAGATATCACTGATAGTAAATAAGAGGATATTTGAGTAGCGCAGCACCGTAATGTGCACTACAGGGGTTAATGCTGTTATATATACTGGAACTACATTACTATACCATCTCAAGAAACATCAGGGGTGCATGAAAGGTATCTAGTGCAAATACATATTTGTAAAAGTCCAATCCTGCTGAATATAGGATTTTAACAATATCTATAACCAGTTTTATTAAACTTTGTTAAAGGGGTATGGTGGATGCTAATACAAGAAAAAATTATATATAAATACTTAATCTGGAGGGTGTTATGACGAGACAAGCTAGTGCAGTTCATTATGATATAACAGGGGAAAGCACTATGGGTCTATGTGGCCTTTTAGTTGCATAGTTTTGGGATATTTGGGAATTTCTGTAAAAGAGTGCCAAAATATGAAAAAATACCAGTAAGGAAAATTGTGAGCTCCCTTACAGTAAGCAGTGTGGAGTAGTAGAATAACCCTGTTAACCTGTGGATGTAAGACTCATTACCATGTCCACTGTGTACCTAGAGCAGACCACCCAAACACAAATTCAATATAATGGCTCTCTGCAAAGATAATATGCAGACTGGGAATAGCTGAAAATGTTAGTTTGTGGATAAATAACTGGTTAAATGACAGGGAGCAACGAGTAGTAGTAAATGGATCATACTCAGATTGGACAAAGGTAATCAGTGGAGTACCCCAGGGATCAGTGCTGGGCCCTATTCTTTTTAATATTTTTATAAATGACTTGGAGCTAGGATTAAATAGCGACATCTGTATTTTTGCATATGATACTAACTTAAGTAAGGTCATTAGGTCAGCGCAGGATGAACTTTTGTTACAAAGGGACCTGCAAAAATTAGAAGTATTGGCAGGTAAATGGAAAATAAGATTTAATACGGGAAAATGCAAGGTTCTACATTTTGGAAGTAAAAATAAGCAGGCAACGTATTATTTAAAGGGCCACTGTAAGTAAATATTTTCTATGCCTGTTACTAACTAACTACCCCAAATATGCTTTTTATCAATAGCATTTCATTAACATATCTCTACCGTATATCAGAAATCTTGTCTGCAAATTTGATTGTTTTCCAAACCCACTCCGTGGGTATCCTTTGCTCTGTACCAATCCGTTTACAATACCTAGGTTTCAAAATGGCGCTTTAAACACAAAGTTATTGGTTTAAGTATTTTGAACATGCAGTGCTGAAAATAGTGGGCAGGATAACGTGACATCATCGGCAAATAAAAGATATAACTTTTAGAACGTTATGAAACTTTGTTTTGGAGAAAATATAGGTCAGTAGGTTTTAATTAATGTTTATTAACTTTAATATGTTAGTTGTTTAGCTTAAAAATTATAACAGAAAGTAATCCTTTAAATGGGACAAGACTTAGCCAAACACATGAGGAAAGGGATTTGGGGGTAGTAATAGATAACAAGCTAAAGATGGGTGCACAATGCAGGGCAGCAGCTTCAAAGGCTAATAAGATACTAGCATGTATTAAGAGGCATTGACTGAAGGGAGGAAAGCATAATTCTGTCACTATATAAAGCCCTGGTAAGACCTCACCTTGACTATGGAGTGCAGTTCTGGGGACCAATCACAAAAACGATATTGCAGAACTAGAAAAGGTTCACAGAAGGGCCACAAAGCTAATAAGGGGATTGGAGAATTTAACCTATGAGGAGAGGCTAGCCAAACTGGGTCTGCTTTCTTTAGAAAAAAAAAGGCGCTTAAGAGGTGACATGATTACTTTATATAAATATATTCAAGGTCCATATACAGAGATGGCAGAAGCTCTGTTGATTCCAAGAAAATTGTTTTTGACCAGAGGTCACAATTTAAGGTTGAAGGAAAGGAGATTTAATCTCCTGCAATGGAAACATTTTTTTACTGTAAGAGCAATAAAATTGTGGAACTTATAATCAAAGGAGGTAGTGAATTCCAATACCCTAGATACATTTAAAAATTATTTGGATACATTTCTGTCTATAAACAAAATTCATGGATATGATTGCTAGTATTAAATGGGTCACATTTTAGTGGGATTATTTAAGCTTAACTGGAGCTTTTTGTATATATTTTAGATTTGTATAGGTTGAACTCGATGGACTTCGGTCTTTTTTCAACCTCATCTACTATGTAGATTACTGCTTGAGTTACTACTTTATACAGAATAGGACCTTGTATTACTAGGAATCTCAATGGAGTTTTCCTGTCCATATATAGTTTGAAGCCGAGTATAGCTAAATATTATAAAAATGTACCCGGCTCTAATTTTAAGATCAATGCCGCTAAATCTGAATTTATGGGGGTAAATGTTACGGATCTTGAGATTGAATATGTAAAATCCACTTATCACTTTAAATATCAGAAAAGCTCACTGAAATATCTGGGTATCCAAATTACAAATAATCCGCAACTGTTGTACACAGCGAATTATATCCCTCTATTAAATAATATACAACAAGAGCTACAATCCTGGCGACACAAAACCATGTCATGGCTGGGTAGATTACATGCAATTAAAATGACCATTTTACCCAAAATACTGTACATCTTTCAAACTGTCCCAATAACGTTACCTAGAGGCTTCCTCGCTAAGATTCAAAACGTATTGAATGCCTTTTTATGGCAACATAAACGCCCTAGAATAGCTAAAACGATAACATACCGTTCTAGATTAAAGGGAGGATTGGGCATGCCAAATCTTCACTATTACTATATAGCAAGTACACTAACCAGAATCATTGACTGGTGTAAACATGGCACACATAAAGAGTGGGTAGCACTAGAGCACGACCTAGTACAAAACTCGCAACTGGGAGCCAGCTGCTGAATTCCGCACATTCACAGGGTCCTGCACCACTCCACCTCCACACTGACTAAACACACATTTAAAATATGGGATAAATGTATAAACAATACTCCAGGGATTTCTGGAATCCCGTCACCATTGACTCCTCTGAAACACAACCCAGAGGTGTTAATGTCATTCCCTACTCTATATGAAAGGGGCTTATTCTTACGCGATGTCATACCATGTAGCCTGGCCATGGAAAACAAAGCCCTTAAACCAAAAGCTGAACTACAAGCAACGTTTGGTAATTACTTTACACCTTGGTTTAGATACTTTCAACTATCACATTATCTCACTACACATACCAAACGTACCCAGTTTTACAGATCCTTATCCCCTTTTGAATCTATATGTCAAGCTGATACGTATAGAAAAGGCTCCCTTTCACTGATATATAAACTATTACTTGACTACCATTCTAGAGACCTACCGACATATACTAGTAAGTGGGCAGAAGAACTACAAACGCCTATATCCCATGAACAATGGAACAGGATATTTAGTAATATGAGCACACATACGTCATCTATAGCACAACTAGAGTCGAATCTAAAACTAATGTTTAGATGGTACTATACCCCAGTAAGATTAGCTGCTATGCACAAATTAGGAAATAATAAATGCTGGAGAAAGTGTGGGGACATAGGAGATTATCAACACATATGGTGGACTTGCCCCAATATCAACCAATACTGGAGGGAAATACAGCTGGTAATTAAACAAATAATTAATATTGACCTCCCCCTAGAACCTACCATATTTTTATTTAATAACTTACCCAAAATTAAATGTAAACTCAGACAAAGGCTACTGATTATCTTACTAAATTGTGCTAGGCGACTCATCCCAAGGAAGTGGAAGTCAGTTGAAGTCCCCTCGGTTAGAGAATGGCGGACTCTAGTCACTAATACATTAGCAATGGAAAAAAACCAATACACTAACACAAAGAGATTGGATGATTTCCTTGGGATCAATTTTATTTGGGAAGAATATTGTAATCTGATACGGCAGAGCGGACACATTAGCTCATAGGATGTGAGATACTCAGAATGTATACTTTTATGCAAATTTTTACTTAAACCGTGTTCAGAAGGAGTAAATGGTGTTTAGTTAAGACCTGCATACTATTAAGCAATATGTCGAATAGGAAAATTTTTGTTCCTCTCCTTTCCTTTTTATTCAATAAATATAGATGATAACTGTAGGGATCATTACTGACACAATTTTGTCCATCTCAATGTTAACTATTCCCTTACTGTGAGACAATAGTATTATTGTAACCTGTTTTGTTTGATTGTTTAATTTTGTATGCAATTTTACTTTCAATAAAAGAAAATTTTGAAAAAATAAAATAAAAATGTACCCGGCACTAACCGTAGGGTAAAAATGAGTTAGCTGATAGAGAGTTGTGTGTACAGTACTTAGTTAAGTGACCCAAGTTTCTTAGGCGTGATTATTACAGACAACAGTAACTGGGTATCTAGCAAAAGTAATAATGGGAGGTAGAAGTTATGGGAAAAGTTATTACAATTAAACTCTTTTCATAACACATTAAACTACCATCCGTTCTGCAACATGGGAATCCCAACTTGAACTAAACATAAACAAACAACAACTGTTAGTTAACCTTAAGAGTCCCATGTGTATACTGAGGCCTAAGAGTACAAAAGAAGGAATCCTATACGTTGTGTGGGGAGTTTCTTTAGCCCACTCCAGATCTGCAGACCATTAGTAGATATAGGTAGGGAACTGGCATATTAAGTGGATCGCTACACGCACAAAGGGTTAACAGGCAAGTCATCAGGTCTCTCACCTCCCACTCTGCTTGTCTCCCAAGCAAAAGAACAAAAAGCTCCAAGATCCGTCTGTGGGAGTCGGCCGCACCTCCCCAGTACGGGCCCATAGAGAGAAGATCAGGTTGCAGCGTTTCACAGGAGCATGGAGTGGAAGGTATTGGGTATTGCAAAATCTGTCAATTAGCAATCTGGAAGAGTCTCACATCAACAGCGATGCTTGCTTGGCTCTTCAATGGCTTGCTTTCCACATGGGATTGCAAGCCGTCAGTGTGTTGCTGGGTTATACGGATGTCTGCAAAATCCGTCGTAGCCCCATCGACCCTCTCTGTCACCTGTAGTGAGAGCTGCTTCATGATGAGTATGTTCCCTGTCGGTTCTGTAATGTCAGATCTGGGGCTTGTGAGGTGGTTAGCTTCCTCTTGCACCAATGTATCCCTTATTGTATTTGTAAGATCATTGAACCTTCTTATAGCCTTGCGCTCTAATTCCTTCAGTGAAATGAGTACAGCAGCGTAAGACTCCACCATCTTGAGCCAAAGTAAAAATAGCTTAACCCGGCTAACTGTCGAGCTGGGAAGGGGTGTTAATAGAATGTCTTAGGTCTTTAACTTTGGTCCAGTCAGATCAGATCTTCTAATAATATTGATATGTAGAGAATGATCTCAGTTGGCTCCAAATCTTCTCCTTTAGTCAAAAATTAAAGATATATTGCAGGATGGCAAATTAACTGAGAGATAATCCATAGATTGTTAAGAATACCATCGGAGCCACTGAGATTAGCATCCGATCATGGCCGCGGCTTGGACATGCCCCCCCAAAAGATATGTTTTAATCCCTCCACAGCTTGGGTATTAGTTCCCATGAGTAACTGATCATGGATTCTAACCACCTGTATGAAAGAAAACATAATTTATCCTTACCTGATAAATTTATTTCTTTTATGGTGGTGAGAGTCCATGAGACCCTACCCTTTGTTTTTTTGGGGTTAGATTTTTTTTCACTACATCTTTTTTCCCTGCTCCTTTTTTGCTTTTATTCCTTTTACTTACTTCACTTGCTTGGCTATACATTAGACTGAGGTATGTGTGTGCTGTGTGGTTTTATAGAGCTCTTGGGGTTTGGGAATCTTTGCCTCCTTCTAGTGGTAAAGAAGAGTAATTCCCATGAATAATAGATTGTGGACTCTCACCACCATGAAATAAATAAATTAATCAGGTAATCATAAATTATGTTTTTTGCCCAACTTGACACAGGAGAGTTTAAAGAGACTGGGCAGCTCCAGCATACTACCATGTTGCGACTACTACACGGTAGCATTATAAAATGATATACCAAGATCAGTGCTAAGTTCTTGCACCCCAAAGATATCACTCACTACATATGGCTCTGATCAAATTTTACAAAACGGCTTGGAAATAAATAAATTAGGAATCTGTATAAGAACAGAATATTCCTAAAAATGTATAAAAAATATTATGCTATATACTGTAACTCCTGCATAATTCTAAGATCTATGTCCCTTAACCAAACGTGCTCAACTTGTTTTATACACGTCAGAAGGAAGGTCACGGTTTTGTGGATACAAAAATATATGACTGCATGCACTGCTTGCTATATTACACATGCCTTGGTATCCATGGGGATGTCAGAAGAAACACTGACATCTGTAAATTTATATATAAACTAGAAGAGCAGTGGTCCCCAGATGTCTTTCAGTGCTGGCTGTATTACAATTTCTCAAGTAAAACTTCAAAGTATTGCACAATGCCATTACTTAGAATCTAATTAAGTTCCCTGTGTAGGATGTTGTTTTGCAGGATTACTGTTTATTCCATCCATAGGGTGTTTCTGATGCTAAAATCTACTGTATGCCACCTGCTTGAGAACTAATTTCACTTCTCTGACTTTCTGAAACAATATGAAAATAAATTAATCCTCTTTTTTTTCTCTTCATTGTTATTTCTAGTTAGCAGGAGCATAATCATCCTTTACAATTATGGTAGCTTCACAGATTCTCTTGACTCTATTTTTCAGAACAATAATGCTAGGGCAATAACGACTAGCCATGATTACTTCCACCTAGTAACTATTGCTATGTAACCTCTGCAGCATTCCCTTTCCCTGCTGCTAGCAAAAGAATAAGTTAATTAACACTTGCCTCTAAACAAACGTATAGTTATATATCTGTTTCCCAACTGACATAGGCATTTTCCTCCATCTTGCCATATGTATTTAGATTCATATTAAAGATAATAATCATGCTTGTCCTCCTTAAATGGACATTATACACTAGATTTTTCTTTGCATACATGTTTTGTAGATGATCCATTTATATAGACTATACAGTTTTTTTTTTTTTTTTTTTTAAATTCATAGTTTTGCTTATTTTATTTTATTTTTTTACTATTGTGCTGATTTTCAAACCAAACCCCAAAGTTTTAGGAGTATACTGATGTGTACCTACTCCAGCTTGCTCCCATTTGTGTAAAGGGTCTTTTCATATGCAGAGGAAGGGGGGAGGGGGAGTGTCTGCTTTCACTGGGTGTTCCAGTCAACCTAATCAAAAGTGCTAAACTGGGAGCTTCTAAGTAAGATTTTAAAATGTTTTATACTGGATTTTTAGATCAGCAGCTTTGCTTATTATTCTTTATAGTAGTGTTTATTACATACAGTTATATAAAAATTGGTGTATACTGTCCCTTTAATTCCTTAAAGACAATGGAAGCCATACCTGTAGATGAAATATTTGTTGCTAGGTAATATATGGGTCAAGTTTGAAGACTTTTTCGTTTATATCTCAGAAACCATTATGTTATCTATGGTGATGTTATTTTATCTATCATAAAATGTTCAACTCGGTTTCCCTGGTGAGATTTTTAAGAAAAGTGTATGGTATGCATCTTATATAATTAATTTCAATTAATGCACTTTATGTATTAGTTCATCAATTAAACAATAAAAGTTGTTTAACTTGTTTTCTAAATTAAAATTAAATCCAATTAAAATCCAATCAGTCAATAGAATGTGAGCTCAATCCTATTGGCTGATTGGATCAGCCAATAGGATGAAAGCTCAATCCTATTGGCTGATTGCAACAGCCAATAGGAATTTTTCAACCTTAATTCCAATTGGCTGATAGAACTCTATCAGCCAATCGGAATCTAAAGGATGCCATCATGGATGACGTCATTTAAAGAAACATTCATTCCGAAGAAGACGTCGATGGAAGAGTATGCTCCACGTCGGATGTCTGGAAGATGGAGCTGCTCCGTGCTGGCTGAAGATAGAAGATGCCGTCTGGGTGAAGACTTCTGCAGGCTTGGATGAAGACTTCTGCCGGCTTATTGGAGGATGGATGTCGGATCTTCAAAACTGTAAGTCGATCTTCAGGGGTTAGTGTTAGGATTTTTTAAGGGTTTATTGGGTGGGTTTTATTTTTAGATTACGGGTTGGGTGCAATAGAGCTAAATGCCCTTTTAAGGGCAATGCCCATCCAAATGCCCTTTTCAGGGCAATGGGGAGCTTAGGTTTTTTTATTTAGGCTTTTATTTGGGGGGTTGGTTGTGTGGGTGGTGGGTTTTACTGTTGGGGGGGTATTTGTATTTTTTTTACAGGTAAAAGAGGTGATTTCTTTGGGACAATGACCCACAAAGTGCTCTTTTAAGGGCTATTTGTAGTTTATTGTAGGTTAGGGGTTTTTTATTTTGGGGGGGGGGGGGTTATTTTCATAGGGCCCTTAGATTAGGTGTAATTAGTTTAAATATTTGATACAAATTCTTTTATTTTTTGTAACTTAGTGTTTATTTTTTTGTAACTTAAAGTTTGTTATTTTTTGTAACTTAGTTGTTAGTTTTTTGTAATTTAGTAATTTTTTATTGTAGATTTAAATTATTTGAGTAGGGTTAGGTTTATAAATATATAATATAGTTAATTTAATTTGTAGTTTGATGTAATTTTATTATAAAAATTAGGTTAGATTAATTAATTTAAAATAGTTTAATGTAATTTTATTATAAAAGGGTAGGTTAATTATTCATTTAATATGGTTCAATGTAATTTTATTATAATAGGTAGGGTAGGTTAATTATTCATTTAATATAGTTTAATGTAATTAAAAAGGTAAGTTTACATTTATTATAAGATAGGGATGAGTTAATATTTAATATACAGTTAGTAGGTTGTTAGGTTTAGGGGTTAATAGGTTAATTTAGTTTATGGCAATGTCGGGGGCTGGCGGTTTAGGGGTTAATAACAAAATGTAGGTGGAGGTGGTGTAGGGGTCAGCAAATTAGGGGTTAATAATATAATGTCGGATGGCGGCGGTGTAGGGGGCTGCAGATTAGGGGTTAATAATATAATGTAGGTGGCGGCAGTATAGGGGGTGGCAGATTAGTGGTTAATAAGTATATTGTAGGTGGCAGCGGTGTAGGGGGTGGCAGATTAGGGGGTAATAACATAATGTAGGTGGCGGTGGGCTCCGGGAGCGGCGCTTTAGATGTTAATAACTTTATTTAGTTGCGGCGGTTTAGGGGTTAATAACGTTGTTTAGTTGCAACGGGGTCCGGGAGCGGCGTTATAGGGTTAATCAGTTTAGTATAGTGTGGGTGTTTAGTGACAATATACAAATAAAGCTGTGAAAAAGCCGAATAGCAGCGAGATCGATGACTGTTAGTTAGCAACAGTCCGCTGCTCATCGCCCTGTACTTGGTGCGCGGCTTTTTGACAGCTTTTTTTAAAACTATAGAGAATGTATTTAGGTCCACGGCGGCGATGTCAGGCGAGCGTATTGGTGCCGGCGAATGCAGCACAGTTGACGGCTTGATAAATAGGCCTCTTGGTATCTTTATTTGAAAATTAAGAATGTAAGTTTAGATTCCGGACCATTTTTGGTGAACAACCTGGGTTGTTCTTGCTGATTGGTGGATTAATTTAACCGACCACTAAACCAGTGCTGTCCACTGTTCTAAACCAAAAGAATAGCTTAGATGCCTTCTTTTTCAAATAAAGATAGCAAGAGAACTAAGAAAAATTGATAATAGGAGTAAATTGGAAAGTTGCTTAAAATTGCATGCTCTATCTGAATCACAAAAGAAAAAATTTGGGTTCAATGTCCCTTTAACAAAGTTATACATTTGCATGAACACTGAAAGGCAGTACTGTTCCCTGCCATAAAGTACTTTAGACAATTGCAATCATTCTTCCTAGGAAGTATTATATTGGAATTTCTTTAAATTGTATGTTCTGTATGAAATAGAAAAGGAAAAAAAAATAGTTTCATTTCCCTTTCATAAAACAAAAAAACCTTATATGATTCTAATAGCTAGCTTACAAGTGGAGCACTAATTTATCACACACCGCAAACTGGCAAATTTATATATTTTAAAAAATAACTGCACCAGGCAGGTGTGCGGTGTTAGAAAAAAGAAAAAAAAAAAAAACAGCACTCAAAAGTGTCTTTGCATTGTGGTCTATGGGAACTGTGTGTTCCCTGTAAATATATATGCATATGCTTGTATACATATACAGTATATGTATGTGTTAATATTTGTATATACACATTTTAACAGCTAAATATATACGTATTTACTCATATACATATATATTTACAATTTGCAGCCATCGCTGTGCGATTTACCGCCTTTGCTGTGCTAGTTCTCATGCCGTGTCTCACCGTGATTTTGCATTCGCATTGTGGCTAACTTGTAATACCAGCGCTTATTTGTGTGAGCTGGTATTACTCAGTGGAGCTCAAATATTGCTTTCCCGAAAGCAATATTTAGCCCTTTACTTGTAAACTGGCCCTATATCTTTATAAAAAATGCAAATGGTTAAAAGAGAATACATTCTTTGTCATTTCTATAGCTTTTGGTAGGGTTGCATATATGATAAATATCCATGAAACTGTCACTATTAGCTGAAGATTCTTAAGTTATATCTTGTCAGAATGTTATGCTTATTCCGCTGACAAGATATCAGCTTGATACTGTAGAGTAAAATCTTAGAAACGCCGAAGTTCATTTTACAGAGGGAAGTGAGATTTTTAAATTATTAAGATATATTCTATTTTACCCGCCATAAAACATTTAATCAAAATTAGAATTTCATTGCTTCTTTTTGGTAGATTTGATTACCTAAATTTATTCAAACACATAATTCATACTTCCAAACAATCTTATCACCAACTTTAATGATTCTTGGACACTTTTTCTTGCATCAAATTCTTATTTAATTTATTGTAAGCTGAAGAAAATGAAAAAGGCCATGGTACTTTTACATTTATAAATCTCTCTAAGTCAGCTAGATTAAGAGTTTGGTGTTATGAGTGAAAAAGTATTGTTATGCTTCATAACGCTGCTTTTTTCCCTAACGCCGCTATTACAAGTCTTGCAGGTACAGGTGTACCGCACACCTTTTTGGCCGTCACGCAACGTCAGTACTGCACTTTTAAAAAGGTCCTTTTTCAATGGGACTTCCATAGCGCCCATATTATGAATTTGCCTGGGAGGCCAAAAAGTGAGCGGTACACCCTATACTGACAAGATCTGTATCGCCATCTTAAGTCAGTAGTTATAAGTTTTATGTTACAAAGCTGTACCATAAAACTAAAAGTGTTAAAAAGTACACTAACACCCATAAACTACCTATTAACCCCTAAACCGAGGCCCTCCCGCATAGCAAACACTAAAATAAAATTATTAACCCCTAATCTGCCGCTCTGGACATCGCTGCCACTTAAAAAAATCATTAACCACTATTCTGCCGCTCCCCAACATCGTTGCTACTATAATAAACGTATTAACCCCTAAACCGCCACCCTCCCGCATTGCAAACACTAATTAAATATTAACCCCTAATCTGCCATCCGCCCACACTGCCGCTATAATAAACATATTACCCTTAAACCGCCGTCCTCCCGCATCAGTACATAAATATATTAACCCCTAACCCTAACGTAACCCTAAGCCTAAGTCTAACCCTAACCCTAATGTAACACTAACCCTAACACCCCCTAACTTAAATATAATTAAAATAAATCTAAATAAAACTTACAATTACTAATAGTTACATTGTAGCTAGTTTAAGTTTTATTTTTATTTCACAGGTAAGTTTGTATTTATATCAAAGAAAAAAAAAAACTATTAAGAGAATAGAAAAAAGTATGCTCTTTCTACACATAAAGTTTATATTTTTCCACTTAAAATTTAATTTTTACTAGTTGTAGTTAAAAAAGGCAGCAGAAATAGAAGTTGTATCTAGCGTGCCAGAAAAATAGTTAAAAACACAACTCTGTAACTGTGACTTGTATAAAGTACTTAAATGTTGCTGATTTTAGGTTGTTTATCACATATGAGGAGGAGGGAAAAAAATCAATCGGCCAGATTACGAGTTTTGCGTTATGAGGGGTGCGGTACTAGCTTGCACGTTATTCTCACCGCTCACTTACTTACAGCGCTGGTATTACAAGAAGTGAGCATAGAGCAAAATTGTGCTCCATACCGCACTCCAATACCAGCGCAGCTTAAGTCAGCGGTGAGCTGGTTGTGCGTGCTTGTGCACAATTTCCCCATAGACATCAATGGGGAGAGCCGGCTGAGAAAAAGTCTAACACCTGCAAAAAAGCAGCGTAAAGCTCAGTAACGCAGCCCATTGATTCCTATGGGGAAACTACATTGATGTTTACACCTAACACCCTAACAGTAACTCCGAGTCTAAACACCCCTAATCTTACACTTATTAACCACTAATCTGCCGCCCCGACATCGCCGACACCTACATTATATTTATTAACCCCTAATCTGCTGCTCCGGACATCGCTGCCACCTATATTATACTTATGAACCCCTAATCTGCTGCCCCCAACATCGCCAACACCTACATATAAGTAGCGTATAAGTGAAACGCGACCGCGTTAGGGGCTTCATGTTTATTTTAACTGTACTCTGTTAATTTCAGACTATCTACTAATTGATATTTTTATTTGTTGTTGTAACATTTGTTGTAACATTTGGGACATATTGTGGGAAGGATGGGGAAGGGATTTATAGCATATTTAGTGTAAAAAAAGTGGCTTATCTACCCTAATATAGGGCAATACAGGACAAAGTTCCTATATAGAGGCTCTTACATTTACCTAATATCATTGATTTTTTCCCCTCCTCCTCATATGTGATAAACTACCTAAAATCAGCAACATTGAAGTACTCTATACAAGTCACAGTTACAGAGTTGTGTTTTTAACTATTTTTCTGGCACGCTAGATACAACTTCTATTTCTGCTGGCTTTTTTAACTACAACTAGTAAAAGTTAAATTTTAAGTGGAAAAATATAAACTTTATGTGTAGAAAGAGCATACTTTTCCCTATTCTTTTAATAGGGTTTTTTTTCTTTGATTTAAATGTTGTAATATGCTCTAAGCCCACTCCCAGCCAGTTACCTCTTTCTATAATATAGACAACAAGGTCAGCTGGGAGACATTAGCCTTTTTGCCTTTTCCAGCAATTCTGGGATCACTTCCCTTTGTTTTGTTAAGTTTGTATTTATTTTAACTAGGTAGACTAGTTAGTAAATAGTTATTAACTATTTACTAACTACCTAGCTAAAATAGGTAGTTATTGTTGTGGAGTAGTGATTCGTAATCAACATTGTTTAATTTTCTGCTTCATAGATTTACCATTGTATATTCTTTTAATTTCTTTATTTATTATTTTCACCTTTATTCAATAAAATGGAGCAAACGTTTTATATATATATATAAACTAAACAAAGTATTTTTATAACTTTAGTTACCTATTATTGAATACATGTAAAACAATAATTCTATTATTCATCTCACCTCTTAAAGTGACAGTCTTTGTCAACATTAAACATTCATGATTCAGATAGGGCTTGTAATTTTTTTAAAAAAAACCTTGGTACACTCATATGCTTATTTCTGTACCTTGAAGGCCGCCTCTTATCTGAATGCATTTAACAGTTTTTCACAGCTAGGTGGCTTTAGTTCATGCTTGCCATATACATAACATTGTGCTCATACCCGTGAAGTTACATATGGGAGGGCACTGATTGGCTAAAACGCAAGTTTTTCAAATTAAATTAAATAAAGGGGGAAGTCTGCAGAGACTTAGATACAAGGTAAGCACAGAGGTAAAAAGTATATTATTAGTAAAAGTATGGTTATGCAAAACTGGGGAATGGGTAATAAAGGGATTATCTATCTTTTTAAACAATACAAATTTTGAAGTAGACTGTCCCTTTAGGCAGACAAGAATTGCTTTTCTAGAGCCAATTCCTCATAGCTCAGATTCTCAACCTCTTTACAGCCCTCTCACTAGTCCAGCATTTTTAAAATTGGTTCTGCTTGATTCTTCCATCCCACCATATTACATTTGAATGTTGTTTTCTTAAGGAGGAATTCTGCAGTTTATAACCAACCTTTTCAAACACCCCAACTAAATTTAAAATGTACTTTAAGTAATTTATAAAGTACACAAATTTGTATAATTTTAAAATGTAAGTGCACATGTAAGCCATAGCTAAAGAACTTACAAAGAAAATCCACAGCTTCACCACTTTTGCCATTTAATGAACATAACAATTAAACCAGGCAAATTAAATACATATTTAAAAGATAATTTACACCAAACACCTCAATAAGCACAGTAACGTAATAGTTTAAAAACTAATAGAGCTGCGCATTTTTTAGTTCATAGTTCATGAAAGATCTTCATATACCAAGCATGGTTGTTTCAAAATCTTGTTGTTGAAAGTTTTCACATCACAAAGTAATATGAAAGAAAAATTGTAGCTACTAATATATCCATAGTTACTTGATTATGATCAAATCTGAAACCTCTGAAGCAGAGAAATAAAGAGCTATATTTGTACCATGAAAAGTACATAGAACCTCCATATTTACACTGCATATATATGTCAGTTTTACATCAATGTCAATAAATAGAATGAAAAACGTGTTTACTGAAATGTGTTACAGATTTTAATAATTACTAGTAGCAGAGTTTATTATTATACTAGGTATTAAATAATCCACATATAAAAGAAAGTAATGCCATAATTAAATCAAGCTAAAGAAAAAAAGAAAAAGCTTTATAGAAGAAAAAAATGTTACTTAGCTTATTTAGCTTACATTTAGCTTAATTTTAAGATTCAGCTTATTAAAGTACACAAATGATATTTAAACTTACCGTGATGCTGAATTTAGCAGCCAATATTAGGTCTATTACTGAAAAGTCCACAGAAATGACACAAATAATTACTTTTTTACATTGATTAATATTGGATTTCATAGGGTTTTCAAATCTGAGGGTATTCCATATCTTTGCAATTCCAACAAAGAAACTTAGGCCAAGATTACGAGTTTTGCATTAGAGGCTATGCGGTGCTAACAAGCAGTTTTGTCTCACCGCTCACTTACATGCAGCGCTGGTATTATGAGTTTTCAGAAACCTGTCGTTAAAAGGCAAGAAGTGAGCGCTGAGCAAAATTTTGCTCCTTAACGCACTCCAATACCAGCGCTGCTTAAGTCAGCAGTGAGCTGGTCGTACGTGCTCGTGCACGATTTCCCCATAGGATTCAACGGGGAGAACCGGCTGAGAAAAAGTCTAACACCTGCAAAAAAGCAGCGTAAAACTCACTAACGCAGCCTCATTGATTCCTATGAGGAAACTTAACACCCTAACATGAACCTTGAGTCTAAACACCACTAATCTTACATTTATTAACCCCTAATCTGCCGCCCCCGACCTCGCAGACACCTGCATTAACCCCTAATCTGCAGCTCTGGACACCGCCGACACCTACATTTATACTTATTAACCCCTAATCTGCCACCCCCAACGTCGCCGCCACTATAATAAACATATTAACCCCTAAACCGCCGCACTCCTGCCTTGCAAACATTAGTTAAATATTATTAACCCCTAATCTGACATCCCTAACATCGCCACCACCACCACCTACCTACATTTATTAACCTCTAATCTGCTGCCCCTAACGTCGCCGCCACTATATTAAATGTATTAACCCCTAAACCTAAGTCTAACCCTAACCCTAACACCCCCTAACTTAAATATAATTAAGTCTAAATAAAATTACTATCATTAACTAAATTATTCCTATTTAAAACTAAATACTAACCTATAAAATAAACCCTAAGATAGCTACAATATAACTAATAGTTACATTGTAACTAGTTTAGGGTTTATTTTTATTTTACAGGCAAGTTTGCATTTATTTTAACTAGGTAGAATAGTTATTAAATAGTTATTAACTATTTAATAACTACCTAGTTAAAATAAATACAAAAGTACCTGTAAAATAAAACACTAACACCTAACACTACACTACAATTAAATAAATTAACTACATTAAATACAATTAACTAAATTAAATTAAATTAGTTAAAGTACAAAAAAACAAACACTAAATTACAGAAAAAATAAACAAATTACAGATATTTAAACTAATTACACCTATTCTAATAGCCCTATCAAAATAAAAAAGCCCCCCCAAAATAAATAAAACCACTAGCCTAAACTAAACTACCAATAGCGCTTAAAAGGGCCTTTTGCGGGTCATTGCCCCAAAGAAATCAACTCTTTTACCTGTAAAAAAAAAAGTACAAACAACCCCCCCAACAGTAAAACCCACCACCCACACAACCAACCCCCCAAATAAAATACTATCTAAAAAAACCTAAACTCCCCATTGCCCAGAAAATGGCATTTGGATGGGCATTGCCCTTAAAAGGGCAGTTAGTTCTTTTGCAGGCCCAAAGTCCATAACCTAAAAATAAAACCCACCCAATACATCCTTAAAAAAACCTAACACTAACCCCCTGAAGATAGACTTACCTGGAGAAGTCTTCATCCAAGCTGGGCCGAAGTCCTCAATGAAGCTGGGAGAAGTCTTCATCCAAACCGGGCAAAGTGGTCCTCCAGACGGGCAGAAGTCTTTATACAGATGGCATCTTCTATCTTCATCCATTGTATCAGCCAATAGGATTTTTTCTACCTTAATTCCGATTGGCTGATAGAATTCTATCAGCCAATCGGAATCTAAGGGACGCCATCTTGGATGACGTCAATTAAAAGTACCTTCATTCGTCTTTAGACTTCGGGTGAAGAGGATGCTCTGCGTCGGATGTCTTGAAGATGGACCCTCTCCGTGCCGGATGGATGAAGATAAAAGATGCCATCTGTATAAAGACTTCTGCCCATCTGGAGGACCACTTTGCCCGGCTTGGATGAAGACTTCTGCTAGCTTCGTTGAGGACTTCGGCCCAGCTTGGATGAAGACTTCTCCTGGTAAGTCGATCTTCAGGGGGTTAGTGATAGTTGTCTCTTGATGTATTTGCAGGCAATTTTTTGCAGCAGTTCAAAAAATATGTTGTGCTTTTGAAAATGGATGTGTGCTGATACCTTTTTGTTTGTGTAACTACTGGGTCACATTTAAACGTTTTGTAAGGTGTGCTAAAAAAACAAATTTTGTATTTGTATTTAACATAACCAGGGCGACCATTTCCCATTGGTTTGAGCACCCCACCCAAGTTCAGGTGTGCTCATAACAGTGTAATAGAGTTGTGAATAAAAAGCCAGGGAATCTCATTCTATTATGAAGAGTAAAAGCAGGAATGATTCAGCCCTCTGTGGCAAAAGGACTGTAGTGTTAGGACCATTCGAATTGGGGCACCTTGTAAGTGGTGACTGGCTAAGCAAAATATGGCCATATTGTGTGACTAAGTTCCCAATATTATTTAAAAAGAATAGTTGTCTCTTGATGTATTTGTAGGCAATTTTTTGCAGCAGTTCAAAAAATATGTTGTGCTTTTGAAAATGGATGTGCGCTGATACCTTTTTGTTTGTGTAATTACTGTGTCATATTGGCAGCACTCTCAGATGTGGATTTAAACTTTTTGTAAGGTGTGCTAAAAAAAACAAATTTTGTATTTGTGTATATATATATAATTTTTTTTAATGGGCTCAGGATTTGCCAAGAATGAAAGTGAAGTTTACATACTTGTCTGACTTCAGAATCAATCAGCAGAAAAGGTTGTTCCTTAATCATTATTGAATATTGTCAATTTTAACTTTCAAAGTCTCTCCCACTTAAGAGCTAGATTAGGAGTGGAGCTCAAATGTTTGTGCCCAAGCTATAAGGGGTTTATCGTGATGGTTTGTGCTCATCGGCTTACCACTGGTATAATGAGTTGAAAGTAAATGCGATTGATTGAGCGTAATCCTGATTTATGCTAGAATGATTACCGTGACTTCAGAGCTCTGGTTAACTGTTTCGCAAAACATAAAAGTGTCACTAAACACATCAAAAATGTATTACAAAGTACAGTTACACCCAAAATAACACTATCTAATAAAAATATTCCATTTTTTTTATTGCAAACAAAAGTTATAAAGGCTCAAAGATATGAGGTCTCAGGGGTTAGAAAAAAAAGGCAAAAGGCTTTAATATAGACATACATACAAATACATGTCTTAAAGGTGGATATATATATATATATATATATATATATATATATAAATTATATATAGATAAAATATCTAAATATGTTTACATATGTATTTATATATGTATTTACAGACATATATACACATGTAAACACATAAAAACATATATATACTGATATACTGTTTGTGTGTGTGTATATATATATATATATATATATATATATATATATATATATATGTGTATACAGTACATACATGTATAGATTTAGATATATATATAGATATATATATATACAGTACATGTATGTATGTATATATATATATATATATGTGTATATATATATATATATATACATATACAGTACATACATGTATGTATATATGTATGTATGTATATATATATATATATATATATATATATATATATATATATATATATGTGTGCATTGGAGCCCTTTGCTGCTAAGTAGATGAAAACATGTAAAAGCATATTTATGCAATATTTATTTTAATAAAGGTTTTAACTATGTATTTACTGTAAATATTTCACATTCCAATGTTCTGTACATAACAGAATATGTTCAATGTGATTCTAAATAAATATTCCTATATACAGAAAAGAAATTTACAGAAAAGAAATATAAATCACAACTTTCCTTTGCAGGTAGAGAACGCTGCTAGCCTTGGTAATTTCTCCACCATAAAATGCTATTGTTATAGAATGGTGGTGCGTATCTCCCTCCCTCAAATCAAATGATTAAGTCTTCAATCTTCCTGGGAGTACCTCAGTGAGAAAGGATCACAATGTGCATGGTGCTGGTGATAGGTCCAGGTACCACGTCAAGGCCTCTTCTTACTAGGGTATCTAACCTACAGCTATGCAAGCTTTCAACAAAACATGCTAAAATTCAAACAAGAGTGTCACAGCTATTTGTAATTCTCTCAAGACATACACAAAACACAGAAGTGGACTGATCTCTCAAACTTGGTGGGTTCAGATTACATCACACTGGCATAACTTGTGTCTCTTTATGTATGAAATAAATATGATCTTGTTATACAGTATGTCATTTCTGTTGTAGAATGCTCTGTTTACAAATCAGTGCCAAAAACCAATGTAGATATTTTCCTTTTTGTTCCGGTCTTGGCTGTGTTTGTCCTTTTGCTTATATAGAAGTTCTCCAGAAAACAGATGGAAGAGTTTCTGTAGAGTAATTAGGAGCAAATTTGTGTGGCAAACAAAAGTTATAAAGGCTCAAAGATATGAGGTCTCAGGGTTTGAATAAACCCTGATGTTTATTAAATGTTTTTTTTTTTTTTTTCAACTTTTCTCACATAATATTAGCTGGGGATCGATCCTAATTTGGGATAAAATTTAAAGTGTATTTTTTCCTTGGCTTATTTTAATTGAATATTAAAATCTTTGAAACATATCTGTGCAAGTTTATTTGCTGTTTCACAACATGTCTGATATGGAGCAAGAGCCTGCTCTCATGAATTCATGCTTATTATGTTTAGATGCACAAATTGTAGCTCCTATGCAATTTTGTTCTTCATGTGTCAAGAAAACCTTGCAAAATAAAGATAATTTTTTTTTAGCCTAATATCTCTCAGGATGATGCTGTAAAAATAACACCTCAGCTTTCTCCTGCTATGTCCCAAGCCTCAATGGCATCACATGCAGGGCCATGCGGTTCTTCTATAATTCCTAGTGGAGTTTATTTAAAAGCAGAATTTGTTGCCCAGGTATCTTCAGGGGTATCTGCAGCATTAGCTGCCAGGGAAAACTCAAGAGGAAATCTAGAAATTCAGAAAGTAAGGTGCCTGTCCTCAGTTCTGCTTTCCAAGTTGCCCTTTCTCATAAGTCTGATGAGGAAGATACATTGGGACTTTTTGAGGGTGAAATCTCAGATTCGGACGGTATAATTCCTTCTTCTGAAACTGAGGTGGTATTCTTCAGATTTAAGCTTTAACATCTTTGTGTATGGTTAAAGAAAGTTTTAGCTACTTTAGATGACTCTGATATCCCTGTCATTGTCACTCTGGTAAACTTAATAGAATCTTTGATGAACCTTCCACTTCAGAGGTTTTTCCTTTGCCGGACCGTGCTAGGGAGATTATCTCACAGGAATGGGAGAAACCAGGGTGTCTTTTTTCCTGTTTCCCATTTTTAAGAAAATGTTTCCTGTCGAGGACTCCATTAAAAACCCTTGGTATACTGTACCCAAAGTTGAAGGGGCAATTTCCACTCTGGCTAAGAGAGGCACTATTCCTTTTGAGGATAGCTGGTCTTTTAAGGATCTGATGGACAAGAAGCTGGAGGTTTATTTGAAAAAGATTTATATTCATCAAGGTCTCCAGTGGCAACCTGCGGTGTGTATTGCCACTGTGACTAGGGTGGCATCTTATTGGTTCGAAGCCTTGTCTGATTCTCTTAAACTAGAGACTTCCTTGGATGAAATTCAAGATAGGATTAAAGCTCTTAAGTTGTGCAATTTCTTTATTTCAGGTGCCATTTTACAGTACGTTACACTAGAAGCTAAAACTTCTAGTTTCGCTCTCCTAGACCGCAGGGCATTATGGTTGAAATCCTGGTCTGCGGACGTTTCCTCTAAAGTCAAGCTTCTGTTTGAACACAGTTTGGTAGAAATTATCTTTGATGTTACTGGTGGAAAGGGTCTTTTCTACCTTAAGTTAAGAAGAATAGGCCTAAAGGACGTCAGTAATTTTCGTTCCTTTTGTAACTTCAGAGGAAAGCCTTCCCCTTCTTCTTCCAAGCAGGAACAATCCAAGACTTCTTGGAAACCCATCGGTCTTGAAACAAGGGGTAACAATCAAAGAAACCCGCAGCTGATTCCAAATCAGCATGAAGGGTTTGCCCCAGATTCGGGATCGGATCAGGTGGGGGGAAAACTTTCTCATTTTTTTTAAGCCTGGATATGAGATGTCCCAGATCCCTGGACTGTGGACATAGTATCCCAGGGTTACAAATTGGAATTCAAGACTTTTCCTCCCAGAGGCAGATTCCATCTCTCAAGATTATCTGCAGACCAGATAAAGTGAGAGGCATTTTTGAAATGTATACAAAATCTTTCCTCCCTAGGAGTGAAAGTTTCAGTTCCAGTGCAGGAACAGGGTCTCGGTTCTATTCCAACCTATTTGTTGTTCCCAAAAAGAGGGAACTTTCCGTCTCATTCTAGACTTGAAGTGTCTAAACAAGTTAATCAAAGTTCCATCCTTCAAGATGCAGACTATACACTACATTCTTCCTTTAGTACAAGAGGATCAGTTCATGACAACCATAGACCTAAAGGATGTGTATCTTCATGTTCCTATTCACAGGGACCATCACAGATTCCTGAGATTTGCCTTTCTGGACAAACATTTCCAGTTTGTGGCCCTTCCATTTGGTCTAGCCACGGCTCACAGAGTTTTTCAAAGGTTCTGGGGGCTCTTTTGGCAGTGATCCGTTCTCGTGGAATTGCTGTGGCATCTTACCTGGACAATATATTGGTTCAGGCGCTATCTTTTCAACAAGCAAAATCTCACACAGATACATTGTTGTCTTTTCTTCGTTCCCACGGATGGAATGTGAATCTGGAAAAAAGCTCCCTTTCCCCTGCTACAAGAGTAGTGTTCTTAGGGACCATAATAGATTCTCTATTGATGAAGATTTTTCTAACAGAGGTCAGGAAAAACAAAATAATTTCCTCTTGCCTCTCTCTTCGGGCTACTGCTTATCCTTCAGTGGCTCAATGTATGGAGGTAATCGGTCTGATTTTGGCTTCAATGAACATCATTCCTTTTGCTCGATTCTATTTGAGAGCTCTACAGTTGTGCATGCTCAGACAATTGAATGGAGACCATGCAGATCTATCTCAGAGAATAGAGTTAGATTATTCATCAAGGGACTCTCTCTCCTGTGGTGGATTTCTCAAGAACATCTGTCTCAGGGCACATGGTTTCGGAGACCTTCCTGGATGATCGTGACCACGGATGCCAGCCTGCTGGGCTGAGGAGCAGTCTGGAATTTGTTAAAAGCTCAGCTGTCTTTGGACTCAGGAGGAGTCTGCTCTTCCCATCAACATCTTGGAGTTAAGGGCGATTTACAATGATCTATTGGCTTGGCCTCAGTTGTTCTCAGCCCAGTTTATCAGGTTCCAGTCAGACAACATAACCTCTGTGGCTTACATCAATCACCAGGGAGGAACTCGGAGTTCCTAAGCCATGAAGGAGGTTACTCGGATTCTTCAGTGGGCAGAGACCCACATTTGCTGTCTATCTGCCATCCACATTCCAGGAGTAGACAACTGGGAAGCAGACTTTTCATCCCGGGAGTGGGAACCACATCTGGAGGTGTTTTCCAGCTTAGTCCTCAAATGGGGGGTGACAGAGATAGATCTGATGGCGTCCCATCAGAATGCCAAGCTTCCAAGGTACGGTTCAAGGTCAAGAGATCCACAGGCTATTCTGATAGATGCTCTGGTGGTTCCTTGGGTTTTCAGGTTTGCATACCTGTTTGCTCTCCTTCCACGAGTCATTGCTTGTATCAAACAGGAGAGGGCATTGTTGATTCTAATAGCCCCTGTGCGGCCTTGTAGGATCTAGTTTGTAGACCTAGTGAATATGTCATCTCTCCCACCATGGAGACTATCTCTGAGGATGAACCTCCTGATTCAGGGTCCCTTCCTTCATCCAAATCTCGTTTCTCTCAAGCTGACTGCTTGGAGATTGAATGCTTAATTCTATCTAAGCATGGTTTTTCTGAGTCAGGCATTGAGACCATGATTCAGGCTCACAAGCCTGTTACTAGAAAGATTTACCATAATATATGGTGTAAATATCTTTATTGGTGTGAATTCAAAGGCTACTCTTGGAGTAGAATTAGAATTCCTAGAATTTTATCTTTTCTTCAGGAAGGCCTGGAGAAGAGATTGTCAGTCAGATTTCTGCTTTATCAGTTTTACTACATACACATTTGGCAGATGTGCTAGATGTGCAATCTTTTTGTCAGGCCTTGATCAAAAAGCCAGTTCTCTGCCCTCTTTGTCTGTTTCTCTGGGAAACGTAAAGGTCAGAAAGCTACTGCTACTACTCTTTCTTTTTGTTACGAAGTATAATTCGTTTGGCTTATGAGACTGCTGTACAGCAGACTCCTGAGAGAATTACGGCTCATTCCACAAGAGCTGTTTCCTCTTTTTGGGCTTTCAAAAATTAAGCTTCTGTGGAACAAATTTGCAACTTGGTCTTCGCTACATACTTTTCCAAATTTTATACTTTTGCCTCGGCTGAGGCTTTTTTTGGGAGAAAGGTTCTTCAAGCAGTGGTGCCTTCTGTTTAGGACTGCCTGTCTTGTCCCTCCCTATTTAACCATGTCTTCTAGCTTGGGTATTGGTTCCCAACAGTAATTACTCAAGCCGTGGACTCACCATATCATAGGAAAGAAAAACAAAATGTATGCTTACCTGATAAATTTCTTTCTTTCCGGATATGGTGAGTCCACTGCCCCATCTTTGTTTTAAGACAGTTGTTCTTTTGACTTTAACCTCAGGCACCTCTACACCTTGTGTTACTCCTTTTTCTCCAATTCCCTTTGGTTGAATGACTGGGGGTTGTGGGTGAGGGAGTAATACTTAGCAGTTTAACTGTGGTGCTCTTTCCCTCCTCCTGCTGGCCAGGAGTGATATTCCCAACTGTAATTACTCAAGCCGTGGACTCACCATATCCGGAAAGAAATACATTTATTAGGTAAGCATACATTTTGTTTTTTTATTTATGCTACTGTAGCACAATCAGTTTTATCTTAGTGTTACACTAGCGATTTACTATCTTACCTGTAGATAGATTCAGAATGCTTGAACACTGTATTTTTAGCACTGAGTTTCCTAGACTTTACAACTAACAAAACATCATATTTGCTTGCTTATAATATATGCTAGAAAGCAGCAAAACAGAGAATAGAACTGTTTCAACATTTTAAAGGTTCTATATTACCAAAGATAACATACAGTTGTTCTAACTTACTTACAAATCTAAACAAAAACTACACTTCTACTAAAGGTTTTAATGTGTAACAAATAACAGGGACATTGTATTATTGTTTCTTTGTTTAATCTAAAAGAGGACAGCTTCTACTTAAAGTGAAGGTCAAGTTACTAATATTTAAAAATAAACAGGTTTCCAAAAAGATATAGACCCTCAGGGAATAATAAAAAGATCAATATTTAGTACAAAAAGGATAAAAAATAGCAGAGCAGCATCCAAAATATGTTCAGGTAGCAGGTAAGATCAAGTTACAAATATTGCCCCACAACATTGCATAGACATTTAAAAATTAAGAAGGGTTTAATTCATGAAAAGTTTTAAATTTATATATATTGAAGATTTTTTACCTATTTACCGCCGCGACAATAAGCGCAGATCTCCGCCCGCCACATTGTCAAAATGATTGACAGATGACGATTTCTAAAATAACGAATCCTTGTTTCCCCTCCGGGGCATTCAACCCCTTTGCTTAAACGTCACGGCCCGGGGGAAAATAAGGATTGTTTCTTTTACGAATCGTCATCTGTCAATCAATTTGACAAAATGGCGAACGTGAGAGCTGCGCTTATCGTCGCAGCGGTAAATAGGTAAAAATTCTTCAATATATATAAATTTAAAACTTTTCATGAATTAAACCCTTCTTAATTTTTAAATGTCTATGCAATGCCTTGGGGCAATATTTAGTAAATTGACCTTCACTTTAACAGGTTTTTCAGGGAAGCAAAAAAAAAATTTCAACATGCGTAAATGCTGTTCTTTCATTTGTATGATATAAATTGCTTGAGAAAAGTGTCCCTTTAAGTTATTTTCCATCTCTTTAAGAATTAATATTTTCTGCTAACGTACATTAGAAGAATCTTAACATATTTTCGCATTGAGCAGACATTACATACTATGACTCATTATCTTAATATCACATCATGGCACATTAGCTAAGAGAAACAAAAATATGACTTGTATTACTAGTTCCCGTCTATCTTGCCTCAAGGTATTAAAATTTAGTACATGTTCCATTACACAGCAACTAATATGAAATATATACGCTACACAGTGGCATTTATTTTTAGAATTATATCTCCAGTTCCTGTAGCCTCAGGCTCACAATAACTACCAGCAAGGGGTTTCATGATAATTGACAAAGTTGATAAGCCATTTTTTTATTTGGTAATATCAAATAGGTAAAGACAACATGAAGCAAAAATAAATTAAGGAATTATCTCAAACATAATTTAAATATGTGAACTAGCAGTTTAAATTCATGAAAAATATTTAATAGTGTTTAACTATGTATGTTGTGTAAATATGGGGAATATTTTTCATGTATTCCTTTAAATATTTTACGAAAAAACATCATACATACACATATACGTATGTATCTCTATGTTAAAGCCCTTTGCAGTCGAACACCTAAGACCTCATATCTTTGAGTGCTTTTAACTTTTTTTAATGCAACTTTTTAAATAATTTTTATCAGATAGTGTTTTAATGAGTGTAATTGTACTTTTAAATGTATTTTTGATGGGTTTCCCCCCCACACTTTTTAGCCTCACGTAACCGTTAACCATAGCTCTGAAGTTGCGCTATCCCAATGCGCGTTTAATTCCATTGCGCTCAAGCAAACGTGTTTACTCGTAATACTGTGCTACTTCCGGTGCATGCAAAAAAACACAATAAACTTTGTATCGCTTGTGTACAACAGTCAGCGCACAACTCATAATCTAGTCCTTAAGGGACATGAAACCCCAAATTTTTCTTTCATGATTCTGTTAGAGAATTCATTTTTAAACAACTTTCCAATTTACTTCTATTATTTATTTTGCTTCCTATTCTTGTTATCCTTTGCTGAAATGTTTATCTATGAAAGCTCAGGAGCAGCAAAGAACCTAGGTTCTAGCTGCTGATTGCTTTCTGTATATATATATATATATATATATATATATATATATATATATATATACCGATTGTCATTGGCTCACCCATGTGTTCAGTCAGCAACCAGTAGTGCATTGCTGCTCATTCAACAAAGCATACCAAGAGAACAAAGAAATATTGATAATATGAGTAAATAAGAAAGTTGCTTAAAATTGTATGCTCTATCTGAATCATGAAAGAAAAAAAATGGGTTTCATATCCCTTTAATTAATGAACTATAGTTGAGGAAATCCTTTAGTTGAGGAAATCCTTTCAGCCCCCAAGTACCCAGAACTTATTTTTTCTTTTGTTCACAATAAGGTTTAATATTGTTTTCAGACTTTTTGTAGCCATACACTGGAAGGCAAACATTAGCACCGTAGCTTTATGTCATAAACACCATTATGCTAAACTGAAAACTGATCAACTCTTGTTGAGGATAGTTTTCAAGAGTTATGTTCAAGTACGTTCATCTAACATCCACTTTTTCCCCACCTTACCTTTGTCAGTTTTAAGGAGTATTTTGATAGGTCAGAGAATCTAACTCTCTTTTCATACTAATTTTTAGTTTCAGAACTAACAAAGTAGATATCATATTTAAATTATTATTATTTTAGTATTATTATTTTAAAGAAAATCAGGAATGGCTAAACTATTTACAGAGCAAATTTGCTTACTCCACAAAGTAATGATTATTAGTACATCGTATTGAATTGCCTGCCTCTGGGTTTATGTATGACTTCCTGTCTCTTTGAATCTATGTGGAATTTTTGGCCAACTTAAAGGGATATTGTACTCATTTTTTTTTATCCTAAGCATTTAAATATGTTATCGTTTTTTGTTTTTTTTGCCTTATACAAAAATGTGCAGGCTAAATTTAAACAAAGAGTCTTACTGCTAATGCTTATGGGCTGCCAAGTACCTCCTACTTATGATCATTGGCTCATTTGAATGTACTACTAATTCTTTTTGGTTGATTGGAACAAATAATCATTGTACCTATCAGCTAATAGGTATTGGAAGGATTATTAACCATTCTCTTTTACATTGATTATAGAAAATGTTTGAGTACAAAGTCCCTTTAATGTTTCAGACTAGCATATTCCACAGCCAACCTTATTATCTGAATATTAGTTAAAAATTATACATTCCGGTTAAAAAAGTGTTGAATATATATATTCTTGAGAGGAGCATCTGTATAATTACAGGTAAAAAGGGAAATATGTCTGTAAATATCTGAGGAGTGTTGCAAAAACAAATTATTTTTTATTAAAAACAGAATGAGTGTCACTTGATTTCTAATTATATTGAGAGCCCTTGATCTGAAATATTATGCAGTGTGCTGTGTGTGCTAAATTAGCAGTAGATTTAATGTTGACATTTCAATATTTTTCACAAAATAACTCCATGTTGTTTATTACTATGAAAGTTTAAGATTATATTTTATAGGTTATGCTAAAATAATATGAAGTGGAAACTTGTAGGAAGCCCACTAGTCATAAATGAGAGTTATGCTCTCAAACTATTTACCAAAGCATTATTCACTTTAAAAAAAATAGTTATAGTAATTATCCATTATTAACATTGAATTAAATACATCTAAATGTCAGAATCACGGTTCTAATAATGAATAGAACATCTTCACAGCAATCCCTATAATTTTAAATAAAATCCCCCAAAAATTATATAATACAAGATGCAGGCAGAATAATTGAAAGACCCAACATATATGTCCTCTCAAATGCTTAAATGGGCAGCACAGACATATTAACAGCTTATAGTAGTTACACAGGAGTGCTCACACCCTGTGTGTGTTAGGAAATGATCAATGAGCAGCATGTTAAGACAGGATTACATGCAGTTTTACATTCATTAACATACATAATGTGCTTTTACTAGGAGCAAAAATATAATATTAATTTTGCTGCAGCAGACATTATAAGCGCTGAAAAGGAAATGTGACCCACAAATATTAATATTGCATCCTTTGATAACAATGTCTGTCCTTTTTTTATAAAAGGAGAAAAACTCTCAAGTCATGTCATATGGATTAATAGTGTGAATCTATGGACACATTTGAAACCCGTCAACCTAGTTGTGTAAAAAAAAAAAGTATTTTGGAAAAAGTCGATTAAAAAAGTCGGTAACGTTTGTTTAACCACAGGGATTAAAATTATTTTACTGTCCTTTGTTTCAAAGTTTTACGAAACTGACTTGGTAAGTTGATAATAGCCAGCAAACAGCTGAAACACTAGAACAGCTCTAAAACATTTAATTTAGATATGTGCATTTCGTTTCGGATCGATTCAGAAATTCGAAAAATTCGGCAAATTCAGAGATTCGGATCGAACCAAATTTCCGAATTAAAATACTGCCGAATTTACCGAATAAATCCAAATTAGTTCGGATTTATTTGGTAAATTCGGATGGCCATGGATTAC
Source organism: Bombina bombina (assembly GCF_027579735.1). Taxonomy (NCBI): domain Eukaryota; kingdom Metazoa; phylum Chordata; class Amphibia; order Anura; family Bombinatoridae; genus Bombina; species Bombina bombina. Next base: position 477,245,723 of record NC_069502.1, on the reverse strand, counting down.
ACTAGTATTGTACAGTATTTTAGGTTATGTCACTCTGCTATGGGTTACACCTAATATACAGTACATAATACTAGTCTAATCCCACCTAACACTTTCCGAAATTCCGAATTTTCCGAACCGAATCGAACTGAAGACAGCCGAATTTCTTCAAATCCGAATGAATCCGAAACGAATCCGAACCGAATCTATTCAAAATTTTCCGAATTTGAATCAATCCTAACCGAAATTCGAAAAATTCCGAATCGATCCGAACCAAATTTTTTCGCCAAGCACATATCTAATTTAATTATATATTATTGTTTTCATTTTTAATTTACTATCTTGCAATATAAAATGTTATTATTCCACTGTATTTAAAAGTAGCAATATTATTGTATTTTCATTTTCTTTACCTTTACAAATTTACCTATTAACAATTGACATCTACAGTTATTAAGTCCTAATTGGTGCAAATATGTTGATTAAAAAAATGCCACTTGATATCACTACCTTTAACTGTAAGTTTGTCTGGACTTGACAATTTGTGGATTTGTGAGAATCGGTTTAGAAAGCAGTACTAGGAAGTCAACAGATATTTTGGAAAATTCAACTTTATTTAACTGGATTTTGTGAATCAAAGGAAGAGGATAGCTTTACAAATTATTCATTTTCCTTTAATAGATAAAAATAATTACCTAAGCGCACTAGAGAGCAATGCTAACCTGCTCCTCTTCTTCACAGAGCCCCAGCCGCGCTAACAAGAAGATTAGCACAGCGACTCCCAGGGCTTGCACTAAAGGATAAATAAAAAGAGAGAAGCACTCAACCTGGCAATGAAGAATAGCATAAAAGCTTGTGTCTATGGCTAGTTACTACCCAAGGATCAGCCTATTTTTGCTCAATATGTGCCTTTCACAGAGAAGTACTTTCTGTAGTATATCAGTATGATCTTGACTAAACAGTGCAGTCCAGTCCCGAAATACCAGGCAATCCCACTCTGAATGAATGGCAAAACACCAGACGTGCATTTCAGCTTAGTGTGGGCCTTGTTAGTGAGGTGCAGCCATATATCTCATGGCATACTGAGCAACGGGTCCACGTCTGGCTTCATGTATCACCCTTAGCGAGAATTCCCTCAGGGTGATACTTTGCATAAATAAAAAGGGAGAAGCGCTCAACTTGCACTAAAGGAGACGGTCCTTTTGGTATTTTAGTTGCTACAGCTGAAATTTTTTTTACCTGTAGCAGTAGAACATGTACAGTTTAACAAAAATGAATGTAAATGTTACACGAATGTCAGCTATTTGTTTAGTTTAAAACAAGACAAAAAACGAAAAACATGGCTTCTGAATATTTAGAATTAAAGAAACACCTTCCTTTATTGAGAGCAGATGATGACTTATCCGATTTGAACATAAAAGTTTGTATATAAGAGAAATAAGTCCATTGGTAATTTGGTTTCCCCTACGAAATTGCCACGTAAGGAGTCACCTCAATCATCCTGGCTCATTATGAGAGGCATGTACAAATGTCACTTTTCAAATTGTGTAGCCTGTGAAAAAGTAGACATGGGGACCCAGTTTGTATTAACAATTACAGAACAAGAATTCAAAAAATGCACCTGCATGAATTGTAGGTTTACTTTTGTCATTTATCTAATAACATGCACAGAATGCCAGAAACAATATACTATAGGACTCACAACACGAGAGGTTAGATCCAGGATAAGGGAACACCTTTCCACTATCAAAAAGGCATCGCCAGCACACCTTTAGTGCAACATTTTGTTACTGTAGACAATACGGATACCAAAACTTTCAAATGGACAGCTATAGAAAGAGTATTCCCACCTATGAGGGGAGGGGACAGAGAAAGGCTTTTGGGTCACAAGGAGGTTTTTTCAATTTTTAAACTCCAAGCAAGGTTACCAAAAGGCTTCAATTCAGATTATGACCTCATAAACTTCTGGTAAAAACATGATTTGATATTGTGGATAAAATATTAGGAACATGATTTTTTGCTGTAAGTTATTATCTTGTGTATATGGTTATATCTGTTGCCTTGTGTATATGGTTATAGATGTAGTATATGGTTATAGATGTAGTATATGGTTATAGATGTATGAATATGTATTTTTTTAAATGAATAAGAAAAACAGCATATTTAGATTGCACCTAGGAGTGTAGCACTTATGCTGAGTTGTCCAAGTACAGATACATTGTGAACCTATGCCTAGAGTTGTTAATGAAACGGTTCACTGAAGGTATGTTAGTAGACCAATAATAGGTTGCATCTAGGGATCATTCGCCAAGGATTGAACTACATATATTGGGATGTATGGTTAGTATACTGTATATCGTGAGATCCTTTTCCCAGTCTAATCACATTTTATCTAATTTTTATCTTATTTTTGATGTATTAAGTAATATATCTATCCTCATATTTAGGAACCTTTGGTACCATACTATCAAATTTACTTAGATATGTTGGAACACATAATCCAGCACGGTACATATATCAATATGAGATATTTGTCTGTCTGCATTGCTAACACATAGAAGCCTTCCAAAGAGGTATTTTGCACCTATCCATTGGATATTTAGGCTGTAGGGCACTTTATGTCCTTACCACGGACACCTATGCACATTTACTCTTAATAAGGATCGATCGCAATTCTTGCAGGTTGACAGGTGTTAATTGTTAATATTGGCCGTGGGCAATATGTTAGTATGTTGATATGTTTAAATATATTAAAGCCTTTTGTAACAATAAGGCTAGTGAAGATGAGCCATTAAGTGGAGAATAAGAGGAATGGGTTAAGTGTCTTATTTGGAGACATTCTTTCAAGAATGTGTGCAATTCATTAATTAATACGTTAACCAATCATAGGAGGGCTGTTTCCTTTAAAAGTCTGAAGTGTTTAATGTGACAAGTAGCAGCTTTTGGCTTTTGAGTACGGCTATCTAGCCAAAACGTGTCAGTTGCATAATTGCTGACCTCACTGTAACATTACTCTTCCACTTTGTGCTGTATAATGTGGAATTTAAAGTTTGACAATGATTTGTGTATAATAAAGGACTTTTTATTTTAAATATTCTCTGAGCTGGTGCTCCTACTTTTTTGTTTGCTGATGTTAGAGGACCATGAGTGCATGCACAGCTCATGGAGAGATTCTATTTACAAGAGTATCCAGGATTCCAGTCCAAGACGCGGACACAGCTAAAGTCGGATGGGGCCGCTGACATCACCTGAGTGATCGAGAGACGGATGCAATGATTAAAGTTTCCAAACCGTGCCCCTGAAAACGGCTGAATGAGGGTATGTGAAGCTGAAGGCAGCGATACCGGAGGTGCACGCTGAAAATCAGAATCCTTACCTGATTGGGAAAAAGTTACCCACGGAAGGCACAGCAGCAGTCTAGCTGCCAACTTCTACCCTAAGACCGGCTGAAAGTACAGGAGGCAGTGGTAAGAAGTATTTAGCTTCTTATTTTTGGGAGTTTTAACACACATCCTCTAAGACACCGGCCCCAATCTGTACCGCAGCTTAACAGACTGTAATTCTACAGAATCCTTACCTGATTGGGATAAAGTTACCCACGGAAGGCACAGCAGCAGTCCAGCCGCCAACTTCTAACCTAAGACCGGCCGAAAGTACAGGAGGCAGTGGTAAGAAGTATTTAGCTTCTTATTTTTGGGAGTTTTAACACACATCCTCTAAGACACCGGCCCCAATCTGTACCGCAGCTTAACAGACTGTAATTCTACAGAATCCTTACCTGATTGGGATAAAGTTACCCACGGAAGGCACAGCAGCAGTCCAGCCGCCAACTTCTAACCTAAGACCGGCCAAAAGTACAGGAGGCAGTGGTAAGAAGTATTTAGCTTTAGTTTTAACGCACATTCTCTAAGACGCCGGCCCCAATCTGTACCGCAGCTTAACACACTGTAATTCTACCTTTTTAGGAAATCCAGCTCCTACTCTTTTAGTGTTCAAGTTAACTCAGTGTATATTTTTGAACTGAAAATTTCCCCTCTGCACATGTCTAGTGACTAATCACCATGTTGTTTCCTCCCTGTTCCTGTAGTTCTCTTTAAAGTCTTTCTCTTATTTCCACTCATTGCAGAATCCAGTTGGTAAAGCTCTGCATTTTATGCTGGGCACCACCATCTTGAAGCCTGTGTATTGTTGAATTCTCTAATATTTTGGTGTTACACTTTTAATCTATGTCTTTTCTTTTTTTTTCTTTTATAATATTTTTATTGCATTTGAAAAACAAATATCTCAACATTTAATCTGTCTTTATCCAAAGACAGACTAAATTGAAAGTGTATAGTATTTGGTGTTTGATGTGTACTATATACAAGAAAACCAATCAGTGCCAAATAGAAAATATTAAACAGCTCAATGATATATCTTGATGGAATAAAGTTAAATAAAACTTAAAAGAACATGAACCCAATTTTTCTTTGAAGATTCAGATTGAGAATATCATTCTTAGCAACTTTTCAATTTACTTCTATTATATAATTTGCTTAATTCTCTTGGGCCTAGATTTAGAGTTGGGAGGTAGCCGTCAAAACCAGCGTTAGAGGCTCCTAACGCTGTTTTTTACTGCCCTCTGGTATTTAGAGTCAGTCATTAAAGGGTCTAAGGCTCACTTTTCAGCCGCGACTTTTCCATACCGCAGATCCCCTTACGTCAATTGCGTATCCTATCTTTTCAATGGGATCTTTCTAACGCCGTTATTTAGAGTCTTGGCTGAAGTAAGCATTAGAAATCTAACGACAAAACTCCAGCCGCAGAAAAAAGTCAGTAGTTAAGAGCTTTCTGGGCTAACGCCGGTTTATAAAGCTCTTAACTACTGTGCTCTAAAGCACACTAACACCCATAAACTACCTATGTACCCCTAAACTGAGGTCCCCCCACATCGCCGCCACTCTATTAATTTTTTTTAACCCCTAATCTGCCGACCGCCACCTACATTATACTTATGTACCCCTAATCTGCTGCCCCTAACACCGCCGACCCCTATATTATATTTATTAACCCCTAACCTGCCCCCCACAACGTCGCCCCCAGCTACCTACAATAATTAACCCCTAATCTGCCGACTGCAAAGCGCCGCTACCTACGTTATCCTTATGTACCCCTAATCTGCTGCCCCTAACACCGCCGACCCCTGTATTATATTTATTAACCCCTAATCTGCCCCCTCAACGTCGCCTCCACCTGCCTACACTTATTAACCCCTAATCTGCCGAGCGGACCGCACCGCTACTATAATAAAGTTATTAACCCCTAATCTGCCTCACTCCCGCCTCAATAACCCTATAATAAATAGTATTAACCCCTAATCTGCCCTTCCTAACATCGCCGACACCTAACTTCAATTATTAACCCCTAATCTGCCAACCGAATCTCGCCGCTACTGTAATAAATGGATTAACCCCTAAAGCTAAGTCTAACCCTAACCCTAACACCCCCCTAAGTTAAATATAATTTAAATCTAACAAAATAAATTAACTCTTATTAAATAAATTATTCCTATTTAAAGCTAAATACTTACCTGTAAAATAAACCCTAATATAGCTACAATACAAATTATAATTATATTATAGCTATTTTAGGATTTATATTTATTTTACAGGTAACTTTGTATTTATTTTAACCAGGTACAATAGCTATTAAATAGTTAAGAACTATTTAATAGCTAAAATAGTTAAAATAATTACAAAATTACCTGTAAAATAAATCCTAACCTAAGTTACAATTAAACCTAACACTACACTATCAATAAATAAATAAAATAAAATACCTACAATTACCTACAATTAAACCTAACACTACACTATCAATACATTAATTAAATACAATACCTACAAATAACTACAATTAAATAAACTAACTAAAGTACAAGAAATAAAAAAGAACTAAGTTACAAAAAATAAAAAAATATTTACAAACATTAGAAAAATATTACAACAATTTGAAACTAATTACACCTACTCTAAGCCCCCTAATGAAATTACAAAGCCCCCCAAAATAAAAAAATGCCCTACCCTATTCTAAATTAAAAAAGTTCAAAGCTCTTTTACCTTACCAGCCCTGAACAGGGCCCTTTGCGGGGCATGCCCCAAGAAATTCAGCTCTTTTTCCTGTAAAAAAACACATACAATACCCCCCCCCAACATTACAACCCACAACCCACATACCCCTAATCTAACCCAAACCCCCCTTAAATAAACCTAACACTAAGCCCCTGAAGATCTTCCTACCTTGTCTTCACCTCACCGGGTATCACTGATCGGTCCTGGCTCCAAAATCTTCATCCAACCCAAGCGGGGGCTGGCGATCCATCATCCTGCGGCTGAAGAGGTCCAGAAGAGGCTCCAGAGTCTTCATCCTATCCGGGAAGAAGAGGCGATCCAGACCGGCAACCATCTTGATCCAAGCGGCATCTTCTATCTTCATCCGATGAGGAACGGCTCCATCGTGAAGACCTCCAGCGCGGATCAATCTTCTTCCGAAAAACGTCCAACTGAAGAATGACGGTTCCTTTAAGGGACATCATCCAAGATGGCGTCCCTCGAATTCCGATTGGCTGATAGGATTCTATCAACCAATCGGAATTAAGGTAGGAAAATTCTGATTGGCTCATGGAATCAGCCAATCCAGAATCAAGTTCAATCTGATTGGCTGATCCGATCAGCCAATCAGATTGAGCTTGCATTCTATTGGCTGTTCCGATCAGCCAATAGAATGCGAGCTCAATCTGATTGGCTGATCGGATCAGCCAATCGAATTGAACTTAATTCTGATTGGCTGATTCCATCAGCCAATGAGAATTTTCCTACCTTAATTCCGATTGGCTGTTAGAATCAGCCAATTGGAATTCGAGGGATGCCATCTTGGATGACGTCCCTTAAAGGAACTGTCATTCTTCAGTTGGACGTTGTCGGAAGAAGATTGGTCCACGCTGGAGGTCTTCACGATGGAGCCGTTCCTCATCGGATGAAGATAGAAGATGCCGCTTGGATCAAGATGGTTGCTGGTCTGGATCGCCTCTTCTTCCCGGATAGGATGAAGACTTTGGAGCCTCTTCTGGACCTCTTCAGCCGCAGGATTATGGATCGCCATCCCCCGCTTGGGTTGGATGAAGATTTTGGAGCCAGGACCGATCGGTGATACCCGGTGAGGTGAAGATAAGGTAGGAAGATCTTCAGGGGCTTAGTGTTAGGTTTATTTAAGGGGGGTTTGGGTTAGATTAGGGGTATGTGGGTTGTGGGTTGTAATTAATGTTGGTGGGGGGGTATTGTATGTGTTTTTTTACAGGCAAAAGAGCTGAATTTCTTGGGGCATGCCCCGCAAAGGGCCCTGTTCAGGGCTGGTAAGGTAAAAGAGCTTTGAACTTTTTTTAATTTAGAATAGGGTAGGGCATTTTTTTATTTTGGGGGGCTTTGTAATTTCATTAGGGGGCTTAGAGTAGGTGTAATTAGTTTAAAATTGTTGCAATATTTTTCTGTTTGTAAATATTTTTTTATTTTTTGTAACTTAGTTCTTTTTTATTTCTTGTACTTTAGTTAGTTTATTTAATTGTAGTTATTTGTAGGTATTGTATTTAATTAATGTATTGATAGTGTAGTGTTAGGTTTAATTGTAGGTAATTGTAGGTATTTTATTTAATTTATTTATTGATAGTGTAAAATAAATATAAATCCTAAAATAGCTATAATATAATTATAATTTATATTGTAGCTATATTAGGGTTTATTTTACAGGTAAGTATTTAGCTTTAAATAGGAATAATTTATTTAATAAGAGTTAATTTATTTCGTTAGATTTAAATTATATTTAATTTAGGGTTAAAGTTAGACTTAGCTTTAGGGGTTAATTAATTTATTAGAGTAGCGGTGAGCTCCTGTCGGCAGATTAGGGGTTAATACTTGAAGTTAGGTGTCGGCAATGTTAGGGAGGGCAGATTAGGGGTTAATACTATTTATTATAGGGTTATTGAGGCGGGAGTGAGGCGGATTAGGGGTTAATACATTTATTATAGTAGCGCTCAGGTCTGGTCGGCAGATTAGGGGTTAATAAGTGTAGTTAGGTGGAGGCGACGTTGGGGGCGGCAGATTAGGGGTTAATAAATATAATATAGGGGTCAGCAATGTTAGGGCAGCAGATTAGGGGTACATAGGCATAATGTAGGTGGCGGGGGTGTACGGAGCGGCAGATTAGGGGTTAAAAATAATATGCAGGGGTCAGCGATAGCGGGGGCATGTTAGAGTGTTAGGTGCAGACGTAGGAAGTGTTTCCCCATAGCAAACAATGGGGCTGCTTTAAGAGCTGAACGCGGCTTTTTTGTAGGTGTTAGGTTTTTTTTCAGCTCAAACAGCTCCATTGTTTTCTATGGGGGAATCGTGCACGAGCACGTTTTTGAAGCTGGCCGCGTCCGTAAGCACCGCTTGTATCGAGAGTTGAAGTTGCGGTAAATATGCTATACGCTCCTTTTTTGGAGCCTAACGCAGCCATTCTGTGAACTCTAAATACCAGCGGTATTTATAAGGTGCGGCCAGAAAAAAGTATGCGTAGCTAACGCACCCCTTTGGCCGCAGAACTCTAAATCTAGGCGTATGTATCCCTTGTTGGGGGAGCAGCAATGCACTACTGGTAGTTATTTGAAGACATTGGTCAGTCAATTACAAGAGGTAAACATGTATAGCAACCAATCAGCAGCTCTTGAGTATACTTAGGTAACCTTCTCAACAAAGAACATCAAGAGAACAAAACCAATTAGACAATAGAAGTAAATTGGAAAGTTGTTTAAAATTGTTGTTTTATGTCTTTTTAAATAAGTCAACTTAAAACACCATTTAAATTATCCTTATGATTTCAACTCTTTCTTTTATCACTTTAAAGAAAATATTATATTAACAAGGTCATTAAAATAAGTCATCATATGATACAAACTTTACTGCACCTAAATAATGTTTGTGCTAGATTCCAATTCTTGTAAGGTTTTTATCAGATTATCTCTTCTTACCCTCCTTGCTCTTTTTGGCTCCAATTCCTATCTTGCTGCAAACAGCAGCCTATAACTATTTTTTTTCTTTACATAGTATTCCAGTCCTCTATAGCATTACATATTGGTGCAGTTAAAGGGGCATATTTATCAAGCTCCGAAACAGAAGTTATGAAGCAGCGGTCTAAAGAACGCTGCTTCATAACCTGTCCGCCTGCTCTGAGGCAGCGGAACAGAAATCAACCCGATCGAATACGATTGGGTTGAATGACACCCCCTGCTAGCGAATCTGCAGGGGGCGGCATTGCACCAGCAGTTCACAGCGTATGCTGTCAGCATTTATTGATGTGCAGCGGACATGATTTGCTATATCGGATCATGTCTGCTCACACCATAGTAAATAGGCCCCAAAGTCTGTTTTAGATGTTGGTGATATTTCCTGGAGCATCTGTATTTCCTACATCCAATGACATTATCAGTATCAAACTAGCTTTGTGCTCTGAAATACCATCTACTTAATCCTTCCAAGTGCTTTGGGGGTTAAATATATATCTTGGAATTAACCCTTCCACTGTCTACATAAACTATTAACTGCATCAATCAAAACCATAATATCATCCTTACAAAATTAACACATAACCACTGTATGTGGTTATCTCTGTTCTCCAACTTAATAAATTAATGCTTTAACTTTCAATAGCAGAATTTCTCCTAGAAAAAATAACTTCTTAATAATTTTAAAAACCCCAGCAACAAATAAACCCTGATTGTTCCTGTCCATGCATTATTCACTGTTTAACCCCTTAACGACACGAGTCGTACAGGGTACGTCGCACACAACCTGGTCTTTAAAGACCAGCGACGTACCCTGTACGACTTTGGGGATTAAAGCGGCTGGAAGCGATCCTGATCGCTTCCAGCCGCTTTACGGTTATTGCAGTGTTGCCTCGATATTGAGGCATCCTGCAATAACCTTTTTCCCCCATCCGATGCAGAGAGAGCCACTCTGTGGCCCTCTCTGCACCGGCATTGATGGCCGCAATCGTTGGTGGGTGGGAGCTGACCGTGGGAGGCGGGTGGGCGGCCATCGATGAAAAATTGAAGAGAGAGGGGGGCGGGATAGTTGGGAGCGCGCACGGTAGTGCACGCGTGCACGGGGGGTGGCGGGCGGGCGCGTGCACGGGGAGGGAGCGGGTGGGAACCGCTACACTACAGCAAATACATGTGCTATATGAGTGGCAGTAAGGGGGGATAAAATCCCCAACAAAAGTAAATCTAAGGGATCTGGGAGTGGGTGGGGGATTGGTCTGTGGGGGGGGGGGGAAGCTACACTACAGAAAAAATAAAAAAAAATAAAAAAAATAAAAAAAAACACATTTGTATTTGCAAACAGGGTACTGGCAGACAGCTGCCAGTACCCAAGATGGCTCCCAGTAAGGTAGAGGTGAAGGGTTAGAGAGCTGTTTGGGGGGGATCAGGGAGGTTGGGGGCTAAGGGGGGGTCCTACACAGCTGCATATGTAAATATGCTATACAATTTTTTATTTTATTTTTTAAATATACCTTTTATTTAGTACTGGCAGACTTTCTGCCAGTACTTAAGATGGCGGGGACAATTGTGGGGTGGGGGAGGGAAGGGAGCTGTTTGGGAGGGATCAGGGGGTCTGATGTGTCAGGTGGGAGGCTGATCTCTACACTAAAGCTAAAATTAACCCTGCAAGCTCCCTACAAGCTCCCTAATTAACCCCTTAACTGCTAGCCATAATACACGTGTGATGCGCAGCAGCATTTAGCGGCCTTATAATTACCAAAAAGCAACGCCAAAGCCATATATGTCTGCTATTTCTGAACAAAGGGGATCCCAGAGAAGCATTTACAATCATTTATGCCATACTTTGAAAAGTTGTTTGTAAATAATTTCAGTGAGAAACCTAAAATTGTGAAAAATTTTACGTTTTTTTTTATTTGATCGCATTTAGCGGTGAAATGGTAGCATGAAATATACCAATATGGGCCTAGATCAATACTTGGGGTTGTCTACTACACTACACTAAAGCTAAAATTAACCCTAGACGCTCCCTACATGCTCCCTAATTAACCCCTTCACTGCTGGGCATAATACACGTGTGATGCGCAGTGGCATTTAGCGGCCTTCTAATTACCAAAAAGCAACGCCAAAATCATATATGTCTGCTATTTCTGAACAAAGGGGATCCCAGAGAAGCTTTTACAACCATTTATGCCATAATTGCACAAGTTGTTTGTAAATAATTTCAGTGAGAAACCTAAAGTTTGTGAAAATATTTGGGAAAAAGTGAACATTTTTTTTTATTTGATTGCATTTGGTGGTGAAATGGTGGCATGAAATATACCAAAATGGGCCTAGATCAATACTTTGGGATGTCTTCTAAAAAAAAATATATACATGTCAAGGGTTAATCAGGGATTCCTGAAAGATATCAGTGTTCCAATGTAACTAGCGCTAATTTTGAAAAAAAGTGGTTTGGAAATAGCAAAGTGCTACTTGTATTTATGGCCCTATAACTTGCAAAAAAAGCAAAGAACATGTAAACATTGGGTATTTCTAAACTCAGGAGAAAATTTAGAAACTATTTAGCAAGGGTGTTTTTTGGTGATTGTAGATGTGTAACAGATTGTGGGGGTCAAAGTTAGAAAAAGTGTGTTTTTTTTCAATTTTTTCCTAATATTTTATCATTTTTTTAAAGTAAATGATAAGATATGATGAAAATAATGGTATATTTAGAAAGTCCATTTAATGGCGAGAAAAACGGTATATAATATGTATGGGTACAGTAAATGAGTAAGAGGAAAATTACAGCTAAACACAAACACCGCAGAAATTTAAAAATAGCCCTGGTCCTTCAGGGAAAGAAATTGAAAAATGGCCTTGGTCCTTAAGGGGATAAGGTGCATAGCACTTGTTTGCTGCTCCAACCCACTGTGATCTTAAATACAAAGTCTGTAGAAAGCAACATAGACAACAAAAGACATGCGATCCTCAATGCACATAATAATACCTTTTATTTATATGCAATATTAATTATGGAATGGGAATGTTGAAGTACTATACCTGTCACTCAGTCTCGTTGGTGCTTTAATTTGATATGGCTGTCTAAAGAATAACCTTTGAGTATGCATTTTAAGCAATACAGGTGGAAAAACATCAAATACATTGAAAGCTTGACTGTATGTTGTAAAATGAAAAATATTAGAAAATATTGGAAAATACTATATTTTATTTGATGCTTTTATATATATACTGTATATATATTTATATATATATATATATATATATTTATATATATATATATGTATATATATATATATATATATATATATATATATATCATAGATCATTTGTAGTACAGTATTATTAAGGCAATAGCACACTATTCGGATTGAAAAAGTCTTCATTCATTATACAAGCACATGACTGAATGTATTTTATGTGCATTTTACAGCAGTTTATAAAATCTAAAAGCATAAATTAAAAAGTCGTTGTGGTATGGTCTTTTTTTATTTTTTATATTTTATTTTGTTGCACATAATAGTGTTTTAAGTAATAAAGGAATGATAAACTCACAAAATAATACACAAAGAAATAATATTGATTACCTGTAAGCCACCTTGTGAAAAGAGTATAAACAGATGGAAAATGAGACATGGCTCTTCTATCTATCTATTCTATCTATCGGGTACTTATAGAGCGCAAACTAATCACCGATGAGGGTCTCAAGGCACTAAGGGAAGCAGATAGGAGGTCGGGGATGGGATGGACGTTCAGTCGAAGAGCCAGGTTTTGAGGTCCTTTCTGAACTTTGTAAGGGAGGTGGATTGTGAAACAGCGGGAGGGTTTTCCATGTCTTTGCTGCCATGTGGGAGAAGGATCTTCTGCCTGCTGTGGATTTGCTGATGCGGGGGATGACTGCAAGTGCTTGGTCAGCCGATCAGAGTTGTCTGGCGGTGGTGTAGAAATTTATGCGGTGGTTGATGTATTCGGGTCCGATGTTGTGTAGGGCCTTGAATGCGTGGGTAAGGAGCTTGAAGGTGATTCTCTTGTTGATGGGGAGCCAGTGAAGGTTCCTTAGGTGTTCGGTTATGTGGCATTGGCGAGGGATGTCGAGGATGAGTCTGGCTGAGGCATTCTGGATAAGTTGGAGTCTCTTTTGGAGTTTTATGGTGGCAAAACGAGGGCGTAGGTGACTGTTTTCTTGGTTTCGGTAGGGATCCACTTGAAAATTTTCCGTAGCAGGTGGAGAATGTGGAAGCATTTTGAGGTGATGGCATTGATTTGTCGGTCCATTTTTTTCATAACAAAATTACAAAAAGGAAGCACAAATAGTGGTAGCAAACATTAATTCTTGCTATACAAAAAAAAATAAAAAAATTAAGTGAGAAGAGACACAGGACATTCTCTACCAGGGTCTCAGTTAGATTAACTGTATGTGGTCAATATTTTAAATTAAATAAGCATTTCTCTTTAGGGGCCTGATGATCTAAAGCTCTCTGCTCAGGTGAGATGATCTAAAATGATCCCCCAGCACTACGAGATCCCTAGTGTAACTCTTTTAAGGCAGATTTTGCTTTACTTCTCCATGGGGCGTTCCCTGCATTGTATGTATATGAAAGAGAGACAAGCCCAATGCAATATAGTACTGCATGACATGAACGTTCTGCTGCATTTAGACTTTGTGCTTTCTATTTTATTTCACTTTACTCTTCAGATTATTTTATTACATTTAAACTTTCTATTTTGTATTTTATTTGTAAACAGCTGTGTATTTAGGCTTGGGATTTTGCAAATTCTGATTATTCCTTTACAGTTTCTGTGTAACTTATTTTAATAAAAAACTATAGCTTCCGTTTTCCAGAGTGTAAGACCTAGATTTGGAGTTTGGCGTTAGCCGTGAAAACCAGCGTTAGAGGCTCCTAACGCTGGTTTTAGGCTACCGCCGGTATTTGGAGTCACTCAAAATAGGGTCTAACGCTCACTTTTCAGCCGCGACTTTTCCATACCGCAGATCCCCTTACGTCAATTGCGTATCCTATCTTTTCAATGGGATTTTTATAACTCCGGTATTTAGAGTCGTTTCTGAAGTGAGCGTTAGACATCTAACGACAAAACTCCAGCCGCAGGAAAAATGTCAGTAGTTAAGAGCTTTCTGGGCTAACGCCGGTTTCTAAAGCTCTTAACTACTGTACTCTAAAGTACACTAACACCCATAAACTACCTATGTACCCCTAAACCGAGGTCCCCCCACATCGCCGACACTCGAATAAATGTTTTTAACCCCTAATCTGCCGACCGCCACCTACGTTATCCTTATGTACCCCTAATCTGCTCCCCCTAACACCGCCGACCCCTATATTATATTTATTAACCCCTAATCTGCCCCCCACAACGTCACCTCCACCTGCCTACACTTATTAACCCCTAATCTGCCGAGCAGACCTGAGCGCTACTATAATAAAGTTATTAACCCCTAATCCGCATCACTAACCCTATAATAAATAGTATTAACCCCTAATCTGCCCTCCCTAACATCGCCGACACCTAACTTCAATTATTAACCCCTAATCTGCCGACTGGAGCTCACCGCTACTCTAATAAATGTATTAACCCCTAAAGCTAAGTCTAACCCTAACACTAACACCCCCCTAAGTTAAATATAATTTACATCTAACGAAATTAATTAACTCTTATTAAATAAATTATTCCTATTTAAAGATAAATACTTACCTGTAAAATAAATCCTAATATAGCTACAATATAAATTATAATTATATTATAGCTATTTTAGGATTAATATTTATTTTACAGGTAACTTTGTATTTATTTTAACCAGATACAATAGCTATTAAATAGTTAAGAACTATTTAATAGCTAAAATAGTTCAAATAATTACAAAATTACCTGTAAAATAAATACTAACCTAAGTTACAATTAAACCTAACACTACACTATCAATAAATTAATTAAATAAACTACCTACAATTACCTACAATTAACCTAACACTACACTATCAATAAATTAATTAAATACAATTCCTACAAATAAATACAATTAAATAAACTAGCTAAAGTACAAAAAATAAAAAAGAACTAAGTTACAAAAAATAAAAAAAATATTTACAAACATAAGAAAAATATTACAACAATTTTAAACTAATTATACCTACTCTAAGCCCCCTAATAAAACAACAAAGCCCCCCAAAATAAAAAATGCCCTACCCTATTCTAAATTACTAAAGTTAAAAGCTCTTTTACCTTACCAGCCCTGAACAGGGCCCTTTGCGGGGCATGCCCCAAGAAGTTCAGCTCTTTTGCCTGTAAAAAAAAACATACAATACCCCCCCCCAACCGTACAACCCACCACCCACATACCCCTAATCTAACCCAAACCCCCCTTAAATAAGCCTAACACTAAGCCCCTGAAGATCATCCTACCTTGTCTTCACCTCACCGGGTATCACCGATCCGTCCTGGCTCCGATATCTTCATCCAACCCAAGCGGGGGCTAGACATCCCCTGAAGAAGTCCAGAAGAGGGTCCAAAGTCTTCATCCTATCCGGGAAGAAGAGGCGATCCGGACCGGCAACCATCTTGATCCAAGCGGCATCTTCTATCTTCATCCGATGGCGACCGGCTCCATCCTGAAGACCTCCACCGCGGACCCATCTTCTTCCGGCGACGTCCAACTGAAGAATGATGGTTCCTTTAAGGGACGTCATCCAAGATGGCGTCCCTCGAATTCCGATTGGCTGATAGGATTCTATCAGCCAATCGGAATTAAGGTAGGAATATTCTGATTGGCTGATGGGATCAGCCAATCAGAATCAAGTTCAATCCGATTGGCTGATCCAATCAGCCAATCAGATTGAGCTTGCATTCTATTGGCTGATAGGAACAGCCAATAGAATGCGAGCTCAATCTGATTGGCTGATTGGATCAGCCAATCGGATTGAACTTGATTCTGATTGGCTGATTCCATCAGCCAATCAGAATATTCCTACCTTAATTCCGATTGGCTGATAGAATCCTATCAGCCAATCGGAATTCGAGGGACGCCATCTTGGATGACGTCCCTTAAAGGAACCGTCATTCTTCAGTTGGACGTCGCCGGAAGAAGATGGGTCCGCGGTGGAGGTCTTCAGGATGGAGCCGGTCATCATCGGATGAAGATATAAGATGCCGCTTGGATCAAGATGGTTGCCGGTCCGGATCGCCTCTTCTTCCCGGATAGGATGAAGACTTTGGACCCTCTTCTGGACTTCTTCAGTGGATGTCTAGCCCCCGCTTGGGTTGGATGAAGATATCGGAGCCAGGACGGATCGGTGATACCCGGTGAGGTGAAGACAAGGTAGGATGATATTCAGGGGTTTAGTGTTAGGTTTATTTAAGGGGGGTTTGGGTTAGATTAGGGGTATGTGGGTGGTGGGTTGTAATGTTGGGGGAGGGGTATTGTATGTTTTTTTTTACAGGCAAAAGAGCTGAACTTCTTGGGGCATGCCCCGCAAAGGGCCCTGTTCAGGGCTGGTAAGGTAAAAGAGCGTTTAACTTTAGTAATTTAGAATAGGGTAGGGCATTTTTTATTTTGGGGGGCTTTGTTGTTTTATTAGGGGGCTTAGAGTAGGTGTAATTAGTTTAAAATTGTTGTAATATTTTTCTTATGTTTGTAAATATTTTTTTATTTTTTGTAACTTAGTTCTTTTTTATTTTTTGTACTTTAGCTAGTTTATATAATTGTATTTATTTGTAGGAATTGTATTTAATTAATGTATTGATAGTGTAGTGTTAGGTTAATTGTAGGTAATTGTAGGTAGTTTATTTAATTAATTTATTGATAGTGTAGTGTTAGGTTTAATTGTAACTTATGTTAGTATTTATTTTACAGGTAATTTTGTAATTATTTAAACTATTTTAGCTATTAAATAGTTCTTAACTATTTAATAGCTATTGTACCTGGTTAAAATAAATACAAAGTTACCTGTAAAATAAATATTAATCCTAAAATAGCTATAATATAATTATAATTTATATTGTAGCTATATTAGGATTTATTTTACAGGTAAGTATTTATCTTTAAATAGGAATAATTTATTTAATAAGAGTTAATTAATTTCGTTAGATGTAAATTATATTTAATTAAGGAGGGTGTTAGTGTTAGGGTTAGACTTAGCTTTAGGGGTTAATACATTTATTAGAATAGCGGTGAGCTCCGGTCGGCAGATTAGGGGTTAATAAGTGTAGGCAGGTGGAGGCGACGTTGTGGGGGGGCAGATTAGGGGTTAATAAATATAATACAGGGGTCGGCGGTGTTAGGGGCTGCAGATTAGGGGTACATAAGGATAACGTAGGTGGCGGCGCTTTGCGGTCGGCAGATTAAGGGTTAATTATTGTAGGTAGCTGGCTGCGACGTTGTGGGGGGCAGATTAGGGGTTAATAAATATAATATAGGGGTCGGCGGTGTTAGGGGCAGCAGATTAGGGGTACATAGGGATAATGTAAGTAGCGGCGGTTTACGGAGCGGCAGATTAGGGGTTAAAAATAAAATACAGGTGTCAGCGATAGCGGGGGCGGCAGATTAGGGGTTAATAAGTGTAAGGTTAGGGGTGTTTAGACTCGGGGTACATGTTAGAGTGTTAGGTGCAGACGTAGGAAGTGTTTCCCCATAGCAAACAATGGGGCTGCTTTAAGAGCTGAACGCGGCTTTTTTGCAGGTGTTAGGTTTTTTTTCAGCTCAAACAGCCCCATTGTTTCCTATGGGGGAATCGTGCACGAGCACGTTTTTGAGACTGGCCACGTCCATAAGCAACTCTGGTATTGAGAGTTGAAGCTGCGTTAAAAATGCTCTACGCTCCTTTTTTGGAGCCTAACGCAGCCTTTATGTGGACTCTCAATACCAGAGTTATTTTTATGGTGCGGCCAGAAAAAAGCCGGCGTTAGTTTTTCGGGTCGTTACCGACAAAACTCCAAATCTAGCGGTAATTGTTTTCTATAGGCCCGATAAGCAAATATTCTCTTGTTTTGAGAGAAATTACAGTGCAGACTTCACAGGGGCTGAACTCACTTAATTCTATAATAAAAATGGCAGTCCCAGAGAGATGATAGCTAGATGCCTTCTATAGAAATCAATTAGGCTCTCTAGGATACAGAATTTCACAGGGGAGTAGAAGGTAACTGAAAGACACCTGGGTCTGACATAAAAGCTCCATTTGCATAAAAAACACATTAAACCAAAATGTTTTCACTAGAATTTAATTTGCTTTTGTGTATAGTTTAGTATATTTTACTTTTATCTCAGTTAAATAAATGTATTGTGACTTTTCAGCTAACTTCACCTGCATACAGCTGGTGAGACAAATCAACAATACCAGCTTGATTAAAATGCTTACAGCATTTCACAAGACTTGTGAGAGAGCTTCAGACATACCCTTGGAACTCCCCTGTCCCTCCCACTTTCTAAAGCTGTGTTTTATTTTGTAATAAAGAAAATACCGAGCTGTAGAAAACATTCAGAAATATGAAGTATGATCCTTATTTTCTAAAGTAACACAGAAACTTTCAAAACATATATAGAATTTGTAAATCACTGCTATATCTAGATCTAAATCTATTAAAAATATAAAATAGAAAGTACAAAGCTTGAATGAAATAAAACTGAAAGGACTCAATCTGAAGTGTAAAATAATATAAAATACAATGCACAATGTATAAGTGTAAAAACATTATCATACCATACAATACTTTATTGCACTGAACTTATCTCTGCTTCAGATACAGAAATAAGAGGTCTTGCAGTAGTGAAAAGTTGCACCCCTTTTCTTTGATCATTCTATGAGTTCAGCCCCTGTGCAGTAGCACAGTATAATGTAACCATTTACTGGCACCAACAACCCCTTAATCAGTTCAGCACATGTGAAATCTGCACTACAATTTCTCTCCAAGCAGGAGCATCTTTTATCATCAGGCCCTAGTTGATTATCCTTAACATATTCACAGGCATCCCAACCTGCAAAAACTAATTTCAGGGAGGTGGGTTCACCCACTACTGCAATAGCCCCCCCCCCCCCCAGTTATATATTGGACACCTTAAAACCCTAAATAAGATAGAGACTTATCATTAAAGTAGCTTCCCACTAAAGTCACATTAAAAAAGTAGCTTTTTTGCACAACCACATACAACAAACCTATCTTCTAGTGATCGTACGCTTGTTGAATGCTTAAATATTTTAGACTCTGAAGTTTAATTACATGCAGTAAATAAGGTAGTATTTGTGTTTTTATTTTATTAGAATAAGTGGGGGGCTTTTTGGTTACTGATGCATGCTTTGAGGTTTCTATAACGTCCCAGCAACTAAAGGCATTCCTTAAAGAAACACTTTTCCGGATTTGGGCCACATTGGATCATGTTACTTGGAGTTTCAGGGAGATTGCATTCGATTTGCTGGCATCAGGGAGCTGCTATTACAATCAGGGAGACTCCCTGAACTTCAGGGAGACTTGGGATGTCTGTATTCATTTGACTGTAGGGACCATTCTTTTAAATTAGCTAAGCATCTCTCTTAAGGTGGATGTCCTTAGTGTCTTTAGTTATGCAACTTACAATTTGGTTTTCCATTATTTTTTTTATTTATATTAATAAAAACACTTTCAATTTCTGTTGAATCATACCAGATAATATATATATATATTAGATGTGCCAGATGTCATTAAGACAAGTTTGCTACAATTTACTTGAAGTTGATTATGGAGTAGAGTCTTAAATTATAATGTGTATTGATAAACATAATTGCTTTTTAAATATAAGGCAGCACAGTCCATGAAATTTGCAAACCCAGTTTCATTTGAGCACAGTCTAATTTGCATGGATTCTAAATGCAAATTACCTTCAATAGAACTCGTTCAAGTTCACATCCACTTTAGACAGCCTTATGAATATCCCCAATTTATGTTGTATAAATTACATTTAGCAAGAGAAATCTGTAGCAGCCACACTACAACTTTATTCAATATTTACACTTTTTGATTCAAGACAACATGAAAGTTTAGCTCTTCAGTTAGAATATTTAAGTCAATCATATAGCGAGGAGTAAAGTGCACAACAAATATATTTTAGTTACAGATTTTCTAGTTCAGCTACTAATCCTTGGTTTGAAGAAGAAAGTAACAACAAAAAAATATATAAGTCTAAGCTGCTCATCTGCATAGAAAAGTGTTTCGCTCTGGCGTTTATCTTGTTGAGAGATGCAGGAAAGACAGTGAAGAGGCAGCTGTGTTTATCTCATTTATGCACATGGTGGAGGCTCTGAACGCCATACAAGGCAAACATTTGAGCTCTCATCATCCACGATATGTCCAGCTGTGCCGAGGAAGTCAATAATAATACAGAAATTTGAACTACAATATGGCATACATCGTTTTTTCCGGTGCTTTTGCTTCTGACACTTTGTTATCATTAATTGTTTGCTTTTTTTCAAGTCAAACTATAAACAATGCCAAGGATAAAACTGTAATATTTTTGCTTAACACTTTTTCTAGAAACATTTTTATTCTGAAATTATACCGTAATTCATTCTCTTGAATACTGGTTGTAATGTGATTGTTTCAAAATCAAATTGCACAATTGTCTAATTGCACAAACAACAAAAGCAGGACAATGTCAGTATTTCATTTTACATTTATTGATTCAATTTTACTAGTTATTTAAATGCTTTTTTATACAGTTCTGCATGATAAAAAGATAACTGTGGTTGTTTCGTCCAATGGAAGCTCAAGTAATTTGAAACTTCCTATCAAACATCTGGACAAATTAATAGCAACTAAAGAATACAACAACAATTTGAAAACACTTAGCAAATGGTTAATTTGTTTTAACCTCACATAATATAAAAGGAATATAAAGGGAAATATTTTTCTGAAATCTTACTCTATTAACAGATATTTTGGCATCTTCTTTCCTAAGTATTATTTTTGTTGCTCAATTCACATATATCATCATTTCAGATCATATTGATTGCACTTTGTGGGGCCGATTTAGTAACAGTCGGATCATGTCGCTGTTGGCATTTAGTAACAGTCAGATCAATATGCTGTTGGCATTTAACATTGCACAATCAGTTTTGGTGATTGGCCGCTAGCAGGGGTTGTCAACGAACCCGATCATATGCGATAAGGCGGATTGATGTCCGCAGCCTCAAAGGAGGCATACGAGTTAAGGAGCAGCGGTCTTAAGACTGCTGCTTCTTAAATCCTGTTTCCGGTGAGCCTGAAGGCTCGCGCAGAAACAGGGACATTCAGGGCCATTTGGCCCTTAATAAATTAGACCCTGTGTATCTGTGTAGGATGGATACATACATGAAGTTCATGGATACATTTATACCCTTTCAGTTTTGCATGTGTTTCATCTTTGCTGTCTTCTACAAATTTGCATAGTGTCTTATATTAGTCTTAATGAACTATGCATTTTAAAAGGCAACTGTTGTTTTCTTCTCTTACCAAATTACTGACTTCTTGGGATTTTTTAACTTATCTTTTCCCTGCATTTTTTTGGTTCTTGGACACTAATACTGGCAGCTCACCATGATTTATGTGTCTGTGTTAGGTGGGCCTTAGTCTACTCTTTTAGATATTTGTCTCTGGTCTCCACCAACAAAAAACCTTACCCCATGAGATGGAGGATATTTGTAGAAATTCTAACACATTGCTCTGACATTTTTTATATGTTGTGTGAAAATCAAATGAAACTAATTTAATTTTATCTGGTTGGTGTGTGCTTTTTTGCTTGGCATATTATTTAAAACATGTGTAATGGTTAATGGTTTATGAAAGCTAATTTACTGATCATATTAGAATAAAAACAATTTATTCTAGAGTTTTGTATCCTGGTTGATTCTTTAAATGACACGTAGAAGAATGTATCCATTTTTTAAAGGGACAGTCTACACCAAAATTGTTATTATTTAAAAAGATAGATAATCCCTTTATTACCCATTCCACAGTTTTGCATAACCAACACAGTTAAATTAATATAAGCTTTACCTCTGTGATTAATTTGTATCCAAGTCTCTGCAGACTGACCCTTTATTTTAGTTCTTTTGACAGACATGCATTTTAGCCAATCAGTGCTGACTCCTAAGTAACTCCATGTGCATGAGCACAATGTTATCTATATAGCGCACATAAACTAACGCCCTCTAGTTGTGAAATACTGTCAAAATGCATTCAGATAAGATGTGGCCTTCAAGGACTAAGAATTTAGCATATGACCTACCTAGGTTTAGCTTTCAACTAAGAATACCAAAGGATCAAAGCAAAATTGATGATAAAAGTAAATTGTAAAGTTGTTTAAAATTACATGCCCTATCTGAATCATTACAATTTATGTTTGACTAGACTGTCCCTT
Source organism: Bombina bombina (assembly GCF_027579735.1). NCBI lineage: Eukaryota > Metazoa > Chordata > Amphibia > Anura > Bombinatoridae > Bombina > Bombina bombina. The sequence continues at coordinate 477,223,296 of NC_069502.1, read as the reverse complement.
TAAACATTTTTTAACTTGAGTAAAGACAAAAGGCAGAAGAATAAAGGATGCTTTAACAGTGGTACAATAGCTTTTAAGAGCTGGCCAGTTTGTGCTGCAGCATCATATTAATTGTCTTCACAAATTCTTCAAGCACTACAAAACTAGTTAAGAATTTTGCCAGATGAATTTTCTACAACAAACAGCATCTGCAATAAAAAAGTAGAGATGTTTTCTTAACAGTGCTTTCAATTGGGATAAGTCAGCTACTGCTTTCAACCTTGTTGTTATAGTGTGATTTACAATTAATATATTATTTCTCAACCACAAAAATTGATAATTTTTCCTCAACAGAATTTGGACTTTAGCAAAAATGTATTTTTTAAAGTCAAAGTGTATGCGCTTAAAAGTTTATTGAGGTCAAGCGGAGTATTTCACCCACAATATCTCTATGTTCCATTTACTGCTATTTTTGGATACATCTTCTTTAGATTCATTTCAATATATCTTTAAGAAGTCACTTTAGACTACATTCATTCTTACAAAAAGTAGAATGATCTTTATACAATAACAGTCTTTCAGATATTAGGTACTATGTGTATTACAAATTGTGAAAAGTTTGCTTGCTAACATCTCTCAGCAGTCTTTCATTGTCACATACTCCTCTACATCTCCTTCTCTTTGAATCAAGAAAGATTGCTTATGGGAAACATCTTCACCTGAAAAGATGGGTTTCTGTTAAGTTTCAAAGTTCTTTTAATGTAGTGATACAGGATAGTTGTTCAAACCAGGTCAACTGTCTTCCAACTACTATTGAAAAAAATAGATTTTTGGAAAGAAAAGAAAAAACAGGTTTTATTTTGTGATCACTTAATTTGGAAAGTTTTATTTGTTAATACAAGTGTATCAAATGAGAGAAGACCACATGTTTTTCTATACTTGTAAAAGAAAGAAAAAAAAATACACAGTAATATTAGATAACGTATAATATTTAAACAATCTGAGTCTAGTAAATATACATTTTATTCAGGTTCAAATGATTTTTAAATTTGTATGAGTTTAATGTCCCTTGAAAGGACATTAACACTTTGAGAGGTAATATAAAATAATACATTAATTATTAAACAAAACTCTGAGATATAGTTTCATTATTTATTTTGTTCATTTTTTTCTGTATTTGCATTCTGAAATTGTGAGTTTTTCAGTTCCTGTTAGAGATGGAAGTGCAGAACACTGTTATGTTCCACACAGCCATTAGCTGCACACTCTAGTGACCTATTTATAACTGTCCCTAATTTCCTACAGCATAGAAAGAAACCAAAGTTACAATATTGCAGCTCCCATTGCTTAATAGACTCTAAAATGTTACTTATTTTTTTTATTTTGTGAATATTTAAACAATTAATGAAACTTTAAAAATGCATCTAAGTGTTGTTATCTGACTAATCTTTTATTTTAATGCATCATTCTATCTAGCATTTATTTAGGGCTAGGTTACAAGTGGAGCGCTAGTTTATCATGCTCCCACAAATTTGCCCATTTATGAGCGTGATAAATAACCAGCCATTACAAGTGGCGGGTTATTGCTACTGCGATCTCATGGCAATTAGCACTCATATACAATTAACCAAAGATCAGATCTCTGTTTTATTTTATAAGTGTTCCCAAAATACAGTGGTAGGTAGTTTATTAAAAAATTAAAATTGTAGAATGTTTATTTTTTAATAATATAACTGCAAGAAGCAGTTATGAGGGCTGAAAGTTGGCAGGTGTTGGGTGTTAGAAAAAAACAACAACACATAAATATATATATTTATGTTTGCTGTCCATCAATGCATGACTTACCCCCTTCGCTGCGCTAGTTCTCATGCCATGTCTCACGGCATGAGAACGAGGCTCCTATTGGGGCCTTTGGAAGTGCGCTCTCATAAGCGCAATGCTTCCATGCAATGTGAATGCAAGATCGCGTTCATATTGCACCTCACTTGTAATACCAGCACACATTTGAAATATATGAAATACTTTATTACATTTTGCATATGTTTTGTTATGCATATATTCTAGCCTCAACACTTTACTTTAGTCTCTAGCAAGCTAAATTTTCCAGCTTTATTATATGTTGTGCTCGAGCACAACACATAACTCAACACTTGCAATATGAGCACAATCTGCACTATCCATTTAAAACATAGACTGCGCTAAAAAAATGTTAAGATTCTCTGGTAAAATTTTTTTAATATCTTATTGTGTGCTATTCTTAGTGCAGGGTCATGGTATTCATAGCGCAAGGAAGCAAACCAAAATAATGAGCCTCTGCTATTGCATCGTATATTTTATTAACACTTTTTGTCAATAATTTATATTGAGGACTATATTCAATTCTATTTTAACTTACACCACTGGGCTTTTCTTAGTGTTGATGCCTTGTTGATTTTTTTTTTTTATTATTCAAGCAACTGTAAAGTGTAAAGTGTATGCAGTCAGCATCTATTTTAAATAAGCTATCACTGCTCAGAAGCTACAAACATTAGACCATTGCTGCAATTTGTTAGTCTCCTACATTTCTAATCTTTTAAAATAGTTATTTTTCCTGTACCTTCCTATGGAGTGAATGACCCCAACAGTACAAAATTTTAAGTTCTGTTAGGATCATCGTTTTGGTAGCTCATGCAATACAATACATTCAGAGAACAGGTAATCTTCCTAGTGAACAGGCAGAGAACTGCTGAAGCAAATTATGATTGTGCATTAAAAAGGATATGATACCCAAATGTTGAATATCTTGAAAGTGATGGAGCATAGCAGTAAAAAGCTGACTAAAATATTTCATCTGAACATCTCAATTTAAAAGAAGATATTTTGCCTCAAAATTTTCTCAGTAGCTACTGACCATTGTAAAGGGACTTTAGACAGCCAATTAGGATGATAGTCCTAGGGCTTGCAAGGAAGCGTGCATCGGACATGTGAAGGGACAGTAATATAATTTCTCTCTCCAGTTTAAGGAAGTTTAATATGAAATCTGGTTAGATTTCAGTAAAGTATCATGCCATTACAGCTGACAGTATCTGAATGATAACTGTTCACAGAGCATTTACTATTGTGAGCATAAGAGCTTTGAATGTAAAATATTTTCTTTTTTTTAAATAGACATGTCCATGTGAGATGTTTTTGTCAGCTTTTTACAGTTATGCTGCATCACTTTTAAGTGTTTTAGCATTGGACTATTATGTCCCTTTAATATTAATGTTATAATAATGGTTTATTTTTTACGAGAATGATAGCTAGAAACATATGAGAGCATATTCAAACAGGCGCATTTTAATGAGACTAATCCCTAATATGGTAGACATGAATGTTAGTTAAAATTATATTATTTTTTTCAAGAACCTTGCAAGGCTTTGTTACATTTAAATGCTGCATGCTTTTCATTGTATCATTAGTTTGGTTAGATCATACCAGTATGTTTTTTCATAAAGTGAATTAAATATTTTTTTCTATTATGTTTAACCTTTTAAATATCAGAAAAAAATAATTATAGCCAATATTACTATATGTATAGTGCAATAATAAAATACATTAAACTGCCCTTCATGGCCTACATTGCTGAAATATAAAACTAAGCTTAAATAAGGTATATATATATATATATATATATATATATATATATATATATATACAAAACACGGAAGGGAACTGCACTCTCATACCGGACCGGGTACACATCCCATGACCCTGCAACATGCTCAGCCCTGGGTGCCACTGGCACTCACAGGAAGCTGTGCTGTCCCCAGAGCCACAAGAAGTTAACCCCAGACAGGTCTGGGTGCAAGAACCATAGGGAAAATTACAAAACAAATTAATACAACACACAGAGAAAACCCAGCACTCACTTACAAGCTCTCATATATATGTATATGTATAACAAGCAGAAAACTTAGCACTCTCTAGCAAGCAGACAATTAACTGCACACAGTAATATTTAAAAACAAAATTGGGAGAGTTTGTGCATTTTGTCTATGACTAAGGCAGCTTTCAGCGGAATCACGTAAGACCTAGTCTCCCTATGTTGTGTGTTTTTATTGTGCAACTTTGCTTAGTAGCATTTGGTACCAAGTTGTTTATGCCCAGGACCACATCAAGGTCTCTACCCTCCTGGGACCCTAACCTGCAGATGCCACACAATGCATACTTTCAAACAAACATACTGAGAACCACCAGGGTGGCACATGCCTTTGTAATATCCCTAAGCACATACAAAACAAAGAAATTGACTTTACTCTCAGACTGGACTTTTAATGTGACTTAGGATGTGTACCCAGTCCATCTGAGAGTGCAGTCTATTTCATATATAAATATATCCACAAAGTTTGGTTTAACACATCTTACAAGTAGTTTAATACATGGAAACATAGAAACAAAGATAGTGACAGCAGATAAGAGCCATAGGCCCAGCAAGTCTGCCCGATATTACCTAAAAGTATAAACTTATTTAGTTCATAGGATAGCCCTATGCTTGTCCCAGGCATTTTAAAGTCCCCAACAGTGTTTGGCATTACTACCTCTTGAGGAAATGTATTCCATAAACCAATTACTCTTTCTGTAAAGAAGTACTTCCACAAATTACTCCTGAATCTACTACCCTTCAGCTTGAGATCATGACCCCTTGTTCTTGAATTTTCCATTTTATGTAAAATACTCACAATACATCTTTGGGAGTGCGGCAATGAGATCAAACAGTTACACAAAACAGAGAGTATTGACACACATCAAATTGCAAATAAACAACAGATTATTAAATGCTACAAAACACTGCTTGCAAAAAACACCAATGCTTTCATAATAAAATTGGGATTTTAGTCACACAATACAGTCATATTCTGCTTAGCCAGTCACCAACTTATAAGACGCCCCGATGTTGACCAGTCCTAAAACTATAGTAAAACCCACAGCCCTGACTACTTACAGACAGCTGTACATTTTCCAACAACTCATGCAGTTTTACAGTGACTTCGGATTTGTACCCAGTCTGGCCTGAGAGTAAAGTCTATTTTCTTTGTCATATATATTATATATATTATGGGCTAAATGACAAAATTTTTATTTTTCGCGATTGTGAAAACTCTGCTAGAGTTAAGCTTTTTGCACTAGTCAGGTTGCGTTCATATTACAAGTTTAAAAAAAAAATTCTGCTCTAGCGTTAACCAGAATAAAAAACTTAATTTTCTGCGTGCATGTATTCCCCCATAGAAATGAATCGAGAGAAAAAGTGGGTAAAAAACCTTTCCCTCCACTTGTAATATCAGTCTAATTAAAGTGGCTTGCAAAAACATGATTACTCTAGTGCAAAACCGGCTGTGCCTCACTTGTATTCTAGCCCTATAAGTATATGTATTCGTTTTCCAAATGAAGTGTCATCTGCCAAGGTGCCAGCAAAATATATAAATAAATGCAGCAATAAGCTTGCATCCACTAGTCTTTAAAACAAACATGTTTTTTTAAGACCAGTGAGTGTAAGCTTATTGCTATATATATATATATATATATATATATACTTATTTAGGAATAAAAAGTAAAATAAAAAATGTATCTAATAGATCAATAGGGGTCTTTTTGATTGACAATGCAGTCCATCTGTTTACTTTAAAGAATTTCCATTATTAGTTCTTAGCAAAGCAGCAGGGCTCATTTCTAGATTTTTATTAGAAATGCAGCTATCTATAAATGCTTTGAAGATAATCATTGTTCCATTGTCCTTTACAGCATTAAAGGGAATCATCCATTAAAAGTAATCATATTCCTTAAATTTACTGCTGGAACCTTTGATCATCATTGTTTGGTTAACTGGAATTATTTTTTTAGCTCTATATAAAATTCTAGTAATCAAGCATTAATGTTCTATATTAAATAATAGTTGGTTTTATGCAAGCCTCCCTTTTAGAGAATTATTACAATACAGAATAATCAAACACATGTTTTTTCATGTTAGCTGAATAACATATCAAAGATCATTAACAGTAGCACATCAATTTGACAAAAACGCAAAGTAAACATAATTGACATACCTTGCTAATTCAAAAATGTTTGTGGCAAGAAAGCATAACAATTTGCATGACCTATTCAAAATAAGAGATATATCATGCATGTAATTATTCACCATATCAAGTATGTGTTGCAGTAAACAATATATATTGATTATATATATACTAGTACTAAAGCCCGTGTACACGGGCCATTTTTTGCAGTACAGCGGTTCCACCCCTTGCACTCTCCCCCCTCTCTTTTGCTCTCTCTTCCCCCCTCTCTTTTGCTTTCTCTCCCCCCTCTCTTTTGCTTTCTCTCCCCCCTCTCTTTTGCTTTCTCTCCCCCCTCTCCTTTGCTTTCTCTCTCCCCTCTTTTGCTCTCTCTCTCCCCTCTTTTGCTCTCTCTCTCTCCCCTCTTTGGCTCTCTCCCTCCTTTCTTTTGCTCTCTCTCCCTCCTCTTTTGTTCTCTCCCCCCTCTTTTGTTCTCTCCCCCCTCTTTTGTTCTCTCCCGCCTCTTTGGCTCTCTCCCCCCCCTCTTTGGCTCTCTCCCCTCTTTTGCTCTCTCTCCTCTTTGTCTCTCTCCCCCCCCCCCTTTGGCTCCCCCCCCCTTTGGCTCTCTCCCCCGCCTTTGGCTCTCCCCCCCTTTGGCTCTCTCCCCCCTTTGGCTCTCTCCCCCCCCCTCTTTGGCTCTCTCCCCCCTCTTTGGCTCTCTCTCCCCCCCCTCTTTGGCTCCCCCCCTCTTTGGCTCTGCCCCCCCTCTTTGGCTCTGCCCCCCCCCTCTTTGGCTCTCTCTCCCCCCCTCTTTGTCTCTCTCCCCTCTTTTGCTCTCCTCTTTGGCTCTCTCCTCTTTCCTCTTTGGTTCTCTCTCTCCCCCCCCTTTATCTCTCTCCCCCCCTTTATCTCTCTCCCCCCCTTTGGCTCTCTCCCCCCCTCTTTGGCTCTCTCCCCCCTGCTCTTTGGCTCTCCCCTCCTCTTTGGTTCCCCCCCCCCTCTTTGGCTCTCTCTCCCCCCTCTTTGGCTCTCTCTCCCCCCTCTTTGTCTCTCTCTCCTTTTTGGCTCTTTTTCCTCTTTGGCTCTCTCTCTCCCCCCTCTTTGGCTCTCCCCCCCTCCCCCCCCTTCTCTTTGGCTCTCCCCCCCCTCCCCCCCCATTCTCTTTGGCTCTCCCCCCCATTCTCTTTGGCTCTCCCCCCCCTTCTCTTTGGCTCTCCCCCCTTCTCTTTGGCTCCCCCCTTCTCTTTGGCTCCCCCCCCCTTCTCTTTGGCTCTCCCCCCCCCTTCTCTTTGGCTCTCCCCCCCCCCTTCTCTTTGGCTCTCCCCCCCCTTCTCTTTGGCTCTCCCCCCCCTTCTCTTTGGCTCTCCCCCCTTCTCTTTGGCTCCCCCCCTTCTCTTTGGCTCCCCCCCTTCTCTTTGGCTCCCCCCCTTCTCTTGGCTCTCCCCCCCCTTCTCTTTGTCTCTCCCCCCCTTCTCTTTGGCTCTCCCCCCCTTCTCTTTGGCTCTTCCCCCCCCTTCTCTTTGGCTCTCCCCCCCTTCTCTTTGGCTCTCCCCCCCCCTTCTCTTTGGCTCTCCCCCCCTTCTCTTTGGCTCTCGCCCCCCTTCTCTTTGGCTCTCCCCCCCTTCTCTTTGGCTCTCCCCCCCCTTCTCTTTGGCTCTCCCCCCCCTTCTCTTTGGCTCTCCCCCCCCTTCTCTTTGGCTCTCCCCCCCTTCTCTTTGGCTCTCCCCCCCCTTCTCTTTGGCTCTCCCCCCCCTTCTCTTTGGCTCTCCCCCCCCCTTCTCTTTGGCTCTCGCCCCCCCTTCTCTTTGGCTCTCCCCCCCTTCTCTTTGGCTCTCCCCCCCCCTTCTCTTTGGCTCTCCCCCCCTTCTCTTTGGCTCCCCCTTCTCTTTGGCTCTCCCCCCCCTTCTCTTTGGCTCTCCCCCCCCTTCTCTTTGGCTCTCCCCCCCTTCTCTTTGGCTCTCCCCCCTTCTCTTTGGCTCTCCCCCCCCTTCTCTTTGGCTCTCCCCCCCTTCTCTTTGGCTCTCCCCCCCCCTTCTCTTTGGCTCTACCCCCTTCTCTTTGGCTCCCCCCCCCCCTTCTCTTGTGCTCCCCCCCCTTTGGCTCTCTCCCCCCCCTCTTTGGCTCTCCCCCCCCTTCTCTTTGGCTCTCCCCCCCCCTTCTCTTTGGCTCTCCCCCCCCTTCACTTTGGCTCTCCCCCCCCTTCTCTTTGGCTCTCCCCCCCCTTCTCTTTGGCTCCCCCCCCTTCTCTTTGGCTCCCCCCTTCTCTTTGGCTCTCCCCCCCCTTCTCTTTGGCTCTCCCCCCCTTCTCTTTGGCTCTCCCCCCCCTTCTCTTTGGCTCTCCCCCCCTTCTCTTTGGCTCTCCCCCCCCTTCTCTTTGGCTCTCCCCCCCCTTCTCTTTGGCTCTCGCCCCCCTTCTCTTTGGCTCTCCCCCCCCCTTCTCTTTGGCTCTCCCCCCCCTTCTCTTTGGCTCTCCCCCCCTTCTCTTTGGCTCCCCCCTTCTCTTTGGCTCTCCCCCCCCTTCTCTTTGGCTCTCCCCCCCCTTCTCTTTGGCTCTCCCCCCCTTCTCTTTGGCTCTACCCCCTTCTCTTTGGCTCTCCCCCCCCTTCTCTTGTGCTCCCCCCCTTTGGCTCTCTCCCCCCCTCTTTGGCTCTCCCCCCCTTCTCTTTGGCTCCCCCCCCCTTTGGCCCTCTCCCCCCCTCTTTGGCCCTTCTCCCCCCCTCTCCTGCTCCCTCTCTGGCTCTGTCTTCACATCGCGGGACCCCGCCCGGCCACACCCCATCGCGGCGACACCCGACCACGCCCCTCGCGACGCCCGACCACGCCCCTCGTGACGCCCGGCCACGCCCCCATCGCAACTCTCCCGTCGGCCACAAACAGCTGTGCTAATTCAAAAATGTTTGTGGCAAAAAAGCATAACAATTTGCATGACCTATTCAAAATAAGAGATATATCATGCATGTAATTATTCACCATATAAAGTATGTGTTGCAGTAAACAATATATATTGATTATATATATATATACTAGTACTAAAGCCCGTGTACACGGGCCATTTTTTGCAGTACAGCGGTTCCACCCCTTGCACTCTCCCCCCTCTCTTTTGCTCTCTCTTCCCCCCTCTCTTTTGCTTTCTCTTCCCCCCTCTCTTTTGCTTTCTCTCCCCCCTCTCCTTTGCTTTCTCTCTCCCCTCTTTTGCTCTCTCTCTCCCCTCTTTTGCTCTCTCTCTCCCCTCTTTGGCTCTCTCCCTCCTTTCTTTTGCTCTCTCTCCCCCCTCTTTTGTTCTCTCCCCCCTCTTTTGTTCTCTCCCCCCTCTTTTGTTCTCTCCCGCCTCTTTGGCTCTCTCCCCCCCCCCCCTCTTTGGCTCTCCCCCCCCCCCCTCTTTGGCTCTCCCCCCCCCCCTCTTTGGCTCTCTCCCCTCTTTGGCTCTCTCCCCTCTTTTGCTCTCTCTCCTCTTTGGCTCTCTTTCTCCCCCCCCTTTGGCTCTCCCCCCCCCTTTGGCTCTCTCCCCCCCTTTGGCTCCCCCCCTTTTGGCTCTCTCCCCCGCCTTTGGCTCTCCCCCCCTTTGGCTCTCTCCCCCCTTTGGCTCTCTCCCCCCCCCTCTTTGGCTCTCTCCCCCCCCCTCTTTGGCTCTCTCCCCCCCTCTTTGGCTCTGCCCCCCCTCTTTGGCTCTGCCCCCCCCCCTCTTTGGCTCTCTCTCCCCCCTCTTTGTCTCTCTCCCCTCTTTTGCTCTCCTCTTTGGCTCTCTTTCCTCTTTGGTTCTCTCTCTTCCCCCTCTTTGGCTCCCCCCCCCCCTTTATCTCTCTCCCCCCCTTTGGCTCTCTCCCCCCCTCTTTGGCTCTCCCCTCCTCTTTGGTTCTCCCCCCCTTCTCTTTGGCTCTCCCCCCCTCCCCCCCATTCTCTTTGGCTCTCCCCCCCTTCTCTTTGGCTCTCCCCCCTTCTCTTTGGCTCTCCCCCCCCCTTCTCTTGTGCTCCCCCCCCTTTGGCTCTCTCCCCCCCTCTTTGGCTCTCTCCCCCCTTCTCTTTGGCTCCCCCCCTTCTCTTTGGCTCCCCCCCCCTTTGGCTCTCTCCCCCCCTCTTTGGCCCTTCTCCCCCCCTCTCCTGCTCCCTCTCTGGCTCTGTCTTCACATCGCGGGACCCCGCCCGACCACGCCCCATCGCGGCGACATCCGCCCGACCACGCCCCTCGTGACGCCCGGCCACGCCCCCATCGCAACGCTCCCGTCGGCCACAAACAGCTGTGAGGTCTGGGGAGCGTGTGGCCGCTTCTCACGCAGCAGACCTCACAGCTGTTGAGTAGCTTACCTCGCGCTCCCCAGACCTCACAGCTGTTTGTGTACCTCGCGCTCCCTATCTCAAGGCCAAGTGTGTTTGTCTCTACTGCGCATGACAGCTTCGGACAAACACACTTGGCCTTTTATAATATATATATATATATATATATATATATATATATATATATATATAATTATCTATTTAAAAACACTTAGAACATATTCCTCTATGTGAAATATTTAGAGTAATTACATAAACACTGTAGTAAATAAGAATATTGCAAAAATATGATTTTCATATTCCCCAAGTTCCAATGCATTCCTCATTCCCCAAGGTTTTCTTGGAATAGATGCCATGGGATCGGCGGGGTGTCTTTTCTTGAACCTCCAGGCAGAGGCAAAAGAAATATAGTACATCAAGCTTTACCCACATCTGCTTGGGTAATGTATATTTTACCCCGGTAACTAGGATTACTCAGATTTCTTACTTTACCCATAACATATATTAGACAGAAATGTCTAAATGTAGGAGGACACTCACAGGACTTGTATTGAAGTACAAAACAGTGCAATTTTATTTCCAAATACGTTTCACATTAATTTTTAATATCAACGTTTCGACCCATTTGTGGGCCTTCTTCAAGACAATTTACAATCTGGAAAAAATACAAAATATTCTATTGGAATCTAAGTGAACAATATAACATGCAGAATACTGAATATAAATTAAAAGATAAATGCAACAGTGACAGCCCTTCACCATAGAAAAGAGACACACAACTCATATCTGAGCTCAACTTATTAAAAATCAAAGAAGAAAGAAAGGGTGAGCTCTCACAAACTATTGTACCTATTAACAACTACCAATATTTAAATAACAACATTTAAAATCAATGTGAAACTTATTTGGATATAAAATTGCACTGTTTTGTATATATATTATATATATAATTTATATGTCTATATATGTATACATATGTATTTATGTGTTTATATGTCTGTAAATACACATATACACACATAAAAAACATGTGTATATATATATATATATATATATATATATATATATATGCTACAGGAAATAAATATATATATATATATATATATATATATATATATGCTACAGAAAATTATTACTGGGCTAAATGAAGCTGCACCCAGGTGGTAAATTGCCATAGAACAGGCTAACAATGGTATTGAGCCAGTTGTTAGTTCCTGTGAGTGTGCTTTTCTCTCTGTGTATTTAGTCTCCCTATGGGAAAAAGGGAAAACCAGACGTGGACTCCTTGCTCAGTGGGCTTAGAGAAATATTGCTACACCTTACTGACGAGGCCCAATGAAGGGCGAAACGATCGTCTGGGGTTGCTGTGTTCCTTGTTCATAGAGGAATTTCCTGGTATTGCAGTGCTGAACTGACAGTAATAGACGGCATCAGACTGATATACTACAGGAAAGTTCTACTCTGTGAAAAGCATTACTGGGCTAAAAAAAGTTGCACCCAGGTGGTAAATCACCATAAAACAGGCTAACAATGGTATTGAGACGGATGTTAGTTCCTGTGAGTGTGCTTCTCTCTATGTGTATTTAGTCTCCTTATGGGAAAAAGGGGAAACCAGACGTGGACTCCTTGCTCAATGTGCTTAGAGGAATATGGCTACACCTCACTGACGAGGCCCAATGAAAGCCAAAACCATCATCTGGGGTTGCTGTGTTCCTTGTTCAGAGAGGAATTTCCTGGTATTTCGGTGCTGGACTGACTGTAAAAGGTGGGATCAAACTGATATACTACAGGAAAGTTCTACTTTGTGAAAAGCATTACTGGGCTAAAAAGCTGCACCCAGGTGGTAAATCGCCATAGAACAGGCTTACAATGGTATTGAGCTGGTTGTTCGTTCCTGTGAGTGTGCTTCTCTCTCTGTGTGTGTGTGTATGTATATATATATATATATATATATATATATATATATATACATATATATACATATTTAGAATTATATCTATTTATATCTATGTCAAAGCTCTTTGCGGCCTTTCTTTTTCTAACATGTTATAACTTTTTAATACAATTTTGTTTTTAAATAATTTTTATTAAACATCGTTACTATGAGTGTTACTGTACTTTTAAATGCACAGTTAGTGCACCATTGATAATGTAGCCCTTGGTGTTCTACATTTTTGTTGAAATATAATTCTGAAACCTTGTCTGCCCGGGGCTTCTTAAATGTTGGCCAATTTGTAAACACAAAAACTAAGACACCTTATTTATTGTATTTATATAACACAATGCATCTCATATATTTTCCAATCTAATTAAATGTATATATATAAACAGATTGATAAAATATTTTCATTATAAGCACTAGAAATTAAGTCTAGCAGGTTTTATTTTTTTCTTCACTCTCTATTCTCATTTTAGCAAAGTAATCACACACGTTTCTTCAAGTTCACACAATGCTCTTAATCTTTGTCTTCAGCCAGTTTAATTATTAGAAAGTGTATGTTTTACTGACACCACACCTGCTTTTTCATAGCAATTACTTTATGCAAAGCTTAAAAGTTGTTGCTCCATTAGGTTAAAATTATTTTGCATTTACCCATATTCAGAACCATTTTATTTTGTATGATGTGCGAAGGGTTTTATCGCCCAGTGAAAGAATTTTATATAATAGACCTTATTTGTCCAGTAGCAATTTAGCTAATTATTTAAGTTCAAGGAGTCCATGCCATCTCCTATCCTGAAGCAAGACTGGTCTAATAAAAACAAATATTTTTTTTTTATATACATTTAGAATCAGTTGTTTGTGAAAGGATCTCACCGTGCATGTGTTTAATGATTTATTGAATAAAACGTAGGAAGAGCTTTGGCTGAATTGGAAACAACAACAATTCAAAGAGTAGGGACTGCAAACCTCATGAAGTATAGATTTTATGGCAGGTGGAAAAATACAACGCTTTGAAAGAAATGTATTGCTTTTGACTGTAAATGTAAAGCTTGAACCAACTAACTTAGTTTATGAGCAAAATAATGCAAATATTTTATTGATGTTTCACTATTGTCAAGTAAACTAAAATTTACTTAGGCCTAGATTTGGAGTTTGGCGGTAGCCGTGAAAACCAGCGTTAGAGGCTCCTAACGCTGGTTTTAGGCTACCGCCGGTATTTGGAGTCACTCAAAAAAGGGTCTAACGCTCACTTTTCAGCCGCGACTTTTCCATACCGCAGATCCCCTTACGTCATTTGCGTATCCTATCTTTTCAATGGGATTTTTCTAACTCTGGTATTTAGAGTCGTGGCTGAAGTGAGCGTTAGAAATCTAACGACAAAACTCCAGCCGCAGGAAAAAAGTCAGTAGTTAAGAGCTTTCTGGGCTAACGCCGGTTTATAAAGCTCTTAACTACTGTACTCTAAAGTACACTAACACCCATAAACTACCTATGTACCCCTAAACCGAGGTCCCCCCACATCGCCGCAACTCGATTAAATTTTTTTAACCCCTAATCTGCCGACCGCCAACTACGTTATCCTTATGTACCCCTAATCTGCCCCCCACAACGTCGCCGCCAGCTACCTACACTTATTAACCCCTAATCTGCCAACCGCAAAGCGCCGCCACCTACGTTATCCTTATGTACCCCTAATCTGCTGCCCCTAACACCGCCGACCCCTATATTATATTTATTAACCCCTAATCTGCCCCCCTCAACGTCGCCTCCACCTGCCTACACTTATTAACCCCTAATCTGCCGAGCGGACCGCACCGCTACTATAATAAAGTTATTAACCCCTAATCCGCCTCACTAACCCTATAATAAATAGTATTAACCCCTAATCTGCCCTCCCTAACATCGCCGACACCTAACTTCAATTATTAACCCCTAATCTGCCGACCGGAGCTCACCGCTATTCTAATAAATGGATTAACCCCTAAAGCTAAGTCTAACCCTAACACTAACACCCCCCTAAGTTAAATATAATTTTAATCTAACAAAATTAATTAACTCTTATTAAATAAATTATTCCTATTTAAAGGAAATACTTACCTGTAAAATAAATCCTAATATAGCTACAATATAAATTATAATTACATTGTAGCTATTTTAGGATTAATATTTATTTTACAGGCAACTTTGTAATTATTTTAACCATGTACAATAGCTATTAAATAGTTAAGAACTATTTAATAGTTGCCTAGTTAAAATAATTACAACATTACCTGTAAAATAAATCCTAACCTAAGTTACAATTAAACCTAACACTATACTATCATTAAATTAATTACATAAAATACCTAGAATTACCTACAATTAAACCTAACACTACACTATCAATAAATAAATTAAATACAATATCTACAAATAACTACAATGAAATAAACTAACTAAAGTACAAAAAATAAAAAAGAACTAAGTTACAAAAAATAAAAAAATATCTACAAACATAAGAAAAATATTACAACAATTTTAAACTAATTACACCTACTCTATCTGGAGCGGAGCGGCAGCATCCTGAAGACCTCCGACGCGGAACATCCATCCTGGCCGACGACTGAACGACGAATGACGGTTCCTTTAAATGACGTCATCCAAGATGGTGTCCCTCGAATTCCGATTGGCTGATAGGATTCTATCAGCCAATCGGAATTAAGGTAGGAAAAATCTGATTGGCTGATGGAATCAGCCAATCAGAATCAAGTTCAATCCGATTGGCTGATCCAATCAGCCAATCAGATTGAGCTCGCATTTTATTGGCTGATCGGAACAGCCAATAGAATGCGAGCTCAATCTGATTGGCTGATTGGATCAGCCAATCGGATTGAACTTGATTCTGATTGGCTGATTCCATCAGCCAATCAGATTTTTCCTACCTTAATTCCGATTGGCTGATAGAATCCTATCAGCCAATCGGAATTCGAGGGACTCCATCTTGGATGACGTCATTTAAAGGAACCGTCATTCGTCGTTCAGTCGTCGGCCAGGATGGATGTTCCGCGTCGGAGGTCTTCAGGATGCTGCTGCTCCGCTCCAGATGGATGTCGATAGAAGATGCTGCCTTGATGAAGACTTCAATCGGATGGAAGACCTCTTCTGCCCCACTTGGATGAAGACTTCAATTGGATGGAAGACCTCTTCTGCCCCGCTTGGATGAAGACTTCTACCGGATCATGGACATCTTCAGCCCCCCGCTTGGGCTTGGATCAGGACATCGGAGGAGCTCTTCAGGACGGATCGGTGAACCTGGTATGGTGAAGATAAGGTAGGAAGATCTTCAGGGGCTTAGTGTTAGGTTTATTTAAGGGGGGTTTGGGTTAAATTAGGGGTATGTGGGTGGTGGGTTGTAATGTTGGGGGGAGGGGTATTGTATGTTTTTTTTACAGGCAAAAGAGCTGAACTTCTTGGGGCATGCCCCGCAAAGGGCCCTGTTCAGGGCTGGTAAGGTAAAAGAGCTTTTAACTTTAGTAATTTAGAATAGGGTAGGGCATTTTTTATTTTGGGGGGCTTTGTTGTTTTATTAGGGGGCTTAGAGTAGGTGTAATTAGTTTAAAATTGTTGTAATATTTTTCTTATGTTTGTAGATCTTTTTTTATTAATTAATTTTTATTTTTTGTACTTTAGTTAGTTTATTTCATTGTAGTTATTTGTAGATATTGTATTTAATTTATTTATTGATAAGGTAGTGTTAGGTTTAATTGTAGGTAATTGTAGGTATTTTATTTAATTAATTTAATGATAGTATAGTGTTAGGTTTAATTGTAACTTAGGTTAGGATTTATTTTACAGGTAATGTTGTAATTATTTTAACTAGGTAACTATTAAATAGTTCTTAACTATTTAATAGCTATTGTACAGTTTAAAATTGTTGTAATATTTTTCTTATGTTTGTAGATCTTTTTTTATTAATTAATTTTTATTTTTTGTACTTTAGTTAGTTTATTTCATTGTAGTTATTTGTAGATATTGTATTTAATTTATTTATTGATAGTGTAGTGTTAGGTTTAATTGTAGGTAATTGTAGGTATTTTATTTAATTAATTTAATGATAGTATAGTGTTAGGTTTAATTGTAACTTAGGTTAGGATTTATTTTACAGGTAATGTTGTAATTATTTTAACTAGGTAACTATTAAATAGTTCTTAACTATTTAATAGCTATTGTACATGGTTAAAATAATTACAAAGTTGCCTGTAAAATAAATATTAATCCTAAAATAGCTACAATGTAATTATAATTTATATTGTAGCTATATTAGGGTTTATTTTACAGGTAAGTATTTAGCTTTAAATAGGAATAATTTATTTAATAAGAGTTAATTAATTTCGTTAGATTAAAATTATATTAGTGTTAGTGTTAGGGTTAGACTTAGCTTTAGGGGTTAATACATTTATTAGAATAGCGGTGAGCTCTAGTCGGCAGATTAGGGGTTAATAATTGAAGTTAGGTGTCGGCGATGTTAGGGAGGGCAGATAAGGGGTTAATACTATTTATTATAGGGTTAGTGAGGCGGATTAGGGGTTAATAAATATAATATAGGGGTCGGCGATGTTAGGGCAGCAGATTAGGGGTACATAGGGATAATGTAAGTTGCGGCGGTTTACGGAGCGGCAGATTAAGGGTTAATAATAATATGCAGGGGTCAGCGATAGCGGGGGGCGGCAGATTAGGGGTTAATAAGTGTAAGGTTAGGGGTGTTTAGACTCGGGGTACATGTTAGAGTGTTAGGTGCAGACGTAGGAAGTGTTTCCGCATAGCAAACAATGGGGCTGCGTTAGGAGCTGAACGCAGCTTTTTTTGCAGGTGTTAGGTTTTTTTTCAGCTCAAACAGCCCCATTGTTTTCTATGGGGGAATCGTGCACGAGCACGTTTTTGAGGCTGGCCGCTTGCGTAAGCAACTCTGGTATTGAGAGTTGAAGCTGCGTTAAAAATGCTCTACGCTCCTTTTTTGGAGCCTAACGCAGCCTTTATATGGACTCTCAATACCAGAGTTATTTTTATGGTGCGGCCAGAAAAAAGCCGGCGTTAGCTACGCGGGTCCTTACCGACAAAACTCCAAATCTAGGCCTTAGAATGTTGTCATACTCATCTAGTCAATATTTGCCCTGCAAGTTGATTATGATGTAGCTTTTATAACAGAACATTTTAATAACATACTGAATATATAATTGTAAATATATTTTTTTCATTAAGAGTAATTAA
Organism: Bombina bombina; assembly: GCF_027579735.1. Classification (NCBI taxonomy): domain Eukaryota; kingdom Metazoa; phylum Chordata; class Amphibia; order Anura; family Bombinatoridae; genus Bombina; species Bombina bombina. The sequence continues at coordinate 477,205,845 of NC_069502.1, read as the reverse complement.
TGATTTATGAAAATAAAGAACTGTTTAGGTTTGATTATGCATGCCATCTACTTTAAAGGGACATACAAAAATTACATTATGTTTTTAAAATGTGTGTATTTTAATAAAAAAAAGTATGCTTACATTAGAAACATTACCTAGTTGGTCTCCTAAAAAGCACAACTGCACTCTAAATGTATCACCTCAGATTGGCTGCAGGCGAGCTTAGGGTCAATCAATACCTAATAATCTATTGGACTAGCATAAAGATTGGCTGCCGACAAGCTTAGGGTCAATCAATACCTAATAATCTATTGGACTAGCATAAAGATTGGCTGCCGGCAAGTTTAGGGTCAATCAATACCTAATAATCTATTGGACTAGCATAAAGATTGGCTGCCGGCAAGTTTAGGGTCAATCAATACCTAATAATCTATTGGACTAGCATAAAGATTGGCTGCCGGCAATCTTAGGGTCAATCAATACCTAATAATCTATTGGACTAGCATAAAGATTGGTTGCCAGCAAGCTTAGGGTCAATCAATACCTAATAATCTATTGGACTAGCATAAACACAGGGCTCCATTTAAGAAGCACCAGAGGTGGAAAATGACAGACAACTCTGAAACTCTCCGCCTTTTATCACGGCTAGCAGGCAGCAATATGCTGCCACATTTAACCTTGTGCAATGTTGCCCTCTGCTTGCACGGACAATCGTGCCTAATCAGGGGCTGTCAATCACCCTAGTCAGACAAGTCTGGGGGGATTGTTAACTGCCAGATCAGAGCTGTTGTATAGGTTAGGAAGCAGCACTCTTATGTCTGCTGGTTCTTAACTATCAGTGGCAGGCTTACTCATGCATTCACAGCTTGTTACCTTTTTACTATATATGAAAGACAAGCACCAACTTGAGATGCTTTTGTTGTTGAGTAACCAATTTAAAAATAAAGTGCAGAGCATGTATGCGAAAAACAACTCTGCTGCACATGTTGCCACCCATCGGGTGTTCAGGGAATGTCTGCAGGCATGAGGGCATTTAGTGGAAACAATGGACAGTGGCAACTGGTCCACCAGTTTCAGTCAGGATAATGGCCATCCTGCTTCCCAAAATGTATCATTATTATTATTTTAATTTATATAATTTTTCAGTATATTAATTTTCATATTACTCTTAAAAGGAAGTGCGTTTTTATTTTAATTTTTCTAAATGTATTTCTACATCCTTACATTGTCATTGCCTCCTCAATATGACACTCATGTTTTTAATTCTTTCACTCTTTGGGCTAGATTACAAGTAGAATGATATTTTGCACTCCTACTCATGCATTAACTCCGCTAGAAGTAAGCTTTTTCTGTGCTTTGGGTTGTGTGCATATTGCAAATTAAAAGTAAAACTTTTTCGCACGAGCGCTAACCCGTTTCGTGCAAAAAGCCTAACTTAGAATATCGCAACCACGTTAACATTACCACTAGAATATGGAGAGTGAAAAGTGTAAAAAAAAAAAACCCACCTAACACTGATACTTGCATTTAACCAATTGCTCTAATCCGATATGAAATAAAAATATTTTTCATTCCAATGTTCTTCACATAGCAAAATATGTTCTGTTTATTCTTAAATACATATTTATATATATATATATATATATATATATATATATATATATATATACAGTATATATAGTTGATGTTTTTTTTTAAATATTTATCTATATATATATATATATATATATATATATACACACACATACATACGTACATACATATATGGAGTAAAAAGTATAGCAAAGGATTCAGAAATCCTTCAACGCTTAGTAGCCGGTTTAATAAATCCAAATGTAGTTATACACACCGTTTGTAATGGCTGTACGCCAGCATCCAAGGTTTTTCGCGCATGGGCACATGCGCTTCCTCAGAAATATATATAAATATATATAAATATATATATATATATATTTATATATATATATATATATATATACATATACCTGTATATAAAATATACATATATATATATATATATATATATATATATATTTATTTTTATCTGATGAGTGCAAAGAGCCGCAATAGACCCCTTTTCGCTTGCAACAGTTAGAGCACCATTCGTAATGTAGCCCTTTATGGGCAATTACTAAACTGTCCTGTATTAGTATTATTTTCGGTCCCTTCAATCTACACTTATCAAAATTACTTGGGCAGTTGTGGTCCATACTACCATGACAAAAAGAGGGAAAATACAACATCTACCAGCACCTATGTTAGTTTTAACTATCTAATCAGAGAAGATGTTTGCAAGAAATATTTTAATGCATTTAAAACTAAGCACAGTAATTATAACTTTTTTGTTTGTTTGTTTTTTTAAACTGCATGCCTGCCATTTTTAATTATTCCTTAACCCTTTATCTTCCAGAGTGGGTTCCAATGCATTGCTCAGGAAAATGTTTCAACATTCACGGTCAGCAAAGAAGTTTGAGCAACAATCAAAGCAAATTTCAATGTATTTAAAAGGATATCTAACTGATTGGATCTTAAATGTTTCAAAATACACAAATCTGCTAAATTAAAAAAAAAATGCATTAAATATCTGCTTAAAGGGACATTATACACTCATTTTTTCTTTGCATAAATGTTTTGTAGATTATCTATTTATATAGCCCATAAAGGTTTTTTTTTAAAATGTATAGTTTTGCTTATTTTTAAATATCATTGCTCTGATTTTCAGACACCTAACCAAGCCCCAAAGTTTTATGAGAATACCGTCAGCTACCTTCTCCAGCTTGCTCCTGTTTGTGTAAAGGGTCTTTTCATATGCAAAAGAAGGGGGGGTTCTTATCTCCCACTTGCAGTGGGCCTTCCAACTATCTTTTCAACAGAGCTAAACTGAGAGCTTCTAAGTAAGTTTTTAAACAGTTTTATACTGGATTTTTATATTCTTTATAGTAATGTCTATTACATGCAGTTATATGAAAATGAGTGTATACTGTCCCTTTAAAGTCTGCAGCCTGCAGGAGCTTGAAATGGACAGTAACCAAAACACATGATATTTTTTTTCCGTTAACAAAACTACTTGTTTCTCAATTTAATACAATAATATTTTATTTTAACAATTATGTTTATTTATGCCACACACTATTGTGTGATATTTACAATTTCTGTATTATACCACATTTTTTTCCCAGCAACATCCATTTTTACCTAGCAGCATCAACCTGGGTCATGTAATCAGCTACAAAACAGTTGCACAAAATGTTATAAAGAGCTTAGTCTAAGCAATTTTTTCCCTAAAAGGAATGGTGACTTCTTTCATTTTATAATTTATTTTCACATTCTTATGTTCACTTTGCTCTACTTCAGTTTCTGTCAAAATTCATGGTAAACCTATCCTGGAGTCTCCCTTTAAGCTGTCTTGGCAAGCTTTGTGTTTCATCTTTAATTATGTTAAATTATTTTTTAGCTCAGCCTTCAGGTTACGAAATGTCTTCCCAGATCATCTGGTTCTCCATGGACTCTACAGTTTAAATGCTGTGCTACCATTTTTTATGCTCATTTTTGCTAACTACAACGTATTCGATAAGAATGCAAAGAACCAGATTATATATGTGAAGACCTTGGGCTTGGGGTTCCCAGGTGCTTTATCAATATAGCTCATTTTATTTCCCCTATGTGTATTAGATGTGTGCAGTCAAATGTACCAGTAGTGTGTAAAAGAGTATGTGTAAATGTTACATGAGTGATATCTGAATGTGCATGGGTTAAGTGTAGGGGATTATTTTTAATTTAAAATGTATTTAAGTAAACATTGCCACTATTGGGCTAGATTATAAGTGATGGGCAAACTATTTTGCACAAGCGATATCGTCTTTTTGCGAGCTATTTTCATTGTGCTGATATTACCAGTTGAGCGAAATTGCTATTGCGCTAGCACAATCACCATTTATTCTTCAATCCTTACCGTGATCTCAGAACTGGGGTTAATTGTTTTCCAAAACAACAAAGTTTCATAAAAAACATCAAAAATACATTACAATGTAAACTTACACTCATATTAACACTGTCTAATAAAAAATGTTTTAAAACAACATATTGCACACAAAGGTTATAAGGGCTCAAAAATATGAGATCTCGGGTGAAAAAAAAGCTGCCAAAGTACGTTTATATAGAGATACATACATATACATCGCTTAAGATGTATTTATATGTATACAGTACATGTGTGTAATAGGGGATAAGCCTGCCCAGAGGGCAGTCTATGTTTAAAAACTACAACAAAAATAAAAAAAGTAAAATTACAGAAAAAAATAAGGTATTTAAAATAAAAAAAATTAAACCTAAACTAATACCCCTATAAAAATAAAAATTCTCCCCAAAATAAAAACACCCCCTAATCTAATGCTAAACTACCAATAGCCCTTAAAAGGGCCTTTTGTAAGACATTGCTCTAAGTTAAACAGCTCTTTTACTTTAAAAAACCTACTAAATCCCCCCTAAAAGTAAAAAAACTCCACCCACCAAACCCCCCAAAATAAAAAAAAACTAACACTAAAAAACTAAACTACCCATTGCCCCTAAAGGGGCACTTGTATTGGCATTGCCCTTAAAAGTGCATTCAGCTCTTTTACTAACCTTAAAAGGGCAATCGGCTCTTTTTCAAGCCCCAAAAAACCCTAATCTAAAAAAAAACACCCCAAAAATTTAAATTAAAAAGCATAAACCTAAGCCCCAAATAGGTACTCACTGTTCCTGAAGTCTGACGGAGGTCTTCTTCCAGAAGGATCCATCATCTTCTATCTTCATCCGGAGTAGAGGCGGCATGGAGTGGAGGTGTGGAGATGTGTTCCCGATGCATGGATCTTCAGTGGCGGTTCTTAAAGGAGGTGGTTCTCGGCTGCGTTCCTCTGCGGCATGGAGGCTCCATTTCATCTGATATCCGTCGTAGACTGAAAATAAAAATTCCCCCCAAAATAAAAACACCCCCTAATCTAATACTAAACTACCAATAGCCCTTAAAAGGGCCTTTTATAGGGCATTGCCCTAAGTCAAACAGCTCTTTTACTTTTAAAAAATACTAAATCCCCCCTAACAGTAAAAAAACCCACACACCAACCCCCCCCAAAAAAAAACTAAAAAAAAACTAGTATCGCGGTATTTGTGGTACCTTACATTGCATGTTTTTAAAAACATATTGCACACAAAAGTTATAAGGGCTCAAAGATATGAGATCTCGGGTGAAAAAAAGCTGCCAAAGTACGTTTATATAGAGATACATACATATACATCACTAAGGATGTATTTATATGTATACAGTGTATACAGTGTATATATATATATATATATATATATGTATATATTAATGTATTTATATGTGTACTAGGCGATAAGCCTGCCCAGAGGGCAGTCTATGTTTAAAAACTGCAACCCCCCAAGCTAAAGTTACAAAAAATAAAAAAAGTAAAATTACAGAAAAAAATAAGGTATCCAAAATAAAAAAAATAAACCTAAACTAATACCCCTATAAAAATAAAAATTCCTCCCAAAATAAAAACACCCCCTAATTTAATACTAAACTACCAATAGCCCTTAAAAGGGACTCTCTTACTTTTAAAAATACTAAATCCCCCCTAACATTAAAAAAACCCACCCACCAAACCCCCCAAAATAAAAAAAACAACACTAAAATAACTAAACTACCCATTGCCCCTAAAGGGGCATTTGTATGGGCATTGCCTTTAATAGGGCATTCATCTCTTTTACTACCCTTAAAAGGGCAATTAGCTCTTTTTCAAGCCTAAAAAACCCCTAATCTAAAAAACCCAAAAATTTAAATTAAAAAGCCTAAACCTAAGCCCCACATAGGTACTCACTGTTCCTGAAGTTCGACGGAGGTCTTCTTCCAGAAGGATCCATCTTCTTCTATCATCCATAGTAGAGGCGGCGTGCAGTGGAGGTGCAGAGCTGTGTTCCGGATGCCTGGATCCTCAGTGGCGGTTCTCAATGGCGGCGTTCCTCGGCGGCATGGAGGCTTCACTTCATCCGATGTCCGTCATAGACTGTAAATAAAATTTCCCCCAAATAAAAACACCCCCTAATCCAATACTAAACTACTAATAGCCCTTAAAAGGGACTTTTGTAGGGCATTGACCTAAGTTAAACAGCTCTTTTACTTTAAAAAAAAATACTAAATCTCCCCTAACAGGAAAAAAAAACACCCACCAAACCCCCCAAAATAAAAATAAAAATAACACTAAAAAAACTAGTATTGCGGTATTTGCGGTACCTTGCATTCAGTTGAATGCAAGGTACCGCAATCAATTTGGGGTACCTTGCATTTCTATTGGCTGACATTTTGAAATCAGCCAATAGGATTAGAGCTACTGGAATCCTATTGGCTGTTCAAATCAGCCAATAAGATTTCAGTAGCTCTTATCCTATTAGCTGATTTAAAAATGTCAGCCAATAGGAATGCAAGGTACCCCAATATATATGGGAAGGAAAATCGCATGAAAAGGAGCTTTCACGCCGCCGAGGACTGCCACCATTGAGGACCACCGCTGTTGAGGACTGCCACTGAGGATCCAGGCCTCGGGAACACAGCTCTGCACCTCCGCTCCGCCTTCACTCCGGATGAAGATAGATGATGATGGATCAGTCTGTAGGAAAACCTTCTCTGCCAGACTTCAGGAACAATAAATACCTATTTGGGGCTTAGGTTAAGGCTTTTGTTTTTAATTTTATGGGTGTTTTTTTTAGATTAGGGTTTTTCTTTTACAAAGATAGGACGAGTCCACGGATTTCATCCTTACGTTTGGGATATTAACCTCCTGCTAACAGGAAGTGGCAAAGAGCACCACAGCAGAGCTGTATATATAGCCCCTCCCTTCCCCTCCACCCTCAGTCATTCTCTTTGCCTGTGTTATAATAGGAAGACATGGTAAAGTGAGGTGTTAGTTTTAGTTTCTTCAATCAAGAAGTTTTTTTATTTTAAATGGTACCGGTGCGTACTATTTTCCTCAGGGGGATATGGAAGAAGGTTTCTGCCCTGAGGTTTGATGATCTTAGCATTTGTAACTAATATCCACGCTGGTTCCCACAAGTCTTCTGAAGGTAACCATGAGACATCTTCAGTGTGGAGACCGGTTTCATGCTAGACGCAGCATTAAGGTATGTGCAGCCTTTTTTTCTGAGGAGACAGAACTGGCTGGCATTATTTCCCTGTATGGGAATGGGGTAAGCAGTAAAACCTATTTTAATAAGAGGGGTGTTACTGGAGTCCCTATATTATATTTATCATTAGTTGATATTTGGGCATTATGTGACATGGGAGACAATATAAAAAACAATGTTTTATGTTTTTTATTTTTGGAACTTAAAACTTATTGGTTTTATGCTTGAGGGTTGTAATTGTGTGTGTATTTTTACTTTATTGCAAAACTGCATTTCCATGCGGTGTTGTTTGGGCCTACTCCGACTTTTGACCTTAAGGGGCGGAGCCTATTTTGGTGCACTTCCTTCAGGCTTAGCAGCAGCAAACAGTAACTCCGTGGCTCCTGGACTGTGTAGCTGGTGTGAAGGGTTGGAAACTTGATTTGAAGTACCCTGGGTGCAGAGGGTATTTTTATCTATCTTTTGACTACATGTTGATATAAGTACTTCTAAAGCCTTATTTCTGCCCTTGCTTCTGGGTGCAGTAATTTTTGGATTAACCAACGATATTAAGTCAAATTTGGGAATAATTTAACGTTTTTGTGCATTTTGGAAAAATTGTTCACTTTTTCTTCTCTTAAAGGCACAGTACACGTTTTTTCTAATGTTTATTTTATGCTATAAATAAGTGTTTAAACGACTTTTGTGGTATTACTAGTCTGTTCAACATGTCTGATATTGAGGTTTCTCATTGTTCTTTGTGTTTAGAAGCTATTGTGCAACCCCCTCTAACATTGTGTAACTTTTGTAGTGAAAGGGCTTTACAATGTAAAAAGCATATTTTAAATAAAGTAAGTGTGCCTAAGGATGATTCTCAGTCTGAAGAGAATCAGGATATGCCATCCAATTCTCCACAAGTGTCACAACCTTTAATGCCCACATAAGGGACACCTAGTATTTCTAGTGCGTCTAATTCTTTTACTCTGCAGGAGATGGCTGCAGTTATGTCAACTACCCTTACAGAGGTATTGTCTAAATTACCAGTGTTGCAGGGTAAACGCAGTAGGTCAAGTATTAATGTAAATACTGAATCCTCTGATGCTTTATTAGCTATTTCCGATGTTCCCTCACAGGGCTCTGAGTTGGGGATCAGGGAATTACTGTCTGAGGGTGAAATTTCTGATTCAGGGAATGTTTTGCCTCAGACAGATTCGGATGCTATGTCATTTAAATTTAAGCTTGAACACCTCCGCCTGTTGCTTAGGGAGGTATTAGCGACTCTGGATGATTGTGATCCTATTGTGATTCCTCCAGAGAAATTGTGTAAAATGGATAAATATTTGGAAGCTCCTACTTACACTGATGGTTTTCCGGTTCCTAAGAGATTTTCAGAAATTATTAGTAAGGAATGGGATAGACCAGGTATACAGTTTTCTCCCTCTCCTAATTTTAAGAAAATGTTTCCTATATCAGATACCATTCGGGACTCATGGCAAACGGTCCCTAAGGTAGAGGGAGCTATATCTTCCCTCGCTAAGCGTACTACTATACCCATTGAGGATAGTTGTGCTTTCAAGGACCCTATGGATAAGAAATTAGAGGGTTTACTAAAGAAATTATTTGTTAATCAGGGATTTTTTTTACAACCTACGGCTTGCATTGTTCCAGTAACTACTGCAGCAGCTTTTTGGTTTGACGCTCTTGAAGAGTCTCTTAAGGTTGAGACTCCATTACATGACATTCTAGATAGAATTAAGGCTCTTAAGCTAGCTAATTCTTCTATTACTGATGCCGCTTTTCAAATTGCTAAATTAGCGTTAAAAAATGCAGGATTTGCTATTTTAGCACGTAGAGCATTGTGGCTCAAATCTTGGTCTGCTGATGTGTCATCAAAACATAAGCTTTTAGCTATTCCCTTTAAAGGTAAGACCCTTTTTGGGCCAGAATTGAAGGAGATCATTTCTGATATTACAGGAGGTAAGGGCCATGCCCTACCTCAGGATAGGTCTGTTAAAATGAGGGGTAAACAGAATAATTTTCGTTCCTTTCAGAACTTTAAAGGAGGACCCCCCACTTCTTCTTCCACAAAGCAGGAAGGGAATTGTTCACAATCTATGTCAGTCTGGAGACCCAATCAGAACTGGAATAAGGGTAAACAATCCAAAAAACCCACTGCTGGTCCTAAGACATCATGAAGGGGTGGCCCCGATCCGAGACCAGATCTAGTAGGGGGCAGACTTTCTTTCTTTGCTCAGGCTTGGGCAAGAGATGTTCAGGATTCCTGGGCACTAGAAATAGTGACCCACGGTTATCAATTGGAATCCAAGGATTTTCTCCCAAGAGGGAGATTTCATCTTTCAAAATTATCTGCAAACCAGATAAAGAGAGAGGCGTTCTTACACTGTGTAAAAGACCTTTTTACTATGGGAGTAATCTGTCCTGTTCCAAAATTGGAACAGGGACAGGGGTTTTACTCAAACCTATTTGTGGTCCCCAAAATAGAGGGAACATTCAGACCCATTTTGGACCTCAAGTGTCTAAACAAATTTCTAAGAGTTCCATCATTCAAGATGGAGACAATTCGAATGATTTTGCCAATGATCCAGGAGGGTCAATATATGACTACCGTGGATTTGAAGGATGCTTACCTTCATATTCCAATCCACAAAGATCATCATCAGTTTCTAAGGTTTGCCTTCTTGGACAAACATCAGTTTGTGGTTCTTCCTTTCGGGTTGGCCACAGCACCCAGCATCTTCACAAAGGTTCTAGGGTCTCTTTTGGCGGTTCTCAGACCGCAATGGATAGCGGTGGCGCCTTATCTGGATGATATTCTGATTCAGGCGTCAACATATCATCTGACAAAATCTCACATGGACACAGTGTTGTCTTTTCTGAGAACTCATGGCTGGAAGGTGAATATAGGGAAGAGTTCACTTGTTCCACAGACAAGGGTTCCTTTCTTGGGAACTCTGATAGACTCGGTAGCCATGAAAGTATTTCTGACGGAGGTCAGAAAATCAAAGATTTTGAATACTTGCCGAGCACTTCTGTCCCTTCCTCGGCCATCAGTGGCTCTGTGTATGGAGGTAATTGGATTATTGGTAGCGGCAATGGACATTGTTCCGTTTGCTCGCTTTCATCTCAGACCACTGCAACTATGCATGCTCGGTCAGTGGAATGGGGATTATGCGGATTTATCTCCAAAGATAATTCTGGATCAAAAGACCAGAAACTCTCTTCTTTGGTGGTTGTTGCCGGATCATCTGTCCCAGGTGACTTGTTTCCGCAGACCCTCGTGGGTGATAGTGACAACAGATGCCAGCCTTCTGGGCTGGGGTGCAATTTGGAATTCCCTGAAGGCTCAGGGTGTTTGGGCTCAAGTGGAGTCTCTACTTCCAATCAATATTTTGGAACTGAGGGCAATATTCAATGCACTTCAGGCATGGCCTCAGTTGACTTTGGCCAAATTCATCAGATTCCAGTCGGACAACATAACGAATGTGGCATATGTCAATCATCAGGGGGGAACAAGGAGTTACTTAGCGATGATAGAAGTATCCAAGATAATCAGTTGGGCAGAGGCCCACTCTTGTCATCTGTCAGCGATCTACATCCCAGAGGTAGAGAACTGGGAAGCATTTTCTAAGTCGACAGACTTTTCATCCGGGAGAGTGGGAACTTCACCCGGAGGTATTTGTCTCATTGATTCTCAGATGGGACAGACCGGAATAGGATTTGATGGCATCTCGTCTGAATGCCAAGCTTCCAAGATACGGATCCCGGTTAAGGGATCCTCAGGCCGAACTGAAAGATGCCTTGGCAGTACCTTGGTTGTTCAGCCTAGCTTATGTGTTTCCGCTGTTTCCTCTCCTCCCACGCGTGATTGCTCGAATCAAACAGGAGAGAGCTTCAGTGATCCTGATAGTACCTGCGTGGCCACGCAGGACTTGGTATGCGGATCTAGTGGACATGTCCTCTCTGCCACCATGGAAACTTCCGTTGAGACAGGACCTTCTCATTCAAGGTCCTTTCCAACATCCAAATCTAATTTCTCTGCAACTGACTGCATGGAGATTGAACGCTTGATTTTATCGAAGCGAGGATTCTCTAATTATTATTATTCTTTATTTATAAAGCGCCAACAGATTCCGCAGCGCTGCCCATGGGTACAAGGATAACAGTACAGTGGAGAAACAATACGATAAGACACAACATTTTACAGACAAATACAGGGGGAATTGAGGGCCCCTGTTTCCGGGGGAACTTACAATCTAGATGGGTAGGAGGATTGGAAACAGGAGGTGGGGACTGCAGAAGTGAGAATGATATTAGTGAGGAGATAGAGGGCAACTGTTAGTTAATTGGTTAGTTTGTTAATAAGTCGGGTGATAAGCTTCACTGAACAGAAAGGTCTTTAGGGAACGTTTAAAGGAGGAGAGGTTAGGGGCAAGTCTGACATCTCGAGGAAGTGCGTTCCAGAAGGTTGGTGCCGCATGAGAGAAGTCCTGTAGTCTAGAATGAGAGGAGGTGATGGTAGAGGATGCAAGAAGCAGGTCGTTGTTGGATCTTAGGGGACGGGCAGGAGTATATTTGTTGATGAGTGAGGACAGGTAGGGTGGGGCAGCATTGGTGAGGGCTTTTGTAGGTCAGGGTTAGAATTTTGAATTTAACTCTGTTGTGAATGGGGAGCCAGTGAAGGGACTCACAGAGAGGTGCAGCAGAAACAGAGCGTCGAGAGAGGTGGATTAGTCTGGCATATGCATTTAGGATGGATTGGAGGGGAGAGAGGCGGGAGAGAGGGAGGCCAGTTAGTAAGTTGTTACAGTAGTCAAGTCGGGAAATTACCAGGGAGTAGATGAGCTGTTTGGTAGTTTCAGCACTCAGAAATGGGCGAATTTTGGAGATATTGCATAGGTGGTTGCGGCAGGATGAAGAGAGCAGTTGGATGTGGGGAATGAAGGACAGATTTGAGTCAAGCGTGACTCCGAGGCAGCGGACTTGGGGTGATGGGGAGATAGTGGTGCTGCCAACAGTGATAGAAAAATTAGAGACTGGAGTGGAGCTAGAGGGGGAATTAGAAGTAGTTCGGTCTTGGACATATTTATTTTTAGGTGGTGAGAGGTCATCCAGGAGGAAATGCCAGATAAGCAGTCGCTGATGTGAGAGTTGACAGAAGGAGAGAGTGCAGGGGTGGAAAGGTAGATCTGGGTATCATCAGCATAGAGGTGATAGCTGAAGCCATAGCTGTTGACAAGTTTACCCAGTGAAGAAGTGTAAATAGAGAAGAGTAGAGGACCCAGGACAGAGCCTTCAGGTACTCCAACAGACAGGGGCAATAGAGAGGAGGAGTCACCAGCAAAAGAGACTGAGAAGGATCTGTTAGAGAGATAAGAGTAAATCCAGGAGAGGGCAGTGTCACAGAGACCAAGAGAACTGAGAGACTGTAGGAAAGGGGATGCTTAGAGACTGTAGGAGAAGGGGATGGTCAACAGTGTCAAAGGCAGCAGATAGGTCAAGTAAGATGAGTATAGAGTAGTAGCCTTTGTTTTTAGCAGAAAGGAGATCATTAGTAACCTTGGTGAGGGCAGTTTCAGTTGAGTGTTGGGGACGGAAGCCAGATTGCAGGGGGTCGAGCAATGAGTTGGAGGACAGGAAGTGGGTTAGGCGATTGAAAACTAGTTTTTCAAGGAGTTTTGAAGCTAGTGGGAGCAGTGATATAGGGCGGTAGTTTGCAGGGGAGTTAGGGTCGAGGGAGAGTTTTTTGAGGATGGGAGTGACCTTTGCATGTTTGAAGGAGGCAGGGAATGAGCCGGTAGAAAGGGATAGGTTAAATATGTGAGTAAGAGCTGGAGTGAGGGTGGTAGACAGAGGAGGGATTAGATGTGAAGGAATAGGGTCAAGTGGGCAGGTAGTGAGGTGTGAGGAAGACAAAAGGGAAGCCACTTCACGCTCAGTGGTTGGGAGGAGGGTGCAGAGAGTGGCAGAGGGGGTGACTGGGAGCGGAGTTTGGAGATTGCAGGTTTGTGTTGGGATGTTTCCTCGGATTGCAAGTGTTTTATTGAGAAAATAGTCAGCAAGGTCTTGAGCACTGAATGCAGATGAGGGGTGTGGTGCAGGTGGGTAGAGGAGAGAGTTGAAAATAGAGAAGAGTCTTTTAGGGTTTGAGGAGTGAGTGGATATAAGAGAGGAGAAGTAGGTTTGCTTAGCTAAGTGAAGGGCAGAGGTGTAAGAGTAGAGAATGAACTTATAGTGCATGAAATCATGTTCAGAGCGGGATTTCCTCCAGGGACGCTCAGCAGTGCAGGAGCATTTTTGTAGGTGATGCGTTTGTTGGGAGTGCCAGGGTTGGAGCTGACGACGTGGGGCTTTGCGAGGTTGGGGTGGAGCGAGAGTGTCAAGTGCAGCAGAGAGAGTATTGTTATAGTGGGTTATAGCAAGGTTCAGGGCAGGATATCGTGGAAGTGTGGGGGAGGCGTAGTTGAATAAGATTGGAGAGTTGGGGAGCGTCCACAGTGTACAGATTTCTGCTGGTGCGGGGGCGAGAGGGGAAAGTAGGTTTAGTATCTATATTAGGATTAAAGGTGAGCAGATAGTGGTCTGAGATGGGAAATGGGAGACATGCAACATTAAAGAGAGAGCAGAGATAGGAGAATTCAGTTATCAATACTTTGATACAGGCTAGAAAGCCTGTCACTAGAAAAATCTATCATAAGATATAGCGTAAATATCTTTATTGGTGTGAATCCAAGGATTACTCATGGAGTAAAGTTAGGATTCCTAGGATTTTGTCTTTTCTCCAAGAAGGATTGGAGAAAGGGTTATCAGCAAGTTCCTTTCAGCTTTGTCAATTCTGTTTCACAAACGTTTGGCAAATGTATCAGATGTTCAGTCTTTTTGTCGGGCTCTATCTAGAATTAAGCCTGTATTTAGACCTATTACTTCTCCCTGGAGTTTGAATTTAGTTCTTCGAGTTCTGCAAGGGGTTCCGTTTGAACCTATGCATTCCATAGATATTAAACTATTATATTGGAAAGTTCTGTTTTCGGTTGCTATTTCTTCTGCTCAAAGAGTTTCTGAGCTTTCAGAATTACAGTGTGATTCGCCTTATCTCATATTTCATTCTGATAAGGTGGTTTTACGTACCAAACCTGGGTTCCTTCCTAAGGTTGTTTCGAATAAGAATATTAATCAGGAAATTGTTGTTCCTTCCTTGTGTCCTAATCCTTCTTCTAAGAAGGAGCGTCTGTTACATAACTTGGACGTGGTCCGTGCCTTAAAGTTTTATTTACAGGCAACTAAGGATTTCCGTCAATCATCTTCATTATTCATTGTTTATTCTGGAAAGCGTAGGGGTCAGAAAGCTACGGATACCTCTCTTTCTTTTGGCTGAGAAGTATCATCTGCCTGGCATATGAGACTGCTGGACAGCAGCCTCCTGGAAGAATTATGGCTCATTCTACTAGGGCTGTGGCTTCCACATGGGCTTTTAAAAATGATGCATCTGTTGAACAGATTTGTAAGGCTGCGACTTGGTCATCCCTTCACACTTTTACCAAATTTTACAAATTTGATACTTTTGCTTCTTCTGAGGCTATCTTTGGGAGAAAGGTTCTTCAAGCAGTGGTGCCTTCCCTTTAGGTTCCTGTCTTGTCCCTCCCTTTCATCCGTGTCCTATTGCTTTGCTATTGGTTTCCCACAAGTAAGGATGAAATCCATGGACTCGTCATATCTTTGTAAAAGAAAACTCCATTTATGCTTACCTGATAAATTACTTTCTTTTACGATATGACGAGTCCACGGCCCACCCTGTTCTTTTTAAGACAGTTTTTCTTTATATTTTTTGTAAACTTCAGTCACCTCTGCACCTTTTTAGCCTTTCATTTTCTCCTCCTATACCTTCAGCCGAATGACTGAGGGTGGAGGGGAAGGGAG